>NC_057744.1:22624721-22806027 GCF_004010195.1 Chiloscyllium plagiosum
CTGTTCAACCTCTTCGTGGGAGCACGAGGCGGCGCTGGTACAGTCATCGATGTAGCGGAGGAAAAGGTGGGGGGTGGTGCCAGTGTAGTTGCGGAAGATGGACTGTTCCACATATCCTACGAAGAGGCAGGCATAGCTGGGACCCATGCGGGTGCCCATGGCTACTCCTTTCGTTTGGAGGAAGTGGGAGGATTGGAAAGAGAAGTTGTTCAGGGTGAGGACCAGTTCAGTTCAGACAATACACATGCATACCATTAAAGGATGCTGGCATGGTGCACATGCAAACACTGGTGAGAATATCAAACCCTGCTAATGCATGAGAACAGTTATGTGCACAGCTGGTAACTTGTCTATCTTAAAATATAAATTGTAATCAATGCATTTTTTTGTGTGAAAGGCAACAGTTGAAACAAAAATAAATACGGTACCATGGTAGCCGTTGGTTTGCTGTTAGTCACGTGTCCTCCATGATGTGACTCTTACAGGAGGTATCCGTCTTTGTGTAACCACACAGTACTGGCAATGTAGCACTAAATTGAACATGTAACTATATAAACTATAAAACCCTGCCATATGAGTGCCCAACCTTTGAGAAGTCACTTATCCATGTGATACTGAGTACCTTTTTGCCCTTCAAGGTTGGGCAGTCATATGGCAGGGTTTTATAGTTTATATAGTTACATGTTCAATTTAGTGCTACATTGCCAGTACTGTGTAGTTACACAAAGATGGATACCTCCAGTAAGAGTCACATCATAGAGGACACGTGACTAACAGCAAACCAACGGCTACCTTGGTACCGTATTTATTTTTGTTTCAACTGTTCTCCAGGAAGAAATGTACACACTATGTGTGGGTTGCCTCTTGTGCATGCAGTTAGCCCTTACCATTGCTCGTTAAAATGATCCTTTACCACATTTTCCCAGTTTAATTGAATGAGCAGCAGGATTTTTCCGTATATTTTAATATTTTGTATGAAATGTCTTGGCAACAGAAGTTATCTTCAAAGTCCTTGATTCTTTTACAATAACTGTTTTTGTGCAATTTAAAACCTTGTGTTCTCAGTGTGGTAAACAGATCTGTCACTTTGTATTAAACAAGCCTCCCATATGCTACTTGCAACAAAAACACTTATAAATACCTAAATATAGCAAGACCGCTGTGGATTCATTCAAGATCAATGCATTAGAGAAAGAAGAGTACACAAGATACAAATAAGGTATGATACTCTTATTGCAGACTTTTTGAAAAAAAATTGTTTAAAGTGTGTTGCTACTACACATTAACTTAATAACAGATAAATTTGTGTTGAATGAATGAATTCAAATACCTGGAGTTTCAGCATCATTTCCCCTCTAATACCAGTCTAGTTTAGACAGAGTCAAATAAACTTGTGCTAGGGTAATAGAATTTTAACATATGTTAGTCCATAACTACAATACCACCTTGTGGTTGGTTAGCTCAGTTGGCTGGATAGTTGGCTTGTAATATACAGCAACAATAGCAATTGATCAATTTCTGTTTCAGCTGTGGTTACCATGAAGTTCCCTGCTTTCCCCTTGCCTGAGACACAGTGACCTTTGGGTTAATTGTCATCAGCTGTGTCTTTCTGATGAAAGAGCAGCCCTATGGCACTATATAGTGAAGGGTCTGTAATCTAGTATACTTGTTCAAAACCTACTATCTATAAATCCTGACGTGCACGTCGGTTACAATAGTGCATTTCTGATGAGGAATCCCTGCCAGGAATGTTCATCACCTTGCTGGGAGAACTTCAGAGGCACAACCACTATGGTCACATTAATCACCTTAATTACCTGGACTGAGTTGAAGGAGAAGCCTCCCACAGTTTCTTTACATTTGGTTTAGCTTAGCTAGTTGATCTTCGACATAGTGGGGTCTTCTGGTACAGTGGACAGTGTCCCTGGGTCTCAGCCAGCATTCTAGGATCATGTTCCACTACAGGACTTGTTGGCTATGGAAGGAACATGAGCTGAAAATGTGTTGCTGGAAAAGTGCAGCAGGTCATTCCAGCAACACATTTTCAGCTCTGATCTCCAGCATCTGCAGTCCTCACTTTCTCCTATGGAAGGAACATTCCCAGAATGGTTCTGTACCTTGACTATCAACTTGTAAATCCTTCCAATATGCCCATAGCGAGTGTGGGAGACTGCCATGCTTGATGCAAAATGACACTCCTCAAGCCAGAGTCTCTGCCTCAGGCTAGCAATACATGCCAGGAGAATCAATCTGAAGGAACAAACATAGGTACAGACTCCAACTGCCTCATGTGTCACTGGGTGCGGGAAGAGAATCAGAAAGACGATTTTGTACTTCAAAGATATGTGACCAGCCATACAGTGAAGCCACATAGATGTGTCTTTTTCTGCTGTAGCAATTGGTTCATTGAAGGTAGCAGTGATGACCAATCAATTATGACTGTTTAACCTTGCTTTGCAATCTCATTCTGAAACCAAAATTATTTGCCTTGTTTTATTTTAATACAACAGCACCAAACACTTTAAGATGCCTTTGACTGATTCCAGTTACAAATCAATGATCTTGCACTGATTCAGGGAATATTTTAGGTTTGTGCTTATTTGAATATGTTTCTGGGCAAATTTCAGTGTAACTTCATTCCAGCAAAGCTTGAGCAGTGCCTGAGGCATTACAATTACATTTTCATGTTCAAATTTCCATTGCCAGTGCTGAAAGAGATTTTGCAGAATTTTAAGTCTTCTGAGGCAGTTCATTTGGTGGAACTATCTACTCTCAAAACTCATTCTGCAACTATTATACTAGTTGACAGTAAGATTTGAAATGACTGTTTTTGTTTTCCAAACTATTGTAATTTCCTGCATTAAGGATCTGAACAATTACTGTAAAAATGCCTTGCAAATTATTTTTAATATCCATGCACCCAAACATGTTTCAATTATTTTTTCTTCTGCTTTTCCGTAGCAATTATACCCTTTAACAATTTACATTCATTTTCATGCCAGTAAATATATGCAGATAGTAGATAACTGAGGGAAAATTATAGAATGCTATGTTCAGATCTGATAATGTTAAATCTGCACCTCCGTGACTGATACACTGTTGATACATAACAGAAACAGTTGCCAATATCCAATCTGATCACCTGGTTGAAGCTTTGCAGTCATTTCAGAATATCATGGGGTAATTTTTCAACATGCAGCCTTGGCATTAAGCTGTCATTGGGAAAAGGAAAACTTCAGTTTCTGCAGTGCTGTTCACAATCTTCTGAAAGCAATTTACAGCCAATGATTACATTCAAAGTATGAGAATGTAGGAAATACAGTCACTCATTCAAGCACAGCAAGGCCAGCATGAAAAGCAGCATGGCCATGACTAGATAATGTGCTTCAGTGTACTGAGCTGATAGTTCAATATTGGCCAAGAAACCAAGAAGAACTTCTCTGCTCTACTCCAATTAAAGTCACTGGATTTTTTTTAACATCACCTGGGAGAGCAGTTGGTTCAGCAACTCATTCCAATGACAGCAGTGGTGTGTCAGCCCTAGGTTTGTACACAAGTTATGGATAATGACCTCGTACCTAATGCCTTCTGATTCAGAGGTGTTTTTTTCTGTCTGAGCCACAGATGACATCAGTCAGAACAGCTAACTGTTATAAAGGTTAGTGATTTCAATATAAGTTGGATAAGCTGAAATACCAGTTTACACTCATATTCATCATCATATTCATCAGTGCAGCTGCACTTCTAGAGTAAAAAGGCATTGTTTAGTCAGAGGTTAAAACAGCCTTTCAACAAAATAACAGCAATTTTCTTTCACAAATCATTCATTTAAAGTCAAACTGCAACTTGTTTTGGAGTGTAATGGAACAAAGAAATAAAATTACAAAAACAACAATTTTAATTTATACATTTCAATTCATTACCACTGCTCCTCCTGAAGTACTTTGGAAATAATGAAATACCTTTTGAAGTGTAGTTAATGTTTTAATGTAAAGGAATAATGCAATAGCCAGTTTACATTCAGAAAGGTCTTGTAAAAACAATGATACAAATACACAGCAGCTCAAGAAGACAGATCACCATCACCTTCCCAAGGATCACTACAGATGGGCAATAAATGCTGGCCTAGTCAATGATGTGCAGATCCCATTAAAGAATAGAATAAATGACCATAGATTCATAGAATCATACAGATTAGAAACAGAGCCTTTGGAGATAGTGAGGACTGCAGATGCTGAAAAGTCAGTGTCGCTAAAGTGTGTAGCTGGAAAAAGCACAGCAGGTCAAGCAGCATCAGAGGAGCAGGAAAGTCAAATAGAGCCTTCGGTCCAACTAGTCCAGGCCAACCATATTCCCAAACTAAACTACTTCCACCTGCCTGTGTTTGGCCCATTGTCCTCCAAATCTTCCCTATTTATGTACTTATCTAAATGTCTTTTTAGCCGTTTTAATGATATCTACATCCATCACTTCCTTTCATTTCACACTAACCACTACCTGTGTAAAAATGTTGCCCCTCATGTCTTTCTTCGGTCTTTCTCTTCTCACCTTAAACATATGCTTTTAAGTTTTGAACTCCCTCACCTTAGGCAAAATACCTTTGTTATACACCTTATCTACTTCCTCCTGACTTTATAAACCTCAATAAGGTTACCCCTTTAACCTCTGATGCTACAGTGAAAGAAGTCCCAGCCTATCCAGCCTATTTTTATAACACAAACCCACTGTTCAGATAATCAAAATTAATGAAGTAAATTGAAGGTCTAGCTGGCTACTGTGAGAATGATGCCATGAACATTTTTTACACTTGCACAATGTTCAGTTCTATTCACACCTTCCCAGATAATGAAGCACCTTAGCCCCACATACCTCATGACTTGAACAACATTCCGTGTTGTCCCATGCAGTAAATATTTAGGCTTTGGCTTGTAAGTAAGACATAAGACCATCAAACATTGGAGCAGAAATTAGGCCATTCAGCCCATCGAGCCTGCTCTGTCATTCAATCATGGCTGATAGGTTTCTCAACACCATTCTCCCATTTTCTCCCCAAAACCCTCGATTCCCTTGACAATCAAGAACCTAGCTATCTCCATCTTAAATATACTCAATGGCCTGGCCTCCTGTGGCAGTGATTTCAATAGATTCACCACTCTCTGGCTGAAGAGGTTTCTCCTTATCTCTGTTGTATAATGGTCTTTCCTTTACTCTAAGGCTGTGCCCTCAGGTCCTCATCTCTTCTACCAATGGAAACATCTTCCCAACACCTACTCTGTCGAGGCCATTCAGTTTTCTGCCTCAGAAGTACATCCCTGCATTTATATTCAAGTTCTCTCAAAATAAATGCCAACATTGCATTTGCTCTCCTAACTACTCACTCAACCTGCAAGTTTACTTTGAGAAAATTCTGGACTAGAACTCCCAAGTCTCTTTGCACTTCAGATTTCTGAACTTTTTTCCCCATTTAGAAAATAGTCTATGCTTCTATTCTTCCTACCAAAGTGCATGACCTCACACTTTCCCATATTCTACTCCATCTGTTATTTCTTTGCCCATTCTCCTAACCTGTCCAAATCTTTCTGCAACCCCCTGACTCCTCAATATTACCTGTCCTTCTACCTATCTTTGTAACATCTTCACAAGTGACAGGCAATGACCATCTCCATCAAGAATGTCAACCACCTCCCTGTGACTTGCAATGTCATGTCATTGTTAAATTGCCCTTATATCAAAATTATGGTTGGCATCAGAAATTAAATAGATATGGACCAGTCACATAAATACTGTGGCTTCAAGAGCACAAACTGAGTATTCAAAACAGAATGTCTCACTTGCTGACTCCTCAACATTTTTTCACCATCTGTAAGGCACAAACCAAAATTAGAATAGACCACTCCACACTTCAGGATAACCACAGCTCAAATAACACTGTTATCTGTTATCTAACCTGTAGTAATCAAATGCTGAAAACTGACTGCACATCTTACAATGATTTTATTCAAGTGATGGAGAGAGTTTCACTTCGGTTCAACTGAAGTAAAACTCTGAAGCACGCGGAATGTTGAGCATCTTTATAGCATAAGCATCTCTTTATCTAAATTTGAATAATCCATGATACAAACACAAGAATGAAAGTGTTCATTCTAGGTCAAGAGGTAATGCTACTAACAACCCCTTCATCCAAATGGGGCAAACCTAGTCTGATCCAGTATGTTGTAATTACAGTTTCTGGCATCACCTAATTTTATCTCCTGTTTGAAGGTCTTTCTAGGATTATTTCATTATTACATTACCTTTTATGTACAGATGTGCCTACCGAGTTCCTGCTGACGCTAGCCTTCAGGACGAATAAGATTCATTCATTGAAGCCTGTTTTTTACACTGTTATGGAAATCCACATTTAACCCATACAGTTCCAGATACAAATCTAAATTTACTCTGAAGTTCTCAAAATCCCAGGCCAGAACAGCCCACTTCACTAGCAACCCACTTTCTATCTTTAACTTTCAATTGCACTATTAACAGTGCATTATGACTACAATGTGTATTATTGACCTGATGCACAGCTGCAACGTACCAAAATTTTTTCAGCAACACCTTTCAAACCTGTAAGCATCATCGCCATGAGTAGAAAGAGCAACAGGTGCATGAGAACACCACAATCTCCATGTTTCTGTCCAAATTATACACTATTCTGACTTGGACCTTTATTGCTGTTTTATTACATTCTCTGGATCAAAGTCTTGAGCTCCATCCCTAGCAGTGATGTGTAAATGGACACCAATGGAACAGCAAGGTAGTTTACAATCACTTTCTTAAGGGCAATGAGATTAAGACAATAAGTGTTGGTAACCCACATCTCATCAACGAAATCTAATCAAAAAATTGAACTTTTTCAACAAGTTGGCTTGTCTCATTTTTAGATTAGACTCCCTACAGTGTGGAAACAGGCCCTTCAGCCAAACAGGTCTACAGCAACCCTCTGAAGAGTAACCCACCTACCCTTTGACTAATGCACTTAGCAACTATGGACACTTCACCTAATCTAGACATCTTTGGAATGTGGGAGGAAACCCACACAGACACAGGGAGAATGTGCAAACTCCACACAGACAGTCACCTAAGGCTGGAATCGAACCTAGGGCCCTAGCGCTATGAGGCAGCAGTGCTAACCACTGAGCCACCATGCTGCTCTTTGCAATCAAACATTTTAAATTTCAAACTCAGTCTTCAACGCTTTATCTAGACTGAAATTTCGGAATTGTACTGATTGGGTTGTACTGTTTTCAGATAAAACAGAAAACCAAGACCTCTGCTGCCTCTTGTCTTTGTTCAGATGATTGCAGTTTTGGCTGACATTCATCCATCAATCAATATGACCAAAGGCACGTTCATTTCACCTTGCTGTTTATTGAATTATGCTATGCAAACTTACATTGTCAGGTTGCTTTAAAAAAGCCACTAAGCACACTTCAGGAAAGTACTTAATTAGCCCTTTCATCACCTCAGGAAATCTCAAAGTTGCAGCCTTAGAAAGTAAAATGGTAAAGATTGCCGCAGTAGCAGAAGCTAGGAACTTAGAATCGTCTGTAGGCCATTCATACCCTTGAATCTGTTCAAAAAAAATTGTCATTGATTTGTGTACATCAGACATAAAATTAATAAATGATTAGGTTAACTTGGAATGGGTAAGTTTCTCCAGATAGGTAACATGCTCTATATTGAATTTACAAGGCATTTATTGAAATAGTCGTTGAAGTATATGAGTTTAGAACATATTCACTGTGCCTTGGATAGTTAAAAAATAGAGACAATTTTGTGGAGTCATATTAAGATTTGATGGCTCCATGACAATACTAAATTATTGAAGTTTTTTTTCAAACTTATATAAAATTACATTGGCTGAAAAAAGCGTTTTCATAGTAGACATCAAAAAACTATTATGTGCAATTAGCGAAACACAGTATTTGCAAAAGATGGTGACATCTGGCTGCCTGTAATTTGCGTTACCTAGACAACAGCTTAAGGGTTTTTGTTACTTTTCTGATTTTTGTTGCCATAATTAATTACATAATGATTTAGAGACTTTTCTTAATGTGCATTCTATTGCTGTTGTTAGAAACCTCACATTATATTTTTTAAATACACCCTGATTCTGACAGCATCAGCAGGAGTTATAAATCACCGGATTTTGCCTTTTAGCCTTTACAAATAGGTCTTGCATCTTGTACACATGATTTTCTTTATATGTCAACACTTTTCTCTTTATGCCATTGGGGTTCACCTTGAATCTGAGAAACCTTTTATAGAATAATTCTTATCCAGCTTAGCTCAATGACGATACTCTCCTTTGGATCAGAAGACTGTGTTCAAGGTCTAGCCCAGGAACATGTAATCTAGGCTGACAACCCAATACAATACTGAAGGAGTCCTGCACTGTTAAGAGTTGCCATCTTTCAGAGTGGTGTGAAGTAAAGGCAAACTACAGCAAACGTTGAAAATCTGCAACAAACACAGGAAGTGCTGAAAAAAACTCAGCAGGCTGACAGTATCTATGGAGACAGAAACAGAGTTAAATACCATCATCCCATTCAAATAAAAGCAAAGTATTGTGGTCACATTGGACTCAAAATGTAAATCCTGATATCAAGATTGCATTTGACCATGTCGGGCATGAAGAAGCACAAGAAAAATTACAGTCAAAGAATCATGGAGAAAAATCTCAGCTGCATGGAGTCATTCCAACACAAAGGAAGATGGTTGTCGTTACTGAAGGTTCATCATCTAAGCTCCAGGGCATCACTGCAGGAGTCATTCAGGGTAATGTCCTAGGCCTAAACATTTTCAGCTCTTTTATCAATGACCAACAAGTAAAAGTCCAAAAAGTGTCCCTTGGCATTCAATAACATTACTGTCTACTCCACTATTACCATCCTGAAGTTTACTATGGACCAGAAACTGAATTGGACCAGCCATATAAATTATGTATAATTGTCTACAAGAGCAGGTCAGAGGTTAGGAATTCTGCAGTAAAAATTCACCTTCTGAGTCACAAAGCCTGCCCATTATCTACAAGGTACAAGTCAGGAAAGTAATTGAATACTCCCCACATGCCTAGATGAATGGAACTTCAAACACACTCAAGAAGCTTGACACTGTCCAGACAAAGTAACCTGTTTGATTGGCACCACATTCTCAAACATTCACTCCCTCAAACATTGATGTACAGTAATGACAATGTGTACAAGATGCATTGCAGTCATTCAGCAAGGCTTTGTAAACAACACCTACTGAACCCACAACCATTGCCATCTAGAAGGGTTAAGGTGACAGATACATGGGAACTCCACCATCTGTATGTTCCCCTTCAGGCCACGCACCATCCTGACTTGAAACTATATTGCTGCTCCTTCCGTGTCGTGGGTCAAAATCCTGGAACTTCTTCCCTAACAGCATTGTAGGTACCTTTACCAAATGGATTGCAGGGATTCAAGAAAGCCATTTTGCCAGAGCGGCGAGGAGAGAAGGAATGGTGAAACGAGGGCTGCTGGGAAGGGTGAGTCTTCCTGGATTAAAAGGGACTTACCTTGGGAATCGGGCCTCCATTTGCTGAGAGGTGTGAGGGAGAAGCGAAGGACTTCTGGGAAGTCATATATTTGTGTGGTTGCATTACCCAAAACACCACTCGGGTAGTGTCTCCCACCCATCCTCCTCTAACCAAAAAAAAGGTCCTGTGCGCCAGATTGGTAAGGTAACGAGTTTTTTTTTAATTCCTTACTTTTCAACAGTCTCTTTGAGAATTTAGAATAGTGGGAATGGAGATGAGGGCAGTTGAATGTTCCTCCTGCAGAATGTGGGAGGGAAGGGTCACCACTAGTGTCCCTGCTGGCTTCATCTGCGGGATGTGCACCCAACTCCAGCTCCTCGAAAACCGCTTAGGGAACTGGAGCTAGAGCTGGATGAACTTCGGATCATTCGGGAGGCAGAGGGGGTTATTCAGATAAGTTACAGGGAGGTAGTCACTCCTCAGGTACAAGAAAAAGGCAAATGGGTTACAGTCGGGATGGAAAGGGAACCAGCAGGCAGTGCAGGGATCCCTTGTGGCCATTCCCCTCAACAATAAGTATACTGTTTTGGATATGTTGGGAGGGGGGACTTATCAGGGGAAAGCAGTGGGGTGCAGGGCTCTGGCACAGAGTCTGCCCCTGCTGCTCAGAAGGGAAGGGGGAAGAGGAGCAGAGCAGTAGTCATTGGGGACTCCATAGTTAGAGGGACAGATAGGAGGTTCTGTGGCGACGAGAGAGACTTGCGGTTGGTGTGTTGCCTTCCAGGTGTCAGGGTTCGTGATGACTTTGATCGTGTTTTTGGGATCCTTAACGGGGAGGGGGAGAAACTCCAAGTCATGGTCCAAATAGGCACCAACAACATAGGTAGGAAGAGAGATGGGGATTTAAGGCAGAAATTCAGGGAGCTAGGATGGAAGCTTAGAGCTAGGATGAACAGAGTTGTTGTCTCTGGTTTGTTGCCCGTGCCACGTGCTAGTAATAAAGTTTCAACATTGTTGTCATAGTTACCCTTCCTATTCAATTAGCCCAATCACCATGATTGAAGTCACCCATAATTATTGCTCTATTCTTTTCACATGCTCCTATTTACTGTTGATTTATAGCGTTTCCCATGGGATGCCAATTGTTTAAGGGTCTGTACACTATTCCCACCAATATCTTCTTTCAAGAATGGAAAGTGTTAAAGTTAAAAATAAGATTGGCCAGTTTCTATCATTGTTCTGCATTTTCAATGTAGCTTCTTCATCTTCCATGCCTCTGCCTATCACTTACTGCTTTCCTTCACCAAGTAATACGCAGTACGGTGGCTGGATGGTTAGCACTGCTGCCTCACAACACCAGGAACCCGGGTTTGATTCCAGCATCAGACGGCATCATAATGGAGTTTGTACATTTTCCCATTTTGGCTTGGGTTTGGTCTGGTTTCCTGCCACAGTCAAAAATGTGCAGGTTCAGTGGATTGCCCATCATCTCCAGAGATGTGCAGGCTCGGGGGATTAACCATGAGAACTGCAAGGTTATAAGGATGGGGGTTGGTCTGGGTGGAATGCTCTTTGGACGGTTGGTGTGGATTTGATGTGCTGAATGGCCTGCTTCCACGCTGAAGGGATTCAGTCATTCTAATAGCTCAGAGTACCTGAGGACAAAATGTGAATGAAACAAATATACCATGAAAAATAAAACCAAATGAAATATAAAGTCAGGAATTTGTGGGATAAGTTTATTGCATTCAATCGTGAAATGTATGTTGAAAGAGTTAAAACATGTCTAAGTAACTGTGGCAGCAGGGGCGTTGTTTTAGGGCACAGGGTTCCCTGCTAGGAGGCCAAGTTCTATTAGTGGTAGTGGTTAGTAGTCAACTTTCTTTTGTCATGTCCCTTGATCCAAGGTCACCGAGTTTTGATGAGATTGGCTGCAGGAACTAGGACCTGTTTGTTAGCAGACAGACATTTTAAAAAATTCATTCACGGGAAAATGGGTTGGTTTTGTTCAAAGCAGCCCATGTGATGAGTGGGCAGGGGATGGAAGGATGGATAAAAGACATGGAAGAAGGTGTTCAGCTCCTGACATTATTGAGTTTGATATTGAGTCCAGAAGGCTGCAGGGTCCCCAAGCTGAAAATTTGGTGCTGCCCTTCCAGCTTGTGCTGAACTTCACTGGAGCACTCCAACAAATCTGAGACATGGATGTTGGCCAGGGAACAGAGTGGTGTGTTAAAGGGTCAGGCAATAGGAAGCTCAGGGACCTTTTTACAGAATGAAGGTGTTCCACAAAATGGTTGCCGAATATGCATTTTGTCTCCCCATTTTAGGAGAGATCTCATTGAGAGCGGTGAATACAGTATCCTGGATTAAGAGAAATGCAGGAAAATCAATTCACCTGGAAGGTGTGTCTGGGCCCTTGGACAGTTAGGAGGAAGGAAGTAAACGGGCAAGTGTTGCACCTTCTGTGATTACATGGGATGGTGTTTTATGGGTGTGGGGACTTGTTGGGAATGAAGGACGAGTGGACTGAGGTGCCCTGGAAGGACAGGACCCTGCAAAATACTGACAAGGGAGGGGAGGGGAATACGTGTCAGGTTGTGGCATCCTACTGGAGGTGGATTTGGGGGCTTAGGGTCCTTTGGATGAGAATCTGGTGGGATGGAAAGTGAGGACTGGGGAACCCTATCAATCTTATGGAAAGCAAGAGAAGGGCTTAGGGCAGAATTGTAGGAAATGGGTCAGATACTGATAAGGCCCTTTTAACTATAAGTGACAGCTAAGTGCAGAAGGTAGCATTATCAGAATACGTGGGACAGACATGGAGAAACTGGGAGAATGGAACAGGTAGGGAGGGTCAGCATGGAACACCCTCTTCCATGTAACTGTTTCTTGGACCAGCAGCCTCAAAACTGTCTGACTGCTTTCAGTGAACAGTCAGACTGCCAAAACCAAACTAGAGAAAAGTGAACTTAAGAACTGGCCACATCCTTTTCATTGTACAAGTGTTTTTTTAAACTTAAAAGCTTTTTGCCTGAGGCAGTATCTGTTATCTATATTCAAATTGGCCCTACAACCCTTCAACTTAGATAAGTATGTACCTGTCAGGCAGGGAGGAAGCTGTAGAGCGCGGGAGCCGTGGTTTACGAAGGAAGTGGAATCTCTGGTCAAGAGGAAGAAGAAGGCTTATGTTAGGATGAGATGTGAAGGCTCAGTTAGGGCACTTGAGGGTTACAAGGTAGCCAGGAAAGGCCTAAAGAGAGAGCTCAGAAGGGCCAGGAGAAGACATGAGAAGTTATTGGCAGATAGGATCAGGGTAAACCCTAAGGCTTTCTATAGGTATTTAAGGAATAAAAGAATGACAAGAGTAAGATTAGGGCCAATCAAGGATAGTCGTGGGAAGTTGTGTGTGGAAGCAGAGGAGATAGGAGAAGCACTAAATGAATATTTTTCAACAGTATTCACTCTAGAAAATGACACTGTTGTCGAGGATATTACTGAGAAACAGGCTACTAGACTAGGTGCGATTGAGGTTCACAAGGAAGAGGTTTTAGAAATCCTGTAGAGTGTGAAAATAGATAAGTCCCCTGGGCCAGATGGGATTTACACTAGGGTCCTCTGGGAAGCCAGAGAGGAGATTGCTGAGCCTTTGGCATTGATCTTTAAATCGTCATTGTCTACAGGAATAGTGCCAGAAGACTGAAGGATAGCAAATGTGGTTCCCCTGTTCAAGAAGGGGAGTAGAGACAATCCTGGTAATTATAAACCAGTGAGCCTTACTTCAGTTGTTGGTAAAGTGTTGGAGAAGGTTATAAGAGATCAGATTTATAATCATCTAGAAAAAAATAATTTGATTAGGGATGGTCAGCACGGTTTTGTGATGGGTAGGTCGTGCCTCACAAACCTTATTGAGTTCTTTGAGAAGGTGACCAAAGAGGTAGATGAGAGTAAAGTGGTTGATGTGGTGTATATGGATTTCAGCAAGGCGTTCAATAAGGTTCCCCACAGTAGGCTATTGTACAAAATGCGGAGGATTGGGATTGTAGGCGATACAGCAGTTTGGATCAGTAATTGATTTGCTGAAAGAAGACAGAGGGTAGTGGTTGCTGGGAAATGTTCATCCTGGAGTCCAGTTACTACTGGTGTACCGCAAGGGTCAGTGTTGAGTCCATTGCTGTTCGTCATTTTTATAAATGACCTGGATGAGGGTGTAGAAGGGTGGGTTAGTAAGTTTGCAGATGACACTAAGGTCGGTGGAGTTGTGAATAGTGACGAAGGATGTTGTAGGTTACAGAAAGACATAGATAAGCTGCAGAGCTGGGCTGAGAGGTGGTAAATGGAGTTTAATGCAGACAAGTGTGAGGTGATTCACTTTGGTCAGAGTAAACCGGAATGCAAAGTACTGGGCTAACGGTAAGATTCTTGGTGGTGTAGATGAGCAGTGAGATTTCAGTTTCCAGGTACACAGATCCTTGAAAGTTGCCACCCAGGTTGACAGGGTTGTTAAGAAGGCATACAGTGTTTTAGCTTTTATTAATAGAGGGATCGAGTTCCGGAACCATGAGGTATGCTACAGCTGTACAAAACTCTAGTGCGGCCGCACTTGGAGTATTGTGTACAGTTCTGGTCACCACATTAGAAGAAGGATGTGGAAGCTTTGGAAAAGATGCAGAGGAGGTTTACTAGGATGTTGCCTGATATAGAGGGAAGATCTTACTAGGAAAGACTGAGGGACTTGAGGCTGTTTTCATTAGAGAGAAGAAGGTTGAGAGGTGACTTAATAGAGACTTAATCAGAGGTTTAGATAGGGTGGACAGGGAGAGCCTTTTTCCAAGTATGGTGACGGCGAACACGAGGGGGCACAGCTTTAAATTGAGGGGTGATAGATGTCGGAGATAGTTTCTTTACTCAGAAAGTAGTAAGGGTATGGAATGCTTTGTCTCTAACGGTAGTAGATCATATGGACGTACATGGAATAGTGTAAGTTAGATGGGCTTCAGATTGGTATGACAGGTCGGCGCACCATCAAGGGCCAAAGGGCCTGTGCTGCGCTATAACGTTCTAATGTTCTATAAAACAGCTCATCAGCACCTTCTCCAGGGCAACTAGGAATGTGCATTAATGCTGACCCAGCCAGCGAAACATCTCCTTAATTACTAAAATTAAATTCCTGGCTTGTCTTAATGAAGATTTGTTCCAATGTATTTCAAATTCAACCAATATTTCAAATGAATGCTTCCAATAAATATTTTTAAAATATACTTCAGGATAATTCTGTAACCTGTGATATTTTACAAACTACCTCCATCACTCCCACACCCCTAAACCCTTATGAATTTTAGTGCTACTTCTGCTTCAGGTTTTTGTGGTTTGTACAGTATCCAGGATCCATGACACAAGTAAACTGCGCTGCTTCTCTTTCAATCCATTAGTTTCCACGGTTCTGCTTCTTTATTAGTTCCCGTGCTTTCTATTGGTCCAATGTATAGAGTTTTCTCACATCGCAACAAGTATCATAGTTAATTCATGCAATGACCTCCTTAATTCTTTTTTTTCAGAGAGTGACTTTTTGTGGGATATAGTCTCAGGTTATTATGTCTTCTTCGTACCTTGGTTCAAGTGGCATTGAACACGTTTCATAAATGAGTATCACTGGGCTATACAGATATGGAAAGGAAATTACAAACACACATCAGTCACCCCTCATCTCAATCTCTATCTGGACTGTAGCATAAGGGTAAAGTCTGACAGTGTGAAATGGTCATGAGACACAATAGATATAATCAAAGAAAATGATGTACTGTCACATAATCCTGCTACCTCTTGCAACCTTGTGCAAGATGAAGTCACAGTAAATAAAGTCAAAGTTTTCATTTTCTTAGAAGACTCTATAAATGTTCTTCACCATCAAAATGAGACCAAAAATATAAAACATGCCAGAACCTTCATTTAATCTCAACCAGGATTGAAAATAATTCTCTGGCAGTCTCCCCAGGCCCGGTATACTCCACCAGCTTCACTGTGTTGAATTGTTGAATTACACTTGTCAGCAGAGTTTCTGTCATGCTTCCAGTGACATATGACTGGGGATGCAGATGAATCTCAAAGTAGTTTTCTGACTTTTGTCTTTTTCTTGATGTTTCTTTCCCTCCTAGGTCAGCACTGACCAGAAATTAAATCTGAAACCTTGAGGATGAATGTGATTGAGTCCTACCCTTCACCAGTACCGTTTTCCATTGAACCATGAGAGAAGCTTTACTTTTTTATTGTTAGAAACAAAAACATTTATAAACTTTTATTTCCTAAATCACTCGTATCTGATAGTTATAAAACCTACGGCCACACTGCAGCATTGTAATTTATTTACACATTCCAGAGCTCGGTAGTTTATCTTAAGCGAAACTGTAGTTTCATAAGCTGTCATACCCATGAGCATATTGCAATGATTGAATACTGTGTGAAGCATCATTTAACAAGTTCATTTATGAAGCCATATTTTTCAACAAAAATGGGCCTTGTATCATTATACATTCATCAAAGCTGTAATATTTAGCTCTTCCATTGCAGTCTTTAGGTGTTTAAGGTTATTTCTAACAGTCTTGTGCCAGTCCTATTGAACCATGGGGCAAAGCAATTCCTTATTTAGTTCTAAACAACAGAAAATATTACAATAGAAGGTCACTCACACCCCGAGAAAAGATGAAACAGAATTTCTGTGGTAGCCTTTCCAATGAAATATTAACATTTCTATTCTTTCACAATGTAGATCAATCTATTATGAGCTCACATTAATTGAAAGCTTTGAATGTCTGCAGTCTTTTAAACAAAGAAAGGCTTGTATTTATACAATACTCCTCATGACCATGAGATATCCCAAAAGTGCTCTCTATTGACTGTAATGTTTTTAGAATTGCAGTTGCTGCTATAATGTAGAAAAATCAGCCACGAACTTGGGTACATCAAGCTTCCATAAACAATGTGATAGCGACACAAGTACCTGCTTTAGTGATGTTGGTTAATGGGTAAATATTGGCAAGAATACTGTGAACAACTCTTCCAAGTCTTTTCCGCATTAGCAGCATGCTGTCCATGTCATCTACTTCTGAGGGCAGATAGGTCCCTGAGTTAAACATCTGATCCAAAGTATTCCAGCAGAAAGTCTGAATTATATGCTGTTAGTTCAGAACAGTTCCTGTCAGCTCCAGTTGTGTTCCCCTTGAGTACTATGACTACTACAAAGCAAATTTTCATTTGATATCCAGCTTCAATCCAGGCTCCCACTTCCTGTGTTAAAATCTGAGGCAGACCAGAATGTCTGAACAGAACTGGACCATTCACTCACCTTATTGTATCTAAATTATGTCCCATTCTGGCTTTCACTATGCCAACAGATGTCAAAGATTATTGGTAACATTTGTAAAAGTTTGATCTGGTTGGCAGGACTAGTGTCCCCAGTGGTATAATACATATTCTCCAACCAGACAGGATTATTAAGTTGATTTTGCTACAAAAAATTGACTAAATCTTTCCCCTTAGATATTTCTTGACCAAATAGTCGAAGCAAAGTGATTGGGATTTCACTGTCCTCCCCCAGCCTCTTTGACATCTCTGTTGTGTCAAATTGCTTGTCTACAATCTAATCTGAAAAAAAAAACCATAATTTTTCCCAAAAAAGAATATGATTCTTTCTACTGTCTTCAATTTAATCAGAAAATGACGTGAGTTTTCTTTAATCCAAACCTCTTACCTGACAAGTTTTTGATTACAAAGTCCATCACCTTCCAGCTTCGTATCACATTGCCCACTTCTATTCCTGCCTCTCCAGTTTCTGCTGATATAAACTTGATTTTAAATTTCTCTTGCTCATGTTTAAATCCTCTAAAGACCTAGACTTCCACTCACTATAGGCTGCTGCAGTGTGCACTTCCAATGCGTCAGAAGCTTTTGTTCCTCCAGTTTCTTATTCTTGGGCATTGACTCCTCGTCAATTATTGCTGGGCTCTGCCATCTAGGACCTCACCACAGAATTAATGACCAAAATCTCTTTGACCCTGTATATACTGCTTTGCTTTGTCATTTTACACCCCCTTAACAGCTCAGATTTTGGCCACACCTTTTACTACCTCTCCTTATGATTTAGATTAGATTCCCTACAGTGTGGAAACAGGCCCTTCAGCCCAACCAGTCCACACCAATCCTCCAAAGAGTAACCAACCCAGACCCATTTCCCTCTGACTAATGCACCTAACGCTATGGGCAATTTTAGCATGGCCAATTCACCTGACCTGCACATCTTTGGACTGTGGAAGGAAACCGGAGCACCTGGAGGAAACCCACACAGACACGGGGAGAATGTGCAAACTCCACACAGACAGTCGCCCGAGGCTGGAATCAATCCTGGGACTCTGGTGCTGTGAGGCAGCAGTGCTAACCCCTTGTCTGATTATGTTTCTGTGGAGAATATTAGGCATCCTTTCTCTGTTAAAGCAATTCTATGTCATTGCTGTTGCTTCAGTTTCAGTTTCTATATTGGACTCTGCAGTGGACAGAGAGACAAAGAGACCCTCACCTATATTTTTGTCAATGCCTCTATCTGCCCAACCATCAGGGCTCATTGAACATGAGTCTTTCTTTTGTCCTGGGGTTTATTAGTTTATAGATTCTCCCTGTAACATATAACTTTAAGTTGACTTTGTAGACTGTCTCACTTATCTTGTCCTCTGCAGTTGCCTGGGTACATCTGCTAGCTGATGATTTCATTATCAGTGCATCGAATTTCTGAGAAAAGAATATGCCTCAGTCATCTCAGTCATTTTTTTCCACTAAATCGGATCAGCATGTTAAGCTCATACCAGCTCCTGTCAACTCAAAGTGGCTTACCGTGAATGATTTTGTGATTTATAATTGCAATAAAGAACACATTTAGGCCGGTATTGCAGCTCAAGTTTATTTGTTCTTTGAAGTTTTCTCTCTATTTCAATGTTCAAGATGGTTCAATTCTTGCAATAGCATAGTGGTGAATTGCATTCATTGCAGTAGAAGTGGAAAGATGAAGAAAAATGTTAAAGTTTAGGCATCAAGTAAATGTCCAATCGTGGAAACAGCACCTTTCCAATATCTCAATTACAGATGCAGTTTGTTTTTACAGTGTGACAACATTCTGATCATAGCTGAATAGGTTCCATAGTAACCTGGCTGCGTAAACCAATATTGATTGCATCTGCTGGAAGCTGCAAATTCCTTTTCAGAACCCAGTCTATAATTGAAAATGTTCTTGGTGTGCAAAGGACTCTTAGAGCACTTGAAAGCTGGAGCATCCACAAATTATAAGCAGTAGAAAGAATTCCAAAAATAACTACATTTCATAGGTAGCAAGATAATTTCAGTGGAAATATCATTTGATTACTGAATATGGAAGCAGTGCTGAAGCAAATGGTGTCATAATTCAACTTATAGACCAAGAGAATAGATATTACTTGGACTTGACTTGTGTTAGAACCAAATGCTGGGTGCTGTTTCCAATGCATTGAACTTCCATATGGGATACCCAAATGGCTCAGCTACTGGGCTGAGATCAGAGAATCCTTAAGTACAGAGAAAAAGCCATTCTGCCTATTGATTCTGTACTGACCCTCTGAGGAGCATCCCACCCAGACCCATCCCCGTAACCATGCATGTTTTTTTTTTCACAATGGCTAATCCACCTGCCTGCACATCTTTGGACTATGGGAGGAAACCGGACCACTCAGAATAAATCAATGTAGACACAAGGAGAACACACAAATTTCACACACACACAGTCACCCAGGATTGGAATCGAATCCCTGGTGCTGTAACGCAGCAGTGCTAACCACTGAGCCACCCTGCAGATGGATAAACTGCTTCACCTTCTTTACTCATTCATTCCCACAGTTGGCTGCAACATAGTGTTAAAAAGGATCGCTTCCCATGTGGATACCTTCTACCAACAAATTAACTTCTGTTTTTAAAAATCGCCCAACTTAACCCGTCTTTCTTAAATTAACAAAGTATGTGATTTTATTAACCATACAGGAAGAATTAATAATACAAGACATATACTCTCAAAAAGGTGAATCCAAAAACATTAAAGTATAGATGTATGGATTAGCCTCTGAATTGGGTTGTGTTGAGTAAATAGTTGAATGTTAATGGTCATCACAGTGGAGGTTACTAGTAGTGGTGACATTTGTAGTTGAATAATCAGTTTCATGATCTTTGGTTTAGCAAATTGGTTGAAATTCTGTTGTTCTGTTTCGTTCCAACTGTGATAAATTTCTAGCATTCAAGGTGAGAGAGAATGCTTTTGTTGCCCTTTTGGCAATAAAGAAGTGACTAGGTATAGTTCTCTGACTATGACTTTCACAACATGCTAATGCTCAAATACAGACCTGTACACACAAGAATGTTCAGTTCCACAAGCACACTCCAGTAGAGTTGATATTGTTTATTTTATTTAATCATTGTCCTTTTATAAATTTCTATGTAAAAGAACACCAAGTGTGTTTACAGTTTGCAGACACCACTAGGGGCAGTTTGCCAATGAGCAGGGAGCTGTCAGCCTCTCATTATCTCAAGTCACTGTCTATATTTTCAGTTTTTTCAACACCTTAAGGTATTACCTTTCACCAGTTGTACACAGAGGTTTTGACCGCCAGCCTTTGAATTTGCATCTACAGTTATTTTGTTTCAGTACGCATTCTCTTTTACACAACACACTTTCAAATTAAGGGCTAAAAGCATCTCTATTATAAAGGAGTTCTGACCCACTGTCATAAAATTTATGTAAAGGGTATCACAAAGAGCAGACAAAGACCTGTTTAAGAATCTATTTAACAAAACAGTCAGATTAAGCAAGACAGTGGGCTCACTGCTCTCTGTGAGCTGATCCCAGAATGATTATGAATTGTTTTGATCCTTGTTGATCAGATCTCTTGGCAGAGCGCTAAAGTTATTCCATCAGAAATGAGATCATAATATGGTATTGTTAGGCTTAAAAATGATATCTTAAAAGTACACCCTAAATTGAACAAGACAATGAGCAACTTAAGTAAGTGGAAAAGTAAATGAATAACAGGCCTAATATAAAAACAGCCTTTGACTATTGTGACTGGTTTTAAGCTATCTGACCTTGAGGGATATGGGAGAATTGTCTGCTTGTGTGGTCTACAAGGGACCTCCTTGGCTTGTTTTGCACCCACTTTTGAGGGACGGAAAAGTGCTCAAGTTATTACAAAATGAGGATCCAGTACATAACCTTTGATTTAGAAGATTCTTAATATCAAGGACTTCACCCACCTCATTGGATGCTTTGCCTTTGGCTGGAGTTCACAAGACCAGTGCTGTGGAATCTGAGATAGAGCTTCTCATGCCACTGGAACCTCAGTCCCTGAGAGGTAGAAAGCTGTGTGAGTCTCACTTGTTTGTATATATGAGTATTATGTAGTTTAAGCTAATACATTCACTTTCTGATTTCCACATATCTCTAATTTGGATTAAGTGGATTAAGCTAATAAATTTCCTTCCTATTGAAGTGCATGTGTTTTCCTGTAATCATTTTGATTAGACCTGTAAATTACATTCAACATAAAGACACAAGTGGTCTTATCAAAATTGAAGGAAATATGTGGCCTAAAGCTAAGTCATTAAAACACAAATGAAATCAGGGATAAAAAATGTTGAAGAAAAAAATGTAAGAAGACCAGGCCTCAGCTTAGCTTGAAGTTCAGAACTGAAGATCTGGATGTGGATGTGTATCATGTAATATGGAAACTTGTGCTATGAATACAAATTGACATCTTTCATTTTAGACTGTGATGGAACAAAATTAATTAGACTCTAACTTAAAAAAAGGAAAGAAGCAATCTATATATTGAATCTTTTAGGACCTCAGGATCATTAATTACTTCAAAGTCAACATAACATTTTTGACATGTAGTGACTAGGTACCAAATAAGACAGAAAGTTACCTCAAAATGTAGTGAGATAAATAAGAAAATGGTTCTGATTTGATAGTATTGGTTGAATGTTGAATATTGTTAGAAATTCGCTCATGTCATAGTATCAGAGAAGGGAGATAGGGTTTAACATCTCATCTAAATAACAATGCTGCTAACTGCACTGCCGAGGTACCACACTGACATGGTCATCTAGTTTATATGCACAAGGTTTTAGAGTGGGGCTTCAGCCCAAAACCTTCTGACTCAGTGAAAAGACAGACAATTACTACCCTGAGATTTTGTCCAAGTATTTTTGAGAGCAACTTAGTTTCACCTCCTCATTTACAAGATCAGTTTGTTTTCTTGAATTTTTGAAAAAATCTTTAACTCTAAAACCGTGACTGAATGTAATGTTTGTAAGATTTGCCTGCATGTTTTTATAAGATCATTTGCTGATGTTTAGGGCATCTGCTTAAACAGTGACCTTTTCTTTTGGACAGTGAGATATTCTTTAATATTTCCAAAAAAAAATCCTTCAGTTGTAAAGGACTGTGTACATTATCAGTTGCACAATGACAAAACAATCAGATGAAATCCTGGCAGATGAAGTAACTTGTACCGAACATATTGTTTCAACTCTAACCTCGCTTGGATTAAAATGATTCAAGCAACGGTACACTGAATTGTCCCTTGAAGCTGATGTACTTAATAAATTCAACAACATGCCGTCAGCAAGACATTATTCCATTTACTTTGCGAATAGGTCATTCTATGAAATGTATCACTAAGTGTGATCACACAATTGTCCAAACCATTGAAGGGCTTCAGAAATAATATAAAGCTGTCAAGACACTGAAATAATGAATGTTACATTCTTTAATTCATCATAAACATACCAATCACATGATAGGGATTGATGAATGAATAATGTGTGTTATTTATAAAAAGGTAAGAATGCTTACACACAATGCTATTGCCCTGTATGCTGAGCATGGGTCATGGGCCAACTACATCAAATCCTGTCTTGGCCATAGTGATTGACAGCAGTTTAAGATACGTGTATATCAAAACACAACAACAAAATGCAAATAGTTTGTGATGTTTCCTAGAAAATTTATTTTTTGTCAAAGTTTCTTTACACTTGGAAGATTGTGCTTGCTTTTCATGAAATGTAATAATATCAGGACTAGAAAGGATCCTTACTATCCAGCAGCATTCTCCAAGTCAGGGAAATATCACGAGCCTCTCTGTTGCCTTTGTCCTACATTCCAACTAATTTTTTTTGCTCCTGTGATTCTCTTTCTCTCAACTGGAGGTCAATGTTGGGAAAGGCATTGTCACACCAATCAGCATACACAGACCCACAGAGTGGGACATTGCTTGCATCCTTCAAGTTGTACCCATTGTTCCTTTGGAAAACATTTTTCCAGTCGACGAGTATCCCGACTAGCTTCTTCCTGCCTATGATTCAAATCACATCCTAACTGAATGTGGGCCTTGCATGTCTCTTTTCTTCCCATTGCTCTTGATGACTATAATTTTAAACCATTGTGATGTGTCGTTGTCTTAGTGTCGTTGAAGAAAATTCAACTAAGATCTATTTCTCATTGATTGAAGGAATCGGGGGTCTACCTGATGCAATAAATTGTTTCCTTTATGCCAGACCATTGTGCAACTCAGCCAACAATTAACAACTGTAAATTTGCAGTTTCTCTATTCATTTACAAAGCACTGACTGACATCCAAGGCTAAACACTTGTTGCATTGGGAAAGATTGTAAAGAAATTAAAAACCTTCCCATGATTGTAAAATACAAATTCTGAAAAGAATCACAATAAAATGTTGTTTAGCAACTAACAGTCTAAGTTTCATTTCAGTGTTCATTTTCTAAGTGCATCAAGGAGGTAAGGGAGCACTATGAAAATGACACAATCTAGTATATTTCAGATGGATTTCCTTTAATTATTTCTAATTGAATCTGTGATAAAATTTTAGTTCTAGGCCATAAAAGAATTAAAATTAAAGTATCTGCTGCTTCCAAGAAATGAGAAAATTCAGAGATGATAACACTTTGAGATATGTGGAAGATTTGCCATTTCTTCAAGCGAAAACAAATTTATTGCACTGTTCCCTACTTTGAGGGTGAAGAAAGCACCAGGAAGCATCAGTTTGAAACAGGCCAGATTTGTTATACTTGTCTCATTTGTGTTCTTCTTGCTCTTCCAAATCTTCTTCATCAAGCACATTTCTTACTTGAGGCATGCAGGCCTCACTTTAAGATGCCTGCACTGTGTACAGTCACCGCACTGGTGAAGCAGCCAGTGTCAGTGTCAGAGCAGAAGCCCAGCTTACTGCCTTGTACTGGCAAGCAGAGATGATGAGCTAAATGGTGGCATGAAAATAGCCACTTCCTCCGCAGAATGCAATAATACGTTCAGTTGCACCTGTAGAACTTACTTCTTATAACAATTCTTGAAAATTCTCCAGCTAACTATAGTTTGTTGTTGGCAATGCCAAAACAGTAACTCTGTAAAATCAATACAATGTGGGCATATCATCTATAATTAGGGAGCCATATTTATGATATGCATTGTTAATTGCCATTGTTTGTCCTGAAAGGGGGTCAGTTTGCTCCGGTGTTTGGACAGTGATGCCAGCAGGGTAGGTTTAATTCTCAGATTGAGAGAGGTTACAATGAACAAATCTTATTCTCAACCCTTCCTCTTGACTGAAGAATTATGACCCTCAGTTTAAGCAACCACTGGTCATCTCTCTAATAAGAAAGTGGCCCTATAGTACAGTCGGGTCAATCTTGACATAAACACATTGTTGTCATCTTGAAGTGACACATAGAAAATAGGAGGAGGCCATTTGACCTTCTTAAACTTGCCCTGCTATTCAAAATGATCATGGCTGATCAAACTCTGATTCAATTGATAGTGGTGATGCCATAGAATGCAACCCACCAAGATCTTTATCACTGGTCAAGCTGCACATCATTGCATTTCAAAGTGACCTGACTATAGAAGAGGAGGACGCCAACTTGGCCTTAGTCTGAATGAGAAGAGGGAGACCAGAAGTCAAAGCTTATGGGGAGTGAGCTGGAGTATGGCATTGAGAAATAGGGTCAGTCATGATCATATTGAATGACAGAGCAGGCGCAATGAGTCCAATGATCGATTCTTGCTTGCGTTTTCTATGTTTAACATGGATCAAAGCCAGGGAAAGAACACCACCAATCTAGCAAAATATCGAGTATGCCTTGCCCTCATATAGAGATGTTCAGATAAGTATTCTTTTATTAAGGAGCTGTCTACATAACAACAAGTATTGTCCTCTACACAACTGAAACTAAGAAAAAAAAAACACTTGCATTTATATATCATGTTTCACAATGTACTTTAGTGTCAATGAATTATTCTTAAAGTGTAGTTGCTGTTATAAAGTAAGGAACATCATAGCCAATTTATGCACAGCCAGTTCTCACTGGTTGGTATCCATGCAGGTTTATCTCACCAAGAATTAATAGTTTGTTGACAAAAACTGTCTGGACTCATGTATGAACATTGATTGAAAGTGCAAGTTACTGGAAGGTGCTAAGCCATATCGCTAAGCCAAGTCTTGCATAATTAGAAAAGAAGAAAATTACCACAGAGCAACATAACCCCCTCAGAAATTAGATGACTCAAACTGATCTGTGAGCTTGCAATGCCATTTTAAAAGGTACACAAGGTGCAGTCAGAGATATGGTTCCAGGCAAGTTCCATAATACTTGAAACAATCTATTGTATTCACATTTCTCTAATAATGTGATTGTGTGTCATTTACACTGCCGCGTGATGAGTTAAGTGAAACCTATTAGATTGCAAAGAGAGTTGCTGCTGGGCAATATCTTAAACTGGCGATTCCTCAAGATTTTCCTTACTATTCCCTTTCTGGTCATGTATCTAATGGTTTAGATAAGGTTTCTGAATGTTACTTTTTTTATCTGTCATGTGGTCTACATGTGAACTTCTGGAACCTTAAAATATTGCATTCAAAGTCACGAAAGTCTGTCTTTTGAGAAAAAGTTTTGGTGTAATTGAAAGATAAGGCACCACCTAGCAAAAGGCCTGTGCATTTGGCTGGGATCCAGACATGGCGCTGGAGAACTGTCAGACTGGACTCAAAATGTTATCTCTGTTGCTCTCTCCAAAGATGCTGCCGGACCTGCAAAGCTTCTCCAGCTTTTTTTTTATTGGATATGCCGGTCCGTTGTATATCCCCTCCCAGTCTCTGAGCAAAAGAATCTGCATTCTCCCAAATATAATTGTCCACATCAGATGCACGTTTGCTTGAGAGAGAGTGACCAAACAATATATCCCTCAGCCTTAGCCCAGCAATGACCAGACTCCTAGGATTTTAGGTGCAAGGAAGCAGGGACCCTCAGGGGAATTCTGACACTTTGAAATAGATGAAATACCCAATAAAATTACTCATGCTGGACAACCCTGCATGTTTCAATGACAGCTGCCCAAATGCACTGTGATGCAGGACACTGCCAAGATTACTTTAAGTAAGGAACTTCCTCTGTGGCTCTGTCTATTCCAGCAAGATTAAACAAAGATGATCCTATTAGACAGATCCAGGCACTTATACTGAGTTCACATGCCTCAAGTGTATACAATTAGTTAGCCTTTGAAATATAGTATGATTGACAGTTTTGATTAATTATGAAGGTGCTTCTTTAAAATATTTCTTTGATATCAAATTGACTTCAAAAGGAAACCAGAGACATATTTTTCAGGCTAGTTGTTGAGATTTTCCTCGCTACTTTGCTCTTGCACTATCCTTAAAAAAATGGAACAAAACATTAGATGAATGTTCTTCTACATGCAAAGTACTGCGTGAATGAGTGTTGGAAATCACTTATGAGATTATAAAGCATGCATTTTACTGTGGTTAGTGGTATTCAGTCAAAAGTGCAAGATTCGAAAAGTTGTACATTTCCTTCAGGTGCTGAGATGAACCATGGTTTGCACGATACCATTCCCCAATCTCAGTCCCAGCTGCAGGTACTTGGTGATAGCAGTAAGTTTGCAGATGACACCAAACTTGGAGTGGACAGCGAAGAAGGTTACTTCAGAGTACAAAGGGATCTTGATCAGGTGGGCCAATAGGCCAAGGAGTGCAGAGGGTCTGTGAGGAGGGATAGGCACTTGATAGGGCAATGGTGCAGTCACTGTGATGGGTTGAAGTGTGTCAATTTTAATGCAAGAAATATCAGGATTAGGGGTGATGAATTTAGATCAGGGATCAGTACTTGGAACTATGAGGTTGTGGCCATTATGGAGACTTGGAATTCAGAGGGGCAGGAATAGTTGTTGGATGTTCCAAGGTTTAGACATTTCAAAAGAAATAGAGGGGGAGGTAAAAGAGGTGGAGGAGTGGCATTGCTAATCAGGGATAGTATCACGGCTGCAGAAAGGGAGGTCGTGGAGGAGGATTTGTTACTGAGTCAGTATGGGTGGAAGCCAGAAACAGGAAAGGAGCAGTCACTTTACTGGGAGTTTTCTAATGATCCCCTAATAGCAATAGAGACACAGAGGAGCAGATTGGGAGGCAGATTTTGGAAAGGTGCAGAAGTAACAGGGTTTTTTTCATGGATGACGTTAATTTCCCTAATATTGATTGGACCGTCCTGTTCAAATAGTTTGGATGGAACTGTTTTTGTCAGGTGTGTCCAGGAAGGGTTCCTGACTAAATATGTAGAGAGGTTGACTAGAGGGGAAGCCATATTAGATTTGGTACTTGGCAGGTGTCAGATCTCTCGATGGGAGAGCATTTCAGTGATAGTGATCACAATACTCTGACCTTTACTATAGCCGTGGAGAGGGATAGGAGCAGACGGTATGGGAAAGTATTCAATTGTGGGATGGGAAATTACAATGCAATGAAGCAGGAACTGAGGCACCCAAACTGGGAACAGATGTTCTCGGGGAAATGCATGACAGAAATGTAGAGGTTGTTTAGGTGATAGTGCTGGATAGGTTTGTTCCACTGAGGCAAGGAGGGGATGGTAGGACGAAGGAATCTTGGGTGACAAGGAATGTAGAGCATCTAATCAAGACGAAGAAGGAAGCTTACCTAAAGTTGAGGAGGCAAGGGTCAAACAGGATCCTAGAGGGTTACAAGGTAGCCAGGAAGGAACTGAAGAATGTCTTGGGTGACAAGGAATGTAGAGCATCTAATCAAGACGAAGAAGGAAGCTTACCTAAAGTTGAGGAGGCAAGGGTCAGACAGGATTCTAGAGGGTTACAAGGTAGCCAGGAAGGAACTGAAGAATGGACTTAGGAGAGCTAGAAGGGTGACATGAATAAGCTTTAGCGGGTAGGATTAAGGAAAACCTTAAGGCATTCCACACTTGTGTGAGGAACAAGAGGATGGCCAGAGTGAGGGTAGGGTTGATCAGGGATAGTGGAGAGAACTTGCAACTTGGAGTCAGAGGAGGTACGGGAGGTCCTTATTGAATACTTTGTTTCAGTATTCGCTACTGAAAAGGAGCTTGACGTTTCTGAGGACAACATAAAACAGACTGATATGCTCGAACAGGTTGATCTTAAGAAGGAAGATGTGCTGAAAATTTTGAAAAACATAGGTAAATACCCTGGGTCAGACACGACATACCCAAGGTTACTACAGGAAGTGAGGGGAGAGATTGCTGTGTCTTTGGTGATGACCTTTGTGTTCTCACTGTCTGCTGGAGTAATGCCAGATGATTAAAGGGTGGTAAATGTTATTCCATTGTTCAAGAAAGGGAATAGGAATAATCCTGGGAATTATAGAGCAGTCTTCCGTCTGTGGTGGGCAAATTATTGGAGAGGTTTCTGAGACACAGGATTAATGATTACTTGGAAAATTATGGTTTGATTAGAGATAGTCAGCATGGCTTTGTGAGGGGCAGGTCATGCCTTACATGTCTTATTGAATTCTTTGAGGATGTGACAAAGCACATTGATGAAGGTAGAGCAGTGGAGGTTGTGTACATGGATTTTAGCAAAGCGTTTGTTAAGGTTCTCTGTGGTAGGCTCATTCAGAAAGGAAAGAGGCATGGGATACAGGGAAATTTGGCTGTCTGGATACAGAGTTGGCTGACCATAGAAGACAGAGCATGGTAGTAGATGGAGAGCATTCAGCCTGGAGGTCGATGACCAGTGGTGTTCCACAGGAATCAGTTCTGGGACCTCTGCTCTTTGTGATTTTTTTAAATGACTTAGATGAAGAAGTGAACGGTGGGTTAGTAAGTTTACCAATGACACAAAGGTTGTTGGAGTTGTCGATAGTGTGGATGGCTGTTATAGGTTGCAACAGGACATTGACAGGATGCAGAACTGGACTGATAAGTAGCAGATGGATTTCAACCTAGAAAAGTTGAAGTGATTCATTTTGGAAGATCAAATTTGAAAGCAGAAAACAGGGTTAAAGGCAAGATTCTTGGCAGTGTGGAGGACAGAGTGATCCTGGGGTCCATAGATCCCTCAAAGTTGCCACTCAATTTGATAGGGTTGTTAAGAAGGCATATCTGTGGCACGGTGGCTCAGTGGTTAGCACTGCTGCCTCACAACGCCAGGGACCCAGGTTCAATTCCAGCCTCATGTGACTGTCTGTATGGAGTTTGCACATTCTCCCTGTGTCCGTGTGGATTTCCTCCGGGTTCTCCACTTTCCTCACACATTCCAAAAATGTGTAGGTTAGGTGAATTGGCTATGTTAAAAATTGCCTATAATGTTCAGAGGTGTGTAGGTTAGGTATATTAGTCAAGGGTAAATATAGGATGGATGAATGGGTCTGGGTGGAATACTTTTTGGAGGGTCAGTGTGGACTTGTTGGGCTGAAGGGCCTGATTCCACACTGTAGGGATTCTATTCTATCTGGGGGATTGAGTTTAAGAGGTGTGAGGTTATGCTGCAGCTCAATAAAGCCCTCTCTTGGAATATTGTGTGTTCACTTCTGGTTGCCTCTTTAGGGGAATATGTGGAAGCTTTAAAGAGGGTGCAAAGGAGATTTATCAGGATGCTGCCTGCTCTGGATGGCATGTTTTACGAAGAAAGGAGCTAGGGCTTTTCACATTGGAGTGAAGAAGAACGAGAGGTGACTTGATAGAGGAGTACAAGATGATGAGATGCAGAGATAGAGTAAATACCGAGAGACTTTTTCCCAGGGCGGAAATGTCTATGATGAGGGGGCATAATTTTAAGGTGGTTGGAGGAAGGTTTAGGGGAGGTGTCAGAGGTAGGTTCTTTACACAGAGAGTGGTGGGTGCATGGAATGCACTGCCAGCACTGGTAAAAGAGTCAGGGACGTATAAGCAACTCTTGCATAGGCACATGGATGGAAGTAAAATGAAGGATATTGTAGGTTAATCTGATCTTAGAGTAGGATAAAAGGCTGGCACAACATTGAGAGCTGAAAGGCCTGTACTGTGCTGTACTGTTCTCTGCTCTATGTTCTATGAGTGGCAGATGGAGTTTGATTTAGATAAATGTGAGATGCTGCATTTTGGAAAGGCATATCAGGGCAGGACTTATACACTTATTAGTAAAGTCCTGGGGAGTGTTGGTGAATAAACAGACTTTGGAGTGCAAGGTCATAGTTCGTTGAAAGTGGAGTTGCAGGTAGATAGGATAGTGAAGGAAGTGTTTGGTATGATTTCCGTCATTGAGCAGTACATTGAGTAAATGATTTGGGAAGTCATGTTGTGGCTGTACAGGACATTGATTAGGCCACTATTGGAATATTGCATGCAATTCAGGTCCCCCTTGAAAGGGTTCAGAAAAGATTTACAAGGATTTTGCCAGGGTTGGAGGGTTTGAGCTACAGAGAGAGGCTGAATAGGCTGGGGCTGTTTTCCCTGGAATATCTGAGGCTGAAGGGTGACCTTATAGAGGTTTATAAAATCGTGAGGGGCATGAATGGGGGAAATAGACAAGGTATTTTCAGTCGGGTGTGGGAGTCCTGAACTAGAGAACATGGGTTTAAAGTGAGAGGGGAAAGATTTAAAAGGGAGTGAAGAGGCAGCTTTCTCACACAGGGAGTGGTGCATGTATGGAATGAGCTGCCAGAGAAAATGGTGGAGGCTGGTAAATCTATAACATTTAAAAGGCATCTGGATAGGTATATGAATAGGAAAGGTTTAGCGGGCTATGGGGTGAATGTTAGTAAATGGAACTAGTTAAATTTAGGATATCTGGTCGGCATAGATGAGTTGGACTAAAGGGTCTGTTTCCATGCTGTACATCTCTATGACTCTATGCTCACTCAACAGCAGTTAAATTATCTAAACTAAGAACTTCCCTGACTGGACATCAAACCCTAACCATCACAGTTCAAGGGCTTTATTAGATCATGAGAAATGCCCCATTTTGAGTCTAGAAGAAAATTACTTTGTCACTAAAAGTATTTGCTGCCAAAAGATTTAAAAGAAAATGGAATATTCAGATTCCTTATTTATTCGTTCTGTTTTAATTCATTCATTTATTACCCAATTCTAATTCCCCAGAGGGCAGTTAAGAGTCAACCACATTGCTGGGTCTGGACTCATATGTAGGCCAGACCTGGTAAGGATGACAGTTTCCTTCCCTAAGTAACATCAGTGAACCAAATGGGTTTTTCCTGACAATTGACAATGGATTCATGGTCATTATTAGAAACTTAATTTCATTTTGTTTGTATTGAATTCAATTTCCATCATCTTCTGTAATCCCCAGAACATTACCTGGATCTCTGGATTAACAGTCCAATGATAATACCACTTCAAATACCTCAGTAACAGGTTGTTTGCTACATCTAGATTGGTACAGGGCAGGAGAAGTTTTGATTTGTAAAGGGAACATGGCGTGATAATACAGACTGGGGTAATAGGTCACAGGGTTCAACTTCCCCTACTTAACAAATTCCACTTTACAGCTGGGTTGTCCTCTTGAGACACACAGATAAATATTATGATTTTGTGCTATCCTGCAACACTAACTTGATGTGAACTCCCACCAAGGATCCAAGCAAAGAGGTCAGCACTGATACATAATTGGGTGCAAAACCAATTGGCCACAATAATGTCCATACCAGTCTACCTAGTCTGTGCTCTTCTCAGGTAAAGCTCTGCCACATTTCTGATTTTTTTCCTATTAAGTCTTGCTTGACTGACATAATATGAATAGCAGTACCATGGGCAGCAATCTCCATTCATAATATCCTGAAACCACAATATGGTTTAGCTATGATATGCATAAGTAACATACTCATTTCCACATTACACTGAGTAATAGCTACTGGATGTTTGTAAATGGAAATTTGCTGTCAAAATGAATAAATAAATCTTCACAGTAATCAAAATTCAGAGATTCAAAGCTATGTGTTGAAGCTGAACAAACAGCGACTGAGAACACACGCAGAATTGCAAATACTTTAAGACAAAGTGTGTCTCAATGTTATGTATTAAAATTATCAGGGTTCAAATATTGCCAATGCTTGGGTCACTGCTGTTCCAATATAAAACTGAATATTCAGGAACAGTAAAACACAACAGATTCTATCAGTAACAGAAAAGAGAAATGATAGCTTAGACTAAAATAAGTTTTAGACTTTTCTGTTACTGTTCTGTGTATTTAAAAGCTGTGTAGTTCCAACATTTTCTGTTTTGCTTTTGTTTTCAGATTTGCTGCATTAACAATTTGTTTCTCCGGGATTAAACATTTGAGCTCCAAGTTCTTAAAATTATAAAATCCCTACAGTATGGAAGTAGGCCCATCGAATCCATACAGACCCTCTGAACATCATCCCACCCAGACCCGATCCCCTACTCTATCCCTATAACTTTTCATTTCCCATGGCTAATCCACCCATCCTGCACACCCCTGGACACAATGAGCAATTTAGTATGGCCAAAACATCTAATTAGCACATCTTTGGACAATAAGAGGAGCGCCAGGAAGAAACCAATGCAGACATGGGGAGAAGGTGCAATCTCCACACAAGTAGTCACCTAAGGGTGGAATCAAATCTATGTTCTTGGCGCTGTGAGGCCTCAGGGCTTATTCTCCCCCCTCTTTCCCTCACTGAGCCCCTGAGGTGATATTTAACTTGAAACACTAGTGTGAAGCCTAATATTGGGTAAAGTGTACTGCCTGGTGGGACTTGTGTATTTCACATTTCACAGAGACCACACAGCCATGCCCGTCAGAAATATTGATCACTTAGATTTTTTTTTGTTCATCATTGGCCATGTTGAACCTTTAGTTCTGGGATTTGTAGTCAGTTTGTATTTTAAAGTCTACCTCTTGTGGCGGTATGCTTCATAATATAGACACATAACTGTATTGATAGCTGAGACTGTTCAAAATCTAACAGTAATGGGAAAATGCCCTCTTCTGCTTACCATTGCTCTTACTGACTTCATTCTTGTAATCTCGCTTTTAAATCAGTGATATTGGAAATGCTCAGGTGCATCCTAGGGGTCACTGACAACTTCGATTGATTTTGTGTATGTTTTTTCTCTCTTTCTAATGGCTGGAGTGTGGGCCTGTCCTGCATTCTTTATGCTAACCTCCCAAATATATTCAGGGACTTGACATGGGAAGATGGCACAAATCTGCAGTTGAACAACCTACCTATGCCATTGGGCAGCTTTAACACAAGCAATTATTATGGAAAACCAGAATCAGTCATCAAGCAATTAGCTAAATTTGTTCTGCAAATGTATCACATCTGTCAGCATTAATTCAAATCCAATGACAATTAAAATTTTAATTGGAAATAGAGCAGATGAATATTAAATTACACTATCCTGACCAAATCTTGGTTTGCTAATTTTAATTTATACACTGATCTCCTCCAATCCTTTTTGACACCTTTTATCAGCTGTTTTACAGGGTTACTGATCTTTTGTGACAAATTTTGCACTAATTGTCTTTTGGCCACATAATGTCATTAACATGGATTTATTATTTCCAATTAAAGATGCTTCAGGATGCAAAGACATGTTTGTGAGACGGTAATTAATTAGACACCCAAATGAACTTTATTCAACAAATGGTTGGTCACACCTGATCCAAACAGCTGGACACAATTCCACTTGTCCTATCTCCAATTAAAGAAGCGAGGGAACCACCATTTGTGCTTAATGTCACAAACTGTAAACCCATCCTTTGTAAATGGATGGACAACCCACCAGAATGAACAAATAAGTCAGAGTAAATTCTCCTTACTTGTAATATTTTATGCATATTGAAATATCTCAGCTACTAAGATGGTCAAATGTCTTTATTAATAATACAGGTAATTTTTTAAGCAGGTCATATTATTGCATCATGCCATGACTCCATTTCTCTATTACTTTATTCTTTTAAACATTTTTTATAGTAAACCTGCTGCAATGTAGTTACGACATTTTCTTCTTTACTTCCAAATGCAGATAGTTCTCCTATAATGTGCACATTATTTATTAAACACAATTTGTCTGTAACGCAATTTGTGAATTGCTGACTTTTTTTAAATATAAAGTGGACTCTTGTTCGCTATTATGTGATTCTCATTCCTAGTACTAGGTGTCGCAGTGTGTGGAAGACTTGACCCCGCATCAGCGTCACCTGATCAGTCAGCTCATGTGCTTTCTCATGAAGAGCATCGGGAAAGGTATTGTAAACGTGTTGTGGTAGTGTACTTGGAAAAGCATCATGAAAATGTTTGCACAGCCGGAGGACAAGAAGCTGGAAGTAATCCCTTAATTTGAAAAAAAGAGTAGAGATAAGAGTGAATTTTTACTGGAATTGACTAACAATAAAACAATAGGGTTGAGAAGCAGTTTGAAACTTGGCTTTTTATTTAAGATTAGATTCCCTACAGTATGGAAACAGGCCCTTCAGCCCAACAAGTCCACACTGACCCTCCGAAGAGTAATCCACCCAGACCCTATGTTTATCCCTGCCTAACGCACCTAATACTACAGACAATTTAGCACGGCCAATTCACCTGATGTGCATATCTTTAGACTGGGAGAAATCCAGAGCACCCAGAGGAAACCCACGCGGACACGGGGAGAGTGTGCAAACTCCACACGGACAGTTGCCTGAGGCTGGAATCGAACCTGGGTCGCTGGTGCTGTGAGGCAGCAGTGCTAACCACTGAGCCACCCATGTCGCCCATTGTTTGTATCGAGGTTTTTTCCCTTTTTTTTCATTTAAAACATATGTTTAAACAATAAAGAATATCCTCAGACCCATGTGAATCTGTTTCAGTGACTAATCATTATGGATACAACTCCAAAACAAACAGTACAGGGGCTTGGATATGATCAGTCAACTGTTCAGGATGGTCAGAGTCAGGAAACTCTGCACACAGTGGGTTATGGAGAGAAATGTCGGTGACACACTGTTACTTTTGGTGCAAGGGTGGAGATGTACTGACAGGGTGATTAGGCTGTGCAGAAGAGATTCAAGGTTAGTCAGGGTCAGATGTTACTGAGGATGAGAGTGAGTGGAGAAGATGTTGCAGGAAATGGTGTGTATAGTAGCAGAGACTGAGTGAGTGTGAGGTATCAATGAGAAGATAATGGCACTTTCACTGGCAGAGTGGAGAAGGTCATTGTTCTTCTTCCTACATTCTACGCATTCCTTCAGATGGTTGAGACAGCTCTGGCCTGGACGGTAACCCTGGTCCAGGTTGATATGGTTCCAGTAGAATGATGTCTTCTGGGTTGGGAGAAAAGGATATCCTGCCTCTGCATCACCCCATCACCATCAGCAGCATCTCCATGTCCCTGCCCACAAAGAAAGGCACCAATTCTTCATTGTCTGTCATCTCCAGAGCCAATGTCAGGAACCATGGATGGCACCTCCAGACTGACAACTCTTTGCTGGGTGCACAATATCTTGATGCACCACTGATATTGGTCAATTCTGGGATATCCAGGAGGTGGTAAGTTGTTTTCGAAACGGCACATGGTTTGATGGTGCTAAAAGATGTGAAAAGGGCATCAAAGAGTGCGGTAGGTAATAAATCAGGTGGCATTTGTAAAATAAAGTGATAGACATCCTCAAGCATGCTGCTGTGAAACCCTCCAAAATAAAACTGGACAAAACTGACACTTAGCAAAAGAAATTAAGATTCAGCCCTTGATCTATCAAGGCAGGTTTGATTCTGGGATCTGACTTGTGCAGTGTTACCATTGGATGGGATCAGAGGACTGGCTAGAATGTAATGCAGCTGAAAATGTGTTGCTGGAACAGCGCAGCAGGTCAGGCAGCATCCAGGGAACAGGAGAATCGACGTTTCGGGCATAAGCCCTTCTTCAGGAATGAGGAAAGTGTGTCCAGCAGGCTAAGATAAAAGGTAGGGAGGAGGGACTTGGGGGAGGGGTGTTGGAAATGAGGCGCTCTTCCTCCCACCGTCGTTTTGTTGTGGTCTGGCGATGGAGGAGTTCAAAGACCTGCATATCCTTGGTGGAGTGGGAGGGGGAGTGGTTGGGTTGGTTGGTCCGGGTGTCCCAGAGGTGTTCTCTGAAACGCTCCGCAAGTAGGCGGCCTGTCTCCCCAATATAGAGGAGGCCACATCGGGTGCAGAGGATGCAATAGATGATGTGTGTGGAGGTGCAGGTGAATTTGTGGCGGATATGGAAGTTTCCTTTGGGGCCTTGGAGGGAGGTGAGGGGGGAGGTGTGGGCGCAAGTCTTGCGAATGTAATGCAGCCAGCAGATTCTGATTCCAGTCGACACTAATCAATTGAAGATTCTGATGAATTGCTCTATCCAGTGCCATACAGCAGGGCAGTTACAACAGGTCAAAATGTACTTAGACTGTGCTATCATTTGTGTTAGGCTAACTACTATTTTTTGTTTTGATTTTTATTGGTATTATTGATGGTTTGCCCCAATCCTGTTTTTCCCATAGGCTCCATTATTTCTATTGCATGATTTTCTGTACCACAGCATCACACTGGAACACAACAACCGTGTTATAGGAGAACTACCTGCACTTGACCATCTTTCTTAATCTGATGTAACATTTGATTATGATGCAGCAGAATAGCACTACAAAGGGAAACCACTTTCTGGATAGTTAGTTAATATTCCGTACTGGATCCTGGAAACACACTAAACAGATACAGGACTTTGCTTTCAGATAGAATTGTTTGAAAGAGCTCATCAAACATTAGGAACAGACTAATTTGGACTGCCTTGGCTCAGATAACCTGCCAGAAGCCAGTATTTAATGTATGTTTTCTGTTAAGGCACAAGAATTCTGTAGAACCTGAGAATCCTATTGAACTGGATTCAATGGGACTATTAAATGCCAATTTATGTAATGGACTGAACACTTTTTAAAAAAATTAAAGCTATGTGAGATGTTAAATATATATACATATACGACTATACAAAACAGTTCTATTACCATTATCTCACTTTGGCCCAAGTAGTGTAATGAGATATTACCATCATTGCTGGTTCAAACTGACTGGTCAAATCAAATTATTTTTCCATTGTGAGGTTCTTCGATTTTGATCAATGCTTTCTGAATCCGATTACATTTCCCATTCAAAGAATAATTATAGGATACTTGTTGAATATTATGTTAGGAATATGCTTTAAGCTGCTACATAAAGCCAAACTCAAGCTAAACAGTATATCATGTTCTCTTGCTCACTCTCTATAGGGGGAAGGGAGAATGCCCAGCAGCTGTAAATAGATAAGTCAGATGAAGAGCTGTGGGAATCTAACTGACAACCCGTTCTCCTTGTTTTTGCTTTTAGTTCACACACAGCTTACGGCTTTTTACTCTCTGTATCTCAGGTCTTCCGCTTTGCAATACCTCAATACCTCTCCACTCCACCACAGTAGAAGGAGTTTATCTCCAGATAGTAGCTTTCCAACAGAGAATAGCATTCACTGGAAGCACTTTTCAGGAAGAATATAAGACTGTAGCATTGCATTCTACTGCCTCATTTGGGAGCAGAGAATCATCCTTTATATTCCCTGAACAGATAACAATCTCAGTCCATTGCATTTGGTGACCATAAAAACAATTAAAGAAATTATAATGATTTACTTATTTGCTAATCTTTTCCAGGAACAATATTGCCCTGTTATATAATTGAATCTTTATTATTAAACTTGTGTTGGTACTTTGCACTTCTTACCAACAAATTGTTCTAAAGGGACTAAGCAATGATGCAACTGATCATTTTTTTCAGGCTTTGTTGCTTCACCAAGCTCTTGTGCTGTGAGCATGTGGAATTCCCTGGATTGTTTTTGTTTGCTGATGATCATTCCTTAGTTAAAAAAAAAATCACAGTCTCATCATTATCTGGGGCATGGTTATTTCACTTGTAATTTGGAAGTCACAGAGCTACAATTGCCTTGATTTGAAGGCCAATGAGTAATTCTACCTTTAAATAACTGGACTTCAGTTGTCTAGGTTTTTTGTGTTTCAACAACAATCTAAATGGCCAGCATTTATTGCCTGTCCTTAGTTGCCCTTGACCAAATGGTGGTGAGCTGCCTTCTTGAACCACTGAAGTCCACCTGCTGTGGGTTGGCCCACAATGTTGTTGTGGAGGGAATCCCAGGACATTGAGCCAGCGACAATGAGGGAGTGGTGATATATTGCCAAGTCAAGATGTTTAGTGGCTTGGAGGGGCAATTTGAATTTGGTGGTGTTCCCATGCATTTGCCGCCCTTGTCCCTCTAGTGGTCGTGGGTTTGCAAGTTGATTTCTGAGGATTTTTTGAGAATTTCTGCAGTGCATCTTGGAGCTATAGTCCGCTTCTGCTAATAAGCTGTTGACCTATAATGCCTGCAGACATTGTGTACTTACATTCACTGAACAGTGTAAGATGCACTGTGCACAATGTACCATACCCTTCTTCTTGCTTATCTTGGTCTTCCTCATTCAATGTGCCACTGTTAAACTTCTCCCTCATTACAGCAATGAATCTATCTTGTTTGGTCCTAAATCATGACAAATTGTATGTGATATTAATTAAAATACTTCAAAGCAAAACAGAATGAATTGGAAAAGAACTACTGGCCTTGACTAGATTGTTGACTAGCATGCATAACATTTACTTCATTGGTACTACCTCATCTCAGCCAGATAACCATTTTACAGTTTGCTATATTTAGTTGACTGGATTTATTTTTTCAGAATTTTGGCTAGTTTCTAATCCTCTCCATTCTTTTTGTTCCATTGCCTGAAGCTGTATGATTGTCAAATATATGCAAACAAACTTGCAACAACATTAGATAGATGCTGTAAACATCAAGAGGATAGTTAAATGTAAATCTCTTACTTTTTAGCAAAGGGCATATCAAAAATCTTACCTCCTTCAATCTGATCCTCTTTTTAAATCTTGTGAACAACGTTTGTTGATCAGGATGTTGCAGTGAACCACAGGACCCAACAGAGCATGTGGAATGTAGGTCATCTTGTTTGCAAATCTCTTCATTGCCTCATCCCTCCCAATCATTCTGTGTCATTTCCTCTGTAAACATTCCATGATATCTGTGCTCATCTGATTCTGACTTTTGACCAGCAATGCTTTTAATCGTATCACCTTACTCGTCCATTTGCCTCGGCCTGAAGCTCGAGAATTCCCTCGCTGCACCTCAGCTTTTCCTTTCCTACTTAAAAAGCCTCTTAAAACCTAAGCTTTTGACTGAACTTTAATCTAAAATTAGCTCATGGGGCTCAGTGTCAAACCCTACGTTTTAACACTTCTATGAAGTGCCTTGAGATGATTTGTTAGATCAAAGATAGAAAATAAATACGAGTTGTTATTGTAGTTGATTATTTCTAAAGAGGATGATGAGAGACCTTGGTACAATCTCTGTCCATTTAAACATTCATCTCACCTGTGGAATTATAACTTTTATTCATAAAGATACAGTCACCATACCCCTAGCAGACTATAGGGCTGCTCTTCTCATTAGAGACAGATGTAGGTGGTGATTTAACCCGAGGATCCCATGCCTCAGGAGAGGGAAGAGATCGAGAAGGAGAGCCACTTGTGGTACCTTTTCTCAGCTGATGAAGCATGTGTTGGTTCAATGTCCTCCTGTATTTTATGCAAGTGCCATTCTTTAAATATTAATTGAGGCTGTAAACACTGGTGAGCTATTAGACTGTGGCAGGAATTGTAATGAGCTCTGCCCTATTGGCACTTCATCTTTTGCCGATGCAAATGTTCCAGCAGGATATAGATCAGGAGTAGGATTCCTGTCCATTAGGAGCCCTGCCAACACTACAACTACCGCATAACAGACTGGGCATTGAATCTTTTGATCAGCAAGGGTTGGTTTTATCTACCTAGCTACTGGGGAGGAAAGATGAATGACCTCTCAGGCTCTGCTTCATTGCAAAGTTCCTAAAAAAGCAGGCACCAAATTTATCCCAAACGAATATCATGCCCTGGACTGACAGTGCTTGTCCAGGGACACAATGCCCTTCTAGAGGTGGCACTAGTGCCAAAGTTGCCAGTCAATTCCAGGACATCCCAGCAGTGATAATGTATTATGATGTGAGGCAAGACCAGGCTGGAGTTTGATAAGGGGGATATCATGTCCTGTTACCACGCCTCTCAGTAAAACAAAACCCAAAAAAGCTTGATGAAGCTCATACTTACCCAAAACGAGAAGGTTCAAACCTACATCTTCTACTTCCTTATTAAGGGGGCGGCAAGGTGGCTCAGTAGTTAGCACTGCTGCCTCGCAGCGGCAGGGACCCGGGTTCGATTCCAGCCTCGGGCAACTGTCTGTATGGTGTTTTCACATTCTCCCAGTGTCTGTGGGGGTTTACTTTGGGTGCTCTGGTTTCCACCCACAGTCCAAAGATGTGCAGGTTAGGTGAATTGGTCATGCTAAATTGCCTGTAGAGTTAGGTGTATTAGTCAGGGGTAAATATGGGGTATAGGTCTGGGTGGGTTACTCTTCAGAGGGTTGGTGTGGACTAGTTGGGCCAAAAAGGGCCTGTTTCCACAGTGTAGTGAATCTATTCTAAATGCAACATGGAAATATAAATCAAAATTATAACTGACTACGTATCATCCCTCCACTTTAGAACCCAAGTTCTTAACCAATAATTGTATGCTACAAACATTTATCTCACCTCCCTAAGCAGCTGACAAAGTGGATTAAGGACTTTTAATAGTCATGTAATAGGATATCTACTGTTGACAAAGGGGTGTAGTCTCAATGTTAATCCCCTTTACTGCTGCTTATGTAGATTCCTGGACTCAATTGCAACATTTTGCCTGGGAACTATAGAATCGCTACATTGCAAAAAGAGGCCATTTGGAGCATCAAGTCTGCACTGACACTCCAAAGAGTATACAACACCAAATGCAGCCACCTAATCATCCCCCTAACCCTACCCTATCCCCATAACTCCATCTTCCTCATGGGTAGTCCATCTAGCCTGCATATTCCTAGACACCATGGAGTAATTTATCATGGCCAATCCACTTAACCTGCACATCTTCGGACTGTGGGAGGAAACACATGTAAATACAGGGAGAATGTGTGAACTTCACACATACAGTTGCCTAACAGAAGACTCCTGGCCTAGAAGTTCAACCAGAAGACACATTAAAAACTAAGTAGGCAACGTTTTGTCTGGTTAGAGTTGGAATTCATAATTCAAGATGGGAAGATTTGGACGGTTGCTCGTTACTGTTGCTGCACTGTTGTGACCAAGTGTGGAGGGATGAACTGGATCATCACTTTTCACCCTCCTCAATTGACCGCAAAAATAGTTTTGTTTCCTTTCTAGCAGGCAACTGATAACAGTTTGGTTGAAGTGCTCACCAGAAACAAACATGAGGGAAGTCAAAAATTAAATAGTCCACATTTTTATCTCCATCATGAGAGATCCTTCTGAACAATAGTCATGAGCTCTTTGTAATCTGACTGAAGTGCGTAGAAGTTTTATTGCTGGTAAATTTATAAACTGGAATCCAAAATCATCATCACAATGAAGTCACAGTTCAGCTCTTGCAATTGTGATTTAGGTTCAGCAAATTCCTCATCTCAGTGCATCAGAGTCCAGGCCAAACCATTTGGTGTCAACTCACTTATTCAACCACAAAGGAATAACCCCATCATAAAATTCTTCACAGATTGCCAGAATGGTGAACATGAAACATTCACAAAATGTAACACGCTGAAAAGCAATCTTAGTTTGGCACTTGCTTTAAATGCTGTGATAAAGCCTCAATATAAAATCTTGTACAACAGTACACAGCTGTTTATGAAGCTTTTAACTGCTAATTTAAAAAATGCATTTGTGACAAGACCGACAATGCAAAGTGACAAAAGATGTAAAAGTTAAATTGAAGTAGTTTTAATAAACTACCCATCTCCTTTTATAGCTTCTGAGCCTTAGGCTGAGAATCATGTTGAATGTACAGTGTTCAATGGACCCCATCCTTGTAATAGGGTAGAGAAGTGAGGAAGGTTAGGATAAGTGTTTCAGCAGCTCAGAGCGATGTTAACTGTCATTAAGTACATTTAATACAGAGATCAATGATTTAGTTTTAGATAATAAGGAAACAGGGTTAATGCAGCAAAATGAAACTTTATTGCTGGAACAGCACAGCAGGTCAGGCAGCATCCAGGGAACAGGAGATTCGACGTTTCGGGCACAGGCCCTTCTTCAGGAATTCCTGAAGAAGGGCCTGTGCCCGAAACGTCGAATCTCCTGTTCCCTGGATGCTGCCTGACCTGCTGTGCTGTTCCAGCAATAAAGTTTCAACTTTGATCTCCAGCATCTGCAGACCTCACTTTCTCCTCTAATGCAGCAAAATGCATTGCGACAGAAAATCAGCCATAATCTGGTTGAACAGCATAGAAGGGCTTGAGAGGCCAAATGGCCTCCTATTTCCTATCCTCTTATGTTGATACATCAAAGGACTGCAGATCACACAGCATAGATAGTATCCAGCAGTTTTGCCAAAGAATCCAAGCTGATTTGCCCTGACCAACTCCTGTTTGTCCAAATGTTTACAAATCTGAAAATGTGTTGCTGGAAAAGCGATGCAGGTCAGGCAGCATCCAGGGAACAGGAGAATCGACGTTTCGGGCATAAGCCCTTCTTCAGGAATGAGGAAAGTTTACAAATGTTTACAAATCCCAATTTGGAAACTCCAACTATTTACCAGCAACTGAAATGAGAATAATTGCCCAATGCTTTCCTGCTTTGGCTGTCTTCTCCTTATGAACACAGCTGCCACATGTTCCTCACATTTTTGGCACAATCTTTCTTTCCGAAGAATTTGGAAAATTATCATCATCTTCAACTATTCCTAACCAAGCTTTTAATCAGGTTCCTTGGATGTAGGTCATGAGAACCATTTTAATCCTGCAAATGTAACATTATCTTTGGAGTAATGAGCCCAAAAAACGATTTCAAATTCTCTAACAGCAGAGGGAAACATTAATTCAAATAATTAAATGAATTTGAATTTTTTTTTTCTAAAAAGGCTCGCATCAGTAAATATGATCAAGAAATTCATCAGATTGACGTAAAAATCGATCTGCTTCAATAATGTAATTTCAAGCGAGAAATCTACTGTCCTTCAATGCTTTGTCCTGTATGTGACCGCAACCCAACATCAATGGATTTTAGTCTTAACTGTACTCCAAAATGACCTAACAAGCCACTTAGTTGTGACAGAAAGAGAACAGCAACCAAAAGCCATAATCTATGTGATCTATAACAGTCCAAAAAGGCAGCTCACCATTACCTTCCCAAAGGCTGTTCGGAAAGAAAACCAATTAATACTGGTTTTAATAACAATGGTCACATCTCATGAAAACATTGTAAAAGTTTTGTTTAACTCACAGAAATTGGGTTAGATGGAGCATAAGATAATGTTTTGCAAGTTTCAGTGAAAGGCATTTAAAGCTTTGTTTGGCTGTAGGTTATGCACAACCAGTTTACAAATATTGAAAAGAATGTCAACTTTTAAAAGTAAACGGGTAACATTATCCTATTTCCATTTCAAAGAGCAACAATTTCCAATTTGGCCTTCGAAATGATCAGATTTTTGTTTTGAAACATAATGGAGTATTTCAATGTAACAAATATTCCTTAATTATCTTGTGGATTCTAATAAGGAATGCTGATTGCTTCATAATAATTAGTACTTAAACAAATTGGCAGGAAAGCCTCAATAAGGAATAATATAATTGTTTGAGATAGAATATATGCTTGAAGACTAATGTACCTATTATACATTCTATGATTTTATAACCTTAAGACAGTTTAGCTGGAGGGCCACCCATACAAAAGTAAGATAGAACATCTTTCATTACTGGCTGAGAAAACGTGCTATTAGATGAAGTTGAAAATCATCCTGTGCAAACTCCACCCACTTCCATATTCTTCATATATTGGTGTAAAGATCGAGCTGTAAATAGGTATAAGCATACAGATGTAGACTACTCTCATTGATTATCTGTAAAATACCTGCAATGTGCTTTAGTTCACATGAAAGTATTGAAAAAAATGCGTGTTCTTTTAGATTTTAAAATTTGCATTTTGCCAAATGTACCATGAAATTCTCCCCTCCCTCTTCTCATTCCCTGAATGTTTGATGTCTTGCTTCAGGGGCACCCAGAGGCCTTTGCTGCATCATCATTGTTCACCCATGGACTGTTACAGCAAGTTCTGAAAGAAAATATGAACGCAAACACCAGCATTGACAGGCATAACCCTGTTCACATCTGTTAGACTCACACACTCCTGCTAAGATGCTAAACTGAAAAATAGCACCCCTACTGATACCTGAGCTTAGATTTACTACAGAGGTGGCATAGTGGCTCAATAGCTAGCATTGCTGCCTCACAGCACCAGGGATCCAGATTGAATCCCTGTCCCTGTCAGGCAACTGTCTGTGGGGAGTTTGCATCTTCTTTGTGTCAGCTTGAGTTTCCTCCGGTTTCCTCCTGCTCTCCAGAGATGTGCAATTTTAGGTGGATTGGCTGTGCTAGATTACCTGTAGTGTCCAGGGATGTGTTGGGTGGATTAGTCGTGGGGAATACAGGGTTAGAGGGATAAGGTAGGTGGATGGGTGAGATGCTCTTTGGAGGATCAGTGTGGAGTTGATGAGCTAAATGGCTTGTTTCCATACTGTACAGATTATATGATTCTACATTATCATCCCTGTACCTTAAATCATCACTCAATAAATAGATTGAATAACCTAGGAAGCTGTAATGAGTTATCCGTGATAAATCCTGGGGGCTGTTTCAGAGACAATGGATTAACACCAGAAATGCATTATCAGTAAGTTTGCCTGGGGAGCTGCAAATTCATTGGTCAACTGGTCAGAGTGTGATTCAATCCATCCACATTGAGCAAGATCAATATACAACTGGTCTCTAGCTCAGCACAGAAAGGAGCATCCACTAGCCCCAACTTGCCTCTTCTCATTCCTTATGGCACAAAGTAAAGTGATATTGCATGTAATTGGCAGACAGCACAGAAGGAGGATTGGGATACACAAGTGCAATTCCATAAGAACTTACAAATGATTTAGGAGCAGCAGTAAACTATTCAGGTCATTGAGTCAGCTCCTCCACTTAATAATACCATAACTGTTTCGACTGTGGCCTCAACTCTACTCCCTGTCCATTCTCAATACCATGTGACTCCTTTGTCAATCCAGAATCTAAATATTACTCAAATAAAAGCAAAACACTCTGGATGTTGCAGGCCTAAATTAAAAACCAGAAGTGCTGGAGTCTGGTAGCATCTGTAGAGAGTAAAATTTCTATTGATTCAGACTCAAATTTGTCCAACCTTTCCTCATAAGTTAACTCCTTCATTCGAGATACCATTTCAGTGAGCCTTCTCTGAACTATTTCTAATGCAATTATAGCTGAAAATGTGTTGAGGGAAAAGCGCAGCAGGTCAGGCAGCATCCAAGGAGCAGGAGAATCGACGTTTCGGGCATGAGCCCTTCTTCAGGAATGAGGAGAGTGTGCCAAGCAAGAAGATGAGGCGCTCTTCCTCCAGCCGTCGCGTTGCTATGGTCTGGCGATGCCCGAAACGTCGATTTTCCTGCTCCTTTGATGCTGCCTGACCTGCTGCGCTTTTCCAGTAACACATTTTCAACTCTGATCTCCAGCATCTGCAGTCCTCACTTTCTCCTAATGCAACTATATTCTATCTCAAGTAAGGCGATCAAAATGATACTGCCACACACCAGTGTCTGATCACTCTCTATCAAATATAATCGTCCACCTAGGAAATTCCATGTCACTGACAATGAGTTCTGTGGGTCCTTGAATGGTTGATGAGTCCAGTCCAATAGCTGCATCTCCCACTACATATTTGGCAAGTGTTTTCCATACTCCCTCTTACCAATGGGTGTTCTCAAACAATGACAGAACTTCCTCCAAGTCAGTGACTTCTGAACGAGAGAGTCTCCAAGGCACAGATTTCAGGGAATCTTTGAAACACATCCTTTGTCCTTCTCTCGTTTGAGTGTCTCCCTTGAGCCGCGTTAGGATGATTTGCTTTGGCATTCAGAACTCAGGCAGCCTGAGCATGCTTTTGGCTCAGCAGGGTTAGATTCAGGTGGCTTCGATGCTGCTGCTGCTGCTAGTTGTTTCAAAGATTCTAATATTAGTACACCTGTCCTTTCAGTTGATGCTGAGAATCCATCTGAAACAACATTGATGGACCTCAAAGGGACTTGAGATGCCAAGGCGATATTTGGAAATGAATTAGATTAGGTCATTCAAGGAGGAGAGGAGGGTGGAACTGCAGGTAAGTAGCTTTGAGCACCCAAGGGGCAGCTGTGGAGGTGCCTTTGTCTCTGCAACTGTCTGTAGTTAGGAGGCTTTTGTAGGCTGTGTGAACGAGTGTGGGCACTTCAGTGAGGATGAGCAAACTAGCCTAGGCACGATGGGAGGTAATCACGTCAGGGGAGGAAATAAGAATGTAGTTGTGATAGGAAGCAGTATAATTAGGGGGATATACACTGTTTTCTGCAGCCAGGAGAGGCTGTATTACCTGCCCAGTGCCAGGGTTAAAGACATCTCCTCAGGGAGAGGTACTTGGAGAGGAAGAGGAGAGATTTTGCTACCATCATCCACTTCAGTACCAACGACATTGATAGGATTGAAAAAGAGCTTCTGCTGAAAGATTTTGAACAGTTCGAAGCTAAATTGGAACTGCAGAACTCCAAGGTAATAATTTCTGAATTTCTACCTGAGCCACAGGCACTTTGGCTTAGAATAAACAAAATCAAGGAGATAAATGCATGATTTAAGCCCAAAATTAGAGGGCATAGGTTTAAGGTGAGAGAGAAAAGATTTAAAAGGGACGTGGGTGTAACTTCTTCATGCAGAAGGTGGTACGCATATGGAATGAACTGCCAGAGGAGATGGTGGAGACAAAAAAACTGCAGATGCTAGAATCCAAAGTAGACAGGCAGGAGGCTGGAAGAATACAGCAAACCAGGCAACATCAGGAGGTGGAGAAGTGAACATTTCGGGTGCAACCCTTCTTCAGGACTGAGAAGGTGGCAGTGGAGGCAGGTACAATTACAACCATTAAAAGGCATCTGGATGGGTGTATGAATAGAAGAGGGTGGATGTAGGACTGCAGATGCTGGAGATCAGAGTCTAGATTAGAGTGGTGCTGGAAAAGCACAGCAGTTCAAGCAGCATCCAAGGAGCAGTGTTTTTCCAGCACCACTCTATATGAATAGAAGGGTTTAGAGGGATATGGGCCAAATGATGGTAAACGGGACCATGTCAGGTTGGAACGTCTGATCAGCACAGATGAGTCGACCGAAGGGTCTGTTTCTGTGCTGAACAGCTGTCTATTATTCTGAATATTGTTGAAGGAGCAATGTGCTTCAGTTCTTGGGACAAAGGCACAAGTGATGAGGTAGAAGGGAGCTAATCCGATTAGCTAGGCTTCACTTGAACTGTAATGGGACCAATGCCCTAGCAAATCAAATAATTTGATGAGACGCCTTTAAACTAGAGAGGGCAAGTTTCAGGAGGAGGTATATAGGTTTACAAAGCAAAATGATATGAAGTATTGCAGTTGAACTATTTTGACAGTGATACTCACATTGGGATAGAGCATACAAGCATAAAACATCAGCTGCCAAAATTGGGAAAACGTTGTAAAAAGACAAATATTCGGTCTTTACATAAATGCACACAATACTCAAACTAAAATAAATGAATTGACAACACAAATTGAGGCTAACGGGTATGATCTTTAAGCCATTACAGAGACATGGTTACAAAGAGATCAAAATTGAGAACTAACCATTCAGTGGTCTGTGACTTTTGGAAAGAACAGGCCTGAAAGGAAAGGTGGTGAGACAGCTTTGTTAGATGAGATGGAATATATATGATAGGACGAAATGATCTAAGGTCAGATGATGGAGAAGTCATGCGGGTGGAGCTAAGAAATGAACAAGGGAAAATAAACACTTGGGGGAGGGCATAGTTGTGGTCTATAGGCTTAACAGTGACTATTTATATGACAGTGAATAAATCAGGAAATAATGAGGCATGTAAAACTGGCAGTACATTAATCATAGGTGACTTTAATCTTCAAGTAAATTGAGAAAATCGACTTGGCAAATATAGCTATGGGAAAGAATTCATACAATATATTTGAAACAGTATTTTGTGGATTAAAACAGAAATCAGGCTGTATGGCATCTGGTAATGTGTAATGAGGCAGGTTTGATAAATTACATCAAAGTAAAAGATCTCTCAGGAAACATTGATGATGACGACATGGTAGAATTTAGCATTCAGTTTGAGTGTGAGAAACTTGGATCAGTAACAACAATGCTAATATTAAATAAGGGTAAGTATTCAGGGATAGGGCAGAGTAGACTGGAATGAATTGGGAAAGGAGTTTAACAATGGCAGACATTTAAGATAAGAGCTAATGACTCATAAAAAATATACATCCCATTAAGGAAGGAAAACTCTAGGAAGGAGTTAAACCAACTATAGCTAACCAAGGTAGTTAAGGATAGAATCAAATTAAAAAAGAAAACATACAATATGGTGAAAATTAGTGGTAAACCAGTGGATTGAGAAAATATTAAAAGCTCATAAAAGATATGCTTATATGTTTGTATAAAATTTGACAAAAATGGTTATAAAGAGGGTGAAAGTGAGTTTTGAGGGAAGTCTAACAAGTAATATAACTTATAAGATGTACCCTTGTATTCTAAGCTTTGAACTGTTTGTGCAAACTACAAATATAACAGCAATGTATGGGTTTGAAAACAATGTGCCCTGTCTGTTTTCAAGCTGAATTAATGCACAAAGGTCTCATTGATTTGATTCATATCCCTTATTCCAGGCAATGAAATCATAATAGCTCCTGTAGTTTTAGAATTATTGGTAAATATTATTCTGTAGTTCTTTTAAATGAAAAGAGTTGGTTACAGAAGGAAAGGGACTGTAATTTCTCACTTTGTTAGAACCTTGATTGTAAGCTTTCCTTTGAACTATCTGATGACTTGCAAAGGCAAATAGCTTAATTGTGATATGCCACAGGATGGAGAAAAGAATGATCTTCAAACCCAGACATATAAGTGCGCTTTTTAATTCTAGGACCAGAACCTGCTGGTCATTACAATTTGTGTCCAAGTCACTGTAATGCAGTACTAAACATTGCCTGTGAAAATGATCCCATTTGGAGTCATAAAGTCAGAGAGATATACAACACGGAAACAGACCCTTTGGTTCAACTCATACATACTGACCAGAAATCCTAACTTTATCCAGTCCCATTTTCCAGCATATCCTTCTAAACTCTTCATATTGATTTACTTATCCAGATGCCTTTTAACTGTTGTAATTGTTCCAACACCTCCTCTGGCCATTCATTCCATACATGCTCAACTCTCTGCATGGAAAAGGTGCTCCTTAGCTCCCATTAAATCTTTCCCTGCTCACCTTAAACCTATGCCGTCTAGATAAAGGAGACGTGAACAAACAGCTTTGCCAACCATCCAACCCAAACTTTGGGTCCGCCACGTGGATGATACCTTTGTCATCACTAAACAAAACAAATTAGAGGAAACCTTCAAGTCCATCAATAATACCCTTTTACTGGCATAAAATTCACTGGCATAAAAGAGGAGGAAAACAACAAACTGCCATTCCTAGATGTCGTAGTAGAGCGAACAGCCAATGGGTAACTTCAAACCAACGTCTACAGGAAAACAACACATACAGACCAAATATTGAACTACAGAAGCAATCATCCCAACATCCACAAATGAAGCTGCATCAGAACATTATTTCAATGAGCCAACACACACTGCAGCACAGAGCAGAGCAGAGAAAAATCACCTATACCGTGTATTAAAAAATGGGTACCCAATGAACAAAGTCCGCCGATTCCTCAGTAACAAACCAAACAAGCAGATAAGACACATCCAGAAAGCCTAGCCACTCTCCCCTACATCAAAGACATCTCAGAAATGACTGCCAGACTACTCAGACCCCTTGGCATCATGGTTGCCCACAGACCCACCAAAACAATAAAACAGCAGCTCGTGAACTTGAAAGACCCCATACAGACAAGAAGCAAAACTAATTTCATTTACAAAATACCATGCAAAGACTGTAACAAACACTTCATTGGACAAACAGGCAGAAAACTAGCTACCAGGATACATGTATACCAACTAGCTACAAAAAGACATGACCTTCTCTCACTATATCCTCACATACGGATGAGGAAGGACACCACTTCAACTGGGACAACACATCCATCCTAGGACAAACCGAACAACGACATGCACGAGAATTCCTAGAAGCATGGCATTCTAACCGGCACTCTATCAACAAACATATCGAGTTAGACCCCATCTACCACCCCCTGAGAAAAGGAACAGGAAGTGACTTCACCACAGGAAATAACATCACCACAGGAAATGACATCACCAACCAAAAGAAACCCAAACATATAAATAGAAAGCAGGAATTTTCAGCATTGCTTCACCTGAGGCCCACTGAGGACGTTACCTAGTAGGGTAAAGAAATATCTGGAAATGAACCTTCCAGCTCAGCGTGCAAACCTGCATCCAAAACCTCAACCTGAGCTACAAATTTTCTCAAAACTCACTAATGCCATCTAAGTTAAAAATCACACAACACCAGGTTATAATCCAACAGGTTCAATTGGGAGCATGCTAGATTTCGGAGCGACATTCCTTCATCAGGTGATAGTGGAGGGCTCAATCCTAACACAAAATCTATAGCAAAGATTTACAGTGTGATGTAACTGAAATCATACATTGAAAAATTGATTGTCTGTTAAGCCTTTCATCTGTTAGAATACAGTGATAGTTTCACTTCTTTCATGTGTAAATCACAAAACCTTTTTTAAAAAAAGTTACATTCTCGGGTTAGCTGTTAACAATGGTGATAGCTAGACTATGTTGAAGGTGTTGGCCCCATGTTCTCTGTCTATGCCATGATGTTTAGATTGATTCTAATCTAAAAAGTGAGATAACGGAGTTTTACATAAATTCATGCACTTTTTGAACTCAGAGTTCTTAATGAATGTATGCAGTTTTTGAGCAAAGTACAATGTAACCCTGCAAGTACAAATTCACCCCACAAAATATATGTGTGCATGTGGGTCTTTGTCTGTGTGTGTGTCTGTCTGGGTTGGGGGTTGTGAGTGTGAGAAAGTGTATGTACACCCCAGTCTAACACCGGCATCTCCAAATTATAATGCCTTCTAGTTTTGGATTAATATACCATGGGGAAAAAGACCTTGGCTATTCATTTTATCCATGCCCTTCATGATTTTATAAACCTCTATAAGGTCATCACTTGGTCTCTGACGATCCAGGGGAAACAGCCCCAGCCTATTCAGCCTCTCCCTAAAGCTCAAACCCCCCAACCCTGCCAACATCCTTGTCAATCTTTTCTGAATCCTTTCAAGTTTCACAAAATCTAGGAGGGAGACCAGAATTGCATGCAGTATTCCAAAAGTGGCTTTCCCAAAGTCTTGTATAGCCGCAACATGACTGCCCTACACTTAACGCATTGAGGGGACAAACTTCCAAATGCCTAACCCTGACACAGACACTGACACATGCTTGGACAATTCTTTGCACTGGTTTATTTCCAAAGTAGTAAAGGTTAGTGACTTTTTTTTTACTTATTCCTACTACATCATTAACAAGATGCATTATAATCTTTTCTCATTTATTTTGTTCTTCCCATGCTATTCAAGGACAAATGATGTGAACACAGCCTTGTCACTCCTGCCATTGTGTTGCAATCAGAAACTTTTCAACATTTGCCATTACCCTGCACATCAGGCAACCTACTGCTTTAAAAATGCCCTTGATATAATTCAGGGTGGTAATCTGTAAAGGTTGTTTAATAGGGCTGCAAAGATTTTATCCCAAAACAGAATCTTTAATCACAACATCACCTGTGGAGTCACTGAATATGAAATTACTGAAGAATACTTACAACTCTCCATAAACTCTAGCTATTTTTATTGGTGTGCAGTAAATCAATTAATGTATTAGAATGTTATATGCTAACATTTTTAAAACATGTCTATTTTTGTCCTTGCACCAGAAAAAAATAAATATTTAATTATCTCAAATGTCTGCGAACAAGCATAAATAGTGGGAACATGCAATGGTGGTTATGAAGGTCTGGAAGTGTGGAAGAATTCTGGAGAAAAGTATTTTTAAACACCGACCCAAGCAATCACAATCAACTTGCATTAAATGTGATTTGTACTCCAAGTTAGATCTGTCAGCACATTTGAGTGGAAATGCTGATCGGGCACCTTGTAACAGTGAGTAAAGTATATACTTCCTTGATTGTTATTCAATTTCTGATTCCCTATAGTCTTGAAAGACATTGTCGAAATGTAAGTGTGTTTCTTTATAATTACTTTATAATAAACGCAGACTAATGTTGCAACTATGAAACTGTTCATAGATATACACTAACAATCAACACCAACAACTGAAAAAAAGTCATTAAATTGAAGTAAAAATAGTAACAATGTTTGTCCCATTTTTGAGACCATTTGGGGTACTAATTGTTTTTAGCAGTTTGGATAAAGACTTCAGCACTTTATTTTAGTACTTGGCAATTGTCTGTTGAAGCATACCATCAGGGATTCTGACAATTGTCAGAGATCATACTTGATATGTATGTAATTAATGTTATAAGTGAAAGGTACCTTTTTTATGAAAATGTGGGTGTACTGTACCTTCAAGAGAGTTAAAAGCTAGCAGAGCTACCGAACACAGCACCAAATGTTCTGAACAAAATATAATGCAACATTTGGTCGAACAACTCAAACAACAGGCAGGTTGTCTGGAGACAACAAAACAAATCCGAATTAGGCCAATCAGTCTAAATTATACGCAGAAAAATACCAAACTTCAATCAAGTTTGAATTTAATACATTGACAATCTTAAAGGCCAATGGCACAATCTGATTTTTTAGAGATGTAAGACTGGGGAAAATTGAACAATTGAAAGGAGAACTGCCAAGCCACCAGCATCTGCAAACTGCCCAGAGAATAGCTGTCTTAAAGGTACCTTTATCGACCAGTAACCAGTGAAGCAGAAATCCCGAAGAAGAATAAAAGAAGACCGGGGAAGATATAAGAGAAGATTCAACATCTGGTTGGTTTTGAAAGTTTAAATTTTTGGTAAACCATAATTGGGGATTTTATCAGACTAGTATTATAAAAGGGGAAGGTCAAACATAGGTTAGAGGAAGGAGGTGTAAATACTTGTTAATTATTTTTCATAGTTAATTAGTTCAAGAAATGAAGTTGTTAATTTTTATTTTCAATTGCTCTTGGTCTCTTGAATTTTCACAGATTACTGCATGGGATAAACTTTTTGTGTTGTTGGTTTGAATTAAGCAAGAGGGTTTACCCCATGTCATGATACGTTCATAATACAATAAATATGCCATCAACATTTTATGAATAAAATTACCTTTCATTTACTGAGGAAAATGTTTTTGCTGACAGTGCAGTCTATTTTACATTTTCTTTTTACTTGTTGAGTTTTGATGTAGGAGGCTTTAGTTTGAGGATTTGCCAAAACTATCATCAAGAAGAAAATTCTAGGGAACAGTGGCTGTTTGGCTATGTGTATTTTATCAAACATGTTTGTACAGTGGATTATATTAAATGCATTGTGCTATTGCATCTGTACAATAGGTTAATAGTGATTTTTGAGAAGATTTCTAGCTCAGATGGAGGTTCTGGAGGTAGGTTTGCTCGCTGAGCTGGAAGATTCATTTTCAGACATTTCGTCACCATACTAGGTAACCTCTTCAGTGAGCCTCTGAATGAAGCAATAGTTATTGTATTTATAGATTGGATGTAACAGGTTGCATTCTTTGGAAGATCAACAAGTAAAAAGAAAATGTAAAATAGATTGCAAAAACATTTTCATTACTGAAGAAAGTTTTTTCTTTCCATTCAAGATGGTGGCAGAGTTTAAATGTTTACATTTATTAGGGTACCTTATTCTTCTAATGACTTCAGCGGAAGGTGTCATCTCCCAGGCCAGGCCCAGCAATGAGATGGCTGCCAGTGGCCGAGAATTGTGGTATAGGCCGGAGCCTGGTAGGATGGTCTCCTAGTGTGGCGGTCTTGTCCAGGAGAGATGGTCTCATCCTAGCCTGGAAGTTTCAGCAGAGCATGGAGGTCTTCTTTGGCTTCTGAGTATTCCAACAGTTCAGCTTGAAGGTCTAGTCCCAGCACAGGGTTCTTGTCCTGGCCTTGAAGGTGTTTTCCAGCTCTTCTAGCAGCCAGCATGGAGGTTTGCCCCAATGTGGAGGTCTAATCCCAATGCAGAGGTCTCGTCTCAGCATGGAGGTCTAGCCGCAGCGTGGAGGTCTCATCTCAACGTGGCACAGTCTCGACCTGGCCCTGTGTACCAGTTTTAGCCCGGCTTTCAGCATACCCCAAACCCAAGAGCTGTTAATTGAACTGTGATGAACTTTTACTGTTTTTCTTATTTCTGACTTTTTGTTATTAATTTAAGCACCATTATATGGTGAAAGTGGGCACTGTAGATGCTGGAGATCAGAGTCTAGATTAGAGTGGTGCTGGAAAAGCATAGTAGGTCAGGCAGCATCCGAGGAACAGGAAAATCGATGTGTCGGGCAAATGCCCTTCTTCAGTAGGGCTGCCTGACTTGCTGTGCTTTTCCAGCATCAATCTGCATCATGATATGGTGACTTTAAAAAACTTATCACTGTGTGTTTTTGTAAAAATACACTTGACAATAAGTTGCTATTCTATTCTATTCTATTATCTTCCATTTTTCTAAGAACAATTCTAGTTTTCCTTATCTGATGCACTCATCGGATATGAGCGTCACTGGGTGGCCAACATTTATTGCACCAACATTTGTTGCTTATACCCAGTTGACCTTGCAAAGGTGGTGTTCAGTTGTCTTCTTCAACTGCTGTAGACCACGTTAGGGAGGGAATTCCAGGATTTTAACTCCATGACACTGAAGAAACAGCGATATAATTCTCAGTCAGGATGGTGAGTAGCTTGGATGAGAACTTATAGGTGATGTTGCTCCCATATATCTATTACCTTTGTCCTTCTGGATGGAAGGCATTATGGGTTTGAAAAATAATGTTTGAGGATCTTTGGTCAATTTCTGTAGTGCATCTTGTAGATAATACACACTGCTGCTACTGAGCGTGAGTGGTGGAGGAAATGGATACTTGTGGATATAGTGCCAGTCAAGTGGGCTGCTTCATCCTTGATGGTGGCAAGCTTCATGATCATTGTTGGAGCTGTAGTCATCCAGATAAGCGGTTAATATTCCACTGTTCTGATTTGTGCTTTATAGATGGTGGACAAGCTTTGTAGAGTCAGAAGGGGAGTTACTTGCTGGGTATTCCTAGTCTCTGACCATCTCTTGTAGTCATTGTATTTATATGGTGAGTTCAGAATTACTACTGCAGTTAGGCAGTGGTGTCGGGGTAAGGGAGTAAAAGAAAAAGAAAAGAAATATATAACCAGGAGATTAGATTAGATTACATTACATTAATTGACCCTATGCTGGCTAGGCCACAGTCAATTGTTGGGTTTTTTAGGGGGGGGGAGGAGGAAGAAATTGAAAAACCTGATTCCTGAAAAAAAATATGATGAGTTCAGCTCAGTTTCTGGTCAATGGGAACCCCCATGATGTTGAAAGCATTTTCCATTCCAACTATGTTAATATTGTTCATCATGACGAGCTAACATGTAACAACCAGCATTGACAATGACATAAGAGGTCCTACTTTGCAGAATGGTATTGGTCAGAAGAAAAGCCAAAAAGGATCATGGGAATAACAATAAAAATAAATAAACAATTAACAAGTTTTTCATCTTTGTCTTCATGAAATTTTGTTCTGTTCACTACATATTAAATACTTCTTCTCTAAGGTATTCTGGAGTAAAACTGGAACTATAGTTTCAAACTGCAAATCCCTACTGTTCATGTCGATGCCTAGATTCCCTACAGTGTGGAAGCAGGCCATTCAGATTATTGAGCAACCCTCTGAAGAACATCCCACCTAGACCCACCCAATCCCTGCAACCTTGCATTTCTCATGGCTAATCCACCTAGCCTACACACCCTTGGAGACTATGGAAAATTTAGCATGGCCTGCATATCTTTGGGTTGTGAGAGGAAACCAGAGCACCTGGAAGAAACTTATGGAGACATGAGAGACTGTGGAAACTCCACACAGAGTCGCTCAAGGGCAGAATCAAACTCAGGTCCCTGGCATTGTGATGCAGCAATGCTGGGCACTGTGATGCAGCAGTGCTGACCACTGCTAACCATGTCTGAAGTGATCATTTGGATTTCAGCCTAGGGTTCATTGTCCATGTTTAGTCATCAAAGTATGTCATAAATAGGTTTTACAAAAAAAGCTAGCAATTCAAGAGTGAAAATGTTTGTTTGTTCTTCGTTGGGGGAAGGGAGAGAGAACATGACAACAGAGAATGTAAAAAGCAAAACTAAAAGAAAGAGAGGGAATGGATTCAGAATCTGTAGTGTTGAACTGAATATCAAGCTCAGAAGGTTGTAAAGTGCCTAGTCTCCCCTTGTTTACCACTCTCCCCACCCATCCCCCACCACTCCCACTCCAGTGGGACTGTCTGTTCTTTCCAATCTGGTAGTTAGACACATCATTGTTCCACCATTCTCACATTCTGATCACTTAATGTAAACTATCAACATCCTTTCAGTTCCAGTACACCAACCCCATCTCCCCTCAACACCCAGTCCTACTACAACATAAATGCTGTCCCACCATGCCTCACGTCAGCTCTGACGAAGAGTCATCTAGACTCCAAACGTTAGCTTGCTGTCTCTCTGGATGCTGCCTGACCTGTTGTGATTTCCAGCACTTTATGTTTTCAATAGAGAATGAAGTTGCATGCACTTATGAATTGAACTGAATTGAATTTACTGTCATGTGTACTGAGGCACAGTGAAAAGCTTTGTCTTGTGAGCAATACAGGCAGATCACAGAGTTGAGTAGCATAGATAAGTAACTAATAGGTAAACAGCTGCAAAAACAAAAACACAGGTACAGGCGAATGTTAAGTGTTTGTGAGTCTATTCAGTATTCTAACAACAATAGGGTAGAAACTGTTTCGAAACCAGCTGGTGAGTGTGTTCAGGCTTCTGTACCTTCTCCCTGATGGTAGAGGTTGTAGAAAAACATTGCCAGGGTGGGATGGATCTTTGAGAATGCTGGCAGCCTTTCTTTGACAGCAGACCTGGTAGGTAGATTCTATAGATGGGAGGTTGGCCTCTGTGATTGTCCGGGCCGAGATCACCACCCTCTGTAACCGTCTCCAATCTTGAATGGTACATACCAGGTAGTGATACATCCAGACAGAATGCTCTCGATGGCGCACCTATAAAAGTTGGCAAGGGTATTCGCTGTCATGCCAAATTTCCTCAGCTGCCTGAAGAAGAAGAGACATTGTTGGGCCTTTGTAATGACTGCATCCACATGAAGTGTCCAAGAAAGCTTATTGTTGATGACTGTTCCCAGGAGCTTGACACTCTCCACTTGTTTCACCTCTGTGCTGTTAATGTGTAGGGGGGCATGAGTAACATCCCGCTGAAAGTCAATAATGAGTTCCTTGGTTTTGCCAGCATTGAGAGCTAGGTTATTTCCAGTGCACCATTTTTCCAGGTCTTCCACCTCCCATCTGTAGTCTATTTCATCGCCATCTAAGATTCAACTCTCTATGGTGGTGTCATCAGCGAACTTGTAAATGGCATTAGTCTGGTATTTGGTGACACAGTCATGGGTATACACTGAGTACAGTAGGGGGCTGAGTACGTACACCTGGGGGACTCCAGTGTTGAGTGTTAGTGTGGATGAAACATTGTCCCCAGTCTTCACTGATTGTGGCGTATGGGTCAGGAAACTGAGGATCCAGTTGCAGAGAATGGGGCTTAGTCTGAGATCACTAAGTTTAGTCATAAGTCTCGAGGGGATAATAGTGTTGACTTCAGTTCAGATATGGCATCTGACGTGGATCAGTTGGTCTGATAGGCAACTTAGAGTGGGTCAAGAGTAATGGAGAGGTTGGAGTTGATTAATGTCATGAGCAGCCTTTCAAAGCACTTCATGACTACTGAAGTTAGGGTCACTGGGTGATAGTCATTGAGACATGCTGCATGAGCCTTCTTAGGCACAGGGATGGTGTTGGCCGTCTTGAAACAGGCAGGACAGTGGCCTGCTGCAGGGAGAGGTTGAAGATGTCCGAGAAGACCTCTGCCAATTGACCTGCGCATGTTCTGAGTGCACGGCCTGGTACTTATAATACAAACTGGACAGCAATTTCAGGTGAGGAAGAGTTACCTTGTAACTTTAAGCATATGAGGGTTATGGTGATAGATTTAAATGAGGGAAGATGTTCAGTATAAATATTGACATAGATTTAGTTGTGTTGAATGACTTGGTTCCATACTGTATATCCTATGAATCATGAATTGTCACAATTTACTGGACGATTTGCTCTGTTCCACTTTAATTTTGTACAGAATGGCATTTGTGCTTAATATCCTTGTGAATTTCATGTACTTGTATCTGCATGATAATTGTCCCATTAAATTAACTTCAGAAAGTCATCTAACAGTGCTTAAACCCTGTTAATGATAGGACGTTTGTGAATGTCTACCACCTAACCTCTCTGGCCCAGAAAGTAAACTATGAAAAGTGTGTTGCATCTCCTTCCTTTAAGTTATTGGTGATTTTCACCAATATTTTTCTGATGATTCCCTCTTATCTCTCTTCTTTCTTGTAATTGTATCTTACTTTTGCTCTCTTTTTTTTTTAACTGTATCTGATTTTAATTCACCCACTTTAGTTCACTCTCTATTCTGAATTTTAGAATGTCATTAATAAAGGACAGGGATTAACTGTCCTGTTCACTCAGGTCCCAGTTAACTCCATTAGCCTCAGATGGTGATTATCAGCTCACTCCTATGAAAACTTAAAAGGTAATACTACTCTGCAATAAACCTTCGGTATTTAGATCATGGGATAGCACTAGTCTGCAATAAATCTTCCAGATATAAATCATTTCAAATAAATTGAATCTATATTTTCTTCAATTTGTGTTATGGCACAGACACAATAAGCCAAATGTCTTCCTTCTGCACTGTAGCAAACCTATTATTCTATGTTAGAAATCACACAACACTAGGTTATAGTCCAACTACAACCTAGTTATAGTTATAGTTATTTTCACTGTAAATTTTTGCTATGAATTCTGTGCCTTACAGTTGTGGCCTCTACAACCATCTGATGAAAGAGCAGCGCTCCGAAAGCTAGTGTGCTTCCAATTAAACCTGTTGGACTATAATCTAGTATTGTGATTTTTAACTTTGTACACCCCAGTCCAACAACGGCATCTCCAAATCATGACTATTATTCTATGATATGCAAATTGATGGGATCTTAATTGGAGGCTTAAATGTAAATTTAAATGCTGATAATTGCTGAGTTGCAATACTCAGCTTGTACAAACTCCCCATCCTGGAGTCTGCCTCCAATCTGTTGGTACAAACTGATCTTCCTTGAAAGTAATTGCTGTTAGGGTGTTGTGTGGGCAGCATAGACCAAAAGGCTGACTGAAGTTCATGGATGAAAAAAAAGCTTGGGCCATATGATTTATTTTCACTAATTTTTAGTAGCTTTAAAATGTTGGTGCTGAGTTGAAGTTTCGCCCTCAATAAGTCTGAGACCCAAGGTGTACCACATTAGGATTCCATATTTGGTGGTTGTTATCTTCAACGCTGGCAGCAGAGGGAAGGGGAGCAGTTAGTGCAGCAGTTAACCTTTGGTTGAAATGCTACCATGTGGATCTGAACAATATCCACAGCAGATATTCCATACCAGGCAGCCAGCCTACCCTTAAAACAGTTAGATTGCATATGACATTCCAGATAAAAGGTACCTGTCTCACCTTCAGTGTCAGTTGTTGTAATTGCAATAACAACAGTTAAGTACAGAATCCAGATTAAATAGAAATCTCAGATCTTACAGCAGCGTGAATAATTAGTCCTGTCAATGAGCTTCAACACATCTGTCTCAACAAGAGCACTGCTTTCCTCAGGGCTCTTCCCCCGATACCATGTTTCATCCCTCCACTGAGATCTCTTCTAAACTGACTATATGTGAATAAATGGGTTGGAATGTGAGAGATTTCAGCCGGAGTTTTGTATGCAGCTTGTTTTGTGGAAGCATCTGAGCACTGTGTGCAAAGACAAAGCAAACAAAACAGGTTCTTGTGTAACTGTTTTGCCTTTGTTACCTAAAGTCTTTATTCCCTGGACACCCTCAGTGCCTTTATCTGCTTGTATTAATCTCAATATGACCTGAGCATTTTCTTTATTAAGTGTCTCCTCATTGGTGTAGTATGTCCTACCTGCAGAGGAACTGGCACAGACGGGTCATATCGGTCACATGCCACATGGAACTATTTTCAGACTCTTTCACAGGATGATGGTGTCATTGGCAAGACCAGCATTTACTGCCCATCCCTAATTGCCCAGAGGACAGTTAAGAATCCATCACATTACTGTGTGCCTGCAGTCATGTGTAGGCCAGATGGGGTAGGGATGGCAGTTTCTCTCACTGAAGGACATTTAGTGAACCAGATGTTTACCCCAACAATTGGCAACAGATTCATGGTCATCATCAGACTCTTAATTCCAGATATTTATTGAATTCAAATTCCACAGTCTGCCATGGCGAGATTTGAACCGGGGTCTATAAACAGTCCATCTGATGCTGGCACAAATGTAAATGTCATCCCTTTACACATCATAAAAGATGTATAGTTAGCAAATTGGTACTATGTGATGCAGTCCACTTATCATAGACATACAGTGGATCTGATATCACACGCAAAGGATCCTCAAAATAGACACCTGAAATTTTTTATATTATTGGTACAACAGGTCCAGCTATTATTGGTCTACCAGAATGTATAGATCTACATATTATCACAATGTCTGTGTAAACAAACACATCACTTGTAAAGCAAGAAGTGAGGGCAGCAGATGCTGGAGATCAGATGACAAAAAGAGTGGTGCTGGAAAAATGCAGCAGGCCAGGCAGCATCCGAGGAATAGGAAATTTGACGTTTCAGGCAAAAACCCTTTATGAGGAATGTTGGATCAGAGGAAGAAAGGGGATTGACAGATAATTAGGAGGATGGGGGTGGGGCTGGGGGAAGGTAGCTGGGATAGGTAGAAGGAGGTGGGGGGGTGGTGATGGTGATAGGTTGGAGGGGAGGGTTGAGTGGATAAATGGGAAGGAAGATGGACAGGTAGGACCGTTCAAGAGGATGGTGCTGAGGTGGAAGGTTGGAGTTGAGGGAGGGGAGATTTCTTCCCGACCTCTCCACCCCCACCCCCTCTCCGGCCTATCACCCTCACCTTAACCTCCTTCCACCTATCGCATTCCCAATGCCCCTCCCCCAAGTACCTCCTCCCTACCTTTTATCTTAGCCTGCTTGGCACACTCTCCTCATTCCTGAAGAAGGGCTTATGCCCGAAACGTCGATTCTCCTGCTCCTTGGATACTGCCTGACCTACTGCGCTTTTTCAGCAACACATTTTTAAGCTCTGATCTCCAGCATCTGCAGTCCTCACTTTCTCCTAACATTACTCTGACAAGTTTAAAGCCATTATCAACTTACAAAGTTATGCAGTTTTATATGTGAAAGATGTGCACAACTCAGCATCAATCCTCCTTGTTAATGCAGCTTTCACATTCAAGACAAGTTCAAAGTTGAATTGGATTCCACGGCACAAAACAGCATCATCTATAAATTCAAGCATCATTCTGATTGGTGCACCTCCATTCTGAGTGTTGAAGACAGACAGTACTCGACAAGTATGATTGAATTCGAGTTGATTGAATAACACACTGAAGAAGCATCCACGCAAGATTCTTATTGTGGAAGAGCTTAATCTCAAATTCTCAGTTATCAAGCATTTTTTTCAAGCTCAATTCCAGGACATTGGTCTCATAATGGGTATGGGTCCACATATCTTTGAGTCACAGGAGCTGACAACATTTAGAGTATATTTTGATAAATATTGTTCTTTAGATTACCATTTGGATCATTCATCCAGCAAAACATATTTTAACAATTTTTGAGTTGTATCATTGAGATCTACCAGGTGACCTTGCGGTCCTCAGATGAAATTAATACTAGCATGACAGAAACCTCCATGGCAGCTACATGGAAACAGTCTTGTTTAAAAACATAAAAAAAACTTTCAAAAAAACGTGAGCCAAATTAATTTCTTTAGATTGATCTACCTGTCAAACAAGATTAGACTTTATCCTACCAAGAAAGCAAATGTACAGAAGATGCCTACATCGCAAGAAGAGGTCAACTTATAAAAGCGTTGCAGTTCATTCATTACTTTTCATCCCTGTATGTTCTGAATTTTGTGATTAAAGTGTCTCCTCTAAGATTGTCTGTCTTTGCACAGATCATACATGTGGCAGGAGGATCACCAGCATTATCTTTGGTCTTTCAAAAATGCTTTATCGTGCAACGATTTATTCTTTACAAGTTGGAAGTAGATGCATCCCAAAAAGGCCTCAGAACAAGTCTATTAGAGGATGACAACCCTATTGCCTTTGGTTCTAATGTCTTTACAACAGTTCAGACAAACTGCTCCAACTTGAAAAATAAACTCTGAAATTGAGTTTTGTGAATGCAATAGTTTCACACAAATATTTGGCAAGAATTTCATTGGTCATACTAACCATGACAATTGAATATGGTCCATTGAAAAGCATTCACCATTCACTCCATAACTCCAAAAGCTATTTGTGAAGACTCAGAGGCATAATCTAGAACAATTATTCAAATCAAATCCCCAAATGACATTCCTGATGCTCTAAGATGACTTCCAACTCTAAGAACAGAGATATTCCTTTAGACCAACAAATGGAAATGATTAAATCTAAGTTAGAAGATAGTCTCAACATTGATCTCATACATTTGTCATAGCTAGCAGGCCCAATTCCGTAAGATACATCAAAATGTGACCAGCTATAAAAGAAAGATCATCACTTGAGCCAGCATATTGCTTCTGCCATTAGAGATGAAATTGGACTCTCCAGAAATGTAATCTTCAACAGTAAACAAGTGACAATACCACAAGCTCTGCATCAAGATTGCCCAGCCATATACATGGCCTACTCCTCCTGGCAATAGCTTACATTTATCAGCTGTTTTCACGTTTGAAAAACAGATTTGCACAGTTCTTCCCTCCCATAGTCTCAATGTTCAATCACATTGAAATGATGCATTTTTGGAAAGAAGGGAGAAAATGGTACAAGAGCAGATCAATGAGCATGTGGGCACTTAACCAAACTTGAATTGGGACAAAGTATAAGAGTTCACAGTTGTCATATATAAGCACATGGGTTCAAGGAAGGACATTATGACATTGTGTCAAGGCTAGGTAGTGTGAGAACGTAAGAAGCAATGGTCAAGTTCTGTAGAGAAATAGGCAACATATTCAAACCACATATGAACAATCAGACCAGTCAGGTACTGAGTATATTACCTTAGTGACAGCTGACCGCCACAAATTATGACATATAATACACAATGCATGTCAACAGACAACACATCACAGAATAAAGCTACATAGCAAAGTCATGATAACTATATAAGGATTAGATCTGGTTGTCATGCATCTGCCTGCTACATTAATATGTAGAAACAGTATATCTATATGCATAATTGTACAAGTTTATTGAAACAAGGTTTGCGTTTTTGTTTTAAAAAGAAGAACATTGTCTTATTGCATTGGTTCCAAGCCAGACAGGCAATATACCTTTAAGACAACTCAATAGCAGACGAATATGTGATATATCAGTACAAATGTACCTTCCTCACCTTCAGTGAGGGTTATTGTAGTTACAGAAGCAGTAGTAAGTGCAGAACAGAGACTGTGTGCATTGGAGATGTTTTAGCAGTGTAAATAGTCCATATTGTTAATAAACATCAGGACTTCTGACTTAACAAGAAACCGGTCTTCATGGTATATGTTCAAAGGGCAAACACATAGGGAACGCTCAGAACAGATCACATTAGCAGTAATGATTTATCCAGAACTCACATCAAGTTGAAGTCTGTTCTAGTGGAGATAGACTCAGGGTCTGCCTAAACAAAAAATCATTGTATGTGACCATGGCTTAGTGAATAATCACCAAGGATCTGTCTTTGGGAAGAGAATTTAAGATGAATTTGTCATACCATTTTTAATTTATATAGCTTTGTGGATTCTGTATTCATAATTATAAATAACTTTGTCATGCAATGAAAATATATTTTTGTTCTACTTTCAGCCAGACTAATGCTAAGGATGTGTGACCAATAATGGTGACTAACAGCTGTTTCAATGGGTTATAATTTACTATTGAAAAAGAATGAGGTTAATAACACTCTCATTATGTATATGTAAATTGCATAGCAACTACAGAAGAGAGGTATACTAGAGCAGTTAAGCTCAAATATTTAAAGGTTGCTGTACAGGTTATGTTCTCTGCCAATAAATTTGTGAAAATGGCATCTTGCTGCCTCATTCATCACTGAATGTCCTGAAGTTGCCATATTTGCAGAAATGAACCATAGGTTTATATTAATAACATTGCCACAGAAAATTATGTTTTGCACTTGCAAGTCTATGAGTACTTTTACGCATGTGAATATACCAAATACGGTCAAACAAACTCCCTGCCACTAACAATAATAAGTGAGGAGTCACATCATTTCAGATTTTCTTTGTTGCTGGAGACTTTAAAAATGTGAAATTTAGAACATAATTATCTCCTTATTTTCTGTCTCTTTCCCTTCCAATTCAATTTCTCTTCCTCCATGTTTACTTCTGAAGTTTAACACCAATTCTCGCAATTCTTCCACTTCAGGCCTTGCCCTGCGAATTTCACAATCTTTTAAACTGACTGACTAAAGGTAGTTAGACTGTTTGACAAGATGGGTCAAGTTAGAAATTCCAATATTGGCTGAAGAGGGTGATCAATGGAGCAGATTGGCTGTAGCAAGTTTATAAAGCTTGATGAACTGAAAAAAAAGTCTTTTTCCTTCAGATTTTGGTAATTGAATGAAGAGTGAAAGACAGCAGTTTTTGAAAGTCATGAAACAGCTGTGTAAAGTTCTGTTCAAGAACAGTTTGGTTAGTATTTGGCAGTTTTAATAAAATATTTAAAAGCATGATATATGTGTGATGGAGAAGTACAAGGAATTAGAGTGGGGTTTATAAAGAGACAAGAAATGAGGATGGGTTATTGACACTTCATCGAAGATGTATCTAGATATCCAAACCTATACATACAGAGCAGCAAAGTGCATCATTGTAGTCAATTGTTAATAAAGGATCTATTTTCCAAAATGCATTGAAATCTGCAGGCATAATCTGCATAATGGCCAAAAGCAAATTTGGAAATATATTCTCTGTTGTTGAAATCATGGACAGAAATTTACGAGGTCTGGGGGGAAATGTGGCAAACAGCTTGTAGTTGTTATGGACCAGATCAAGCCCCCTCAAAATATATTAAGGTAGCCTAGACACTAACCTTTTTTTATTTTAAAGGAAGGTAAGGTATTGTGTTCCAGATGCAATTTCATTGGTCAAATTACTTGTCTTTAAGCAAAACATTTTTTACACCCACAGTTAAAATACAAACAAAATAAAAATAAAAGAATGAATTAGCTTAACTGTAACTCTACCAAAATTCTTAAAAACAAAGCAATATATATATATATTAACTACAATTAATTATCTGTTACAAAAGATTAACATTCCATAAGCACATCTTTGGAAGAGGCAAATTCAGTAAAATAGATTGTCTCACACAATTCTGACAGCAGGAAGAGGACCCCAGCTTTTAGCTGTAACAGAGAGAGGAATAAGAGCTTCCACATCCAGCTTCAAAACACCAGCAACTGCTGAAAGTTAAAACTAAAAATCCTGGTTTGGAGGGAGCTTGACCCCAAACATTTGGGCTGCTTCTATTGTTTCATTTTTTTTAAAAAAACCCTCACATACTGTTTACTTTATTTGCTTGGCATCTCAGTCTCAACCTACCTTCATAAAATAAACCACGACAAAATACATCCCTTAAAGCCGTAGTATCATCATACACCTCCCTCTGGCTCTCTCCCCTATATCCTCCTTGTCTTCTCCCTCCTCTCCACATTCCTGAACTCTCCCCCTTTCTTCCCTCACACCCACTCCAGAAGAAAAGTCAGTGAGCCACCACTGACCGAGAAAAGCCTAACTGAGAAATATCATCTGCTGCAGACAGGCTAAATTCATGCAGCATGGGACATCCACCTCTCAGTGTGGAGGATGACTCACTCTGTACATGTGCCAGTTAATAGAGTGCCTGAGCTGACACTGCTGGGACTGCAGATTGACCCGTGAAGGAGGCCAGACATGACCAAATCACATAATGATCATTGCACACCAAGAGATTCACCCCTTTGGGATGGACAGGTGAGAAGATCGATGGGTATGTTTTAAATTCTTTGCAGGTTAGAATGAAGGGGAGTAGTATCCCCTGCGTGATGTTGGGAGGTATGCTGCTCATGGGCAAAGAACTTCTTCAAAAGTTAGGAACTCATTCATTTCTATCATTTTACAAACTTCCAAAAGAACTACAGGCTGCTAACTCCCACTTACTTGTCACTGATCCATAAGCATTTACGTAAATATGGTCGGTGGCCTAACAATTTCAATGTCCACAATTATGAGTGCAAGATTGGGGGTGGATGGGAAATTGGTAGTCTGCGCAACTGTCCAATTTTACATGTACCCTATCGCCTTTTCCTATCAAAAACATATCAGTTAAACCCATCTGAGAGCATAGAAATTGCTTACAATGGAAAGACGGAGGCTGAGAGGTTACCTAATAGAGGTCTACAAAATTATGAGAGGCATAGATAGAGTGGATAGTCAGAGGCTTGTTCAAAGGGTGGAAAATTCAACTACAGGAGGGCACAGCTTCAAGGTGAGGAGGGGAATGTTTAGGGGTGAAGTGCAGGGAAAATTTTTCACTCAGAAGTTGGTGGGTACCTGGTATACTCTAGGTAAAAACAATGACTGCAGATGCTGGAAACCAGATTCTGGACTAGTGGTGCTGGAAGAGCACAGCAGTTCAGGCAGCATCCGAGGAGCAGTAAAATCGACGTTTTGGGCAAAAGCCCTTCATCAGGAATAAAGGCAGAGAGCCTGAAGGGTGGAGAGATAAGCTAGAGGAGGGTGGGGAGAAAGTAGCATAGAGTACAATAGGTGAGTGGTGGAGGGGATGAAGGTAATAGGTCAGGGAGGAGGGTGGAGTGGATAGGTGGAAAGAAGATAGGCAGGTAGGACAAGTCATGGGGACAGTGCTGAGCTGGAAGTTTGGAACTAGGGTGAGGTGGGGGAAGGGGAAATGAGGAAACTGTTGAAGTCCACATTGATGCCCTGGGGTTGAAGTGTTCCGAGGCGGAAGATGAGGCATTCTTCCTCCAGGCGTCTGGTGGTGAGGGAGCGGCGGTGAAGGAGGCCCAGGACCTCCATGTCCTTGGCAGAGTGGGAGGGGCAGTTGAAATGTTGGGCCAAAGGGTGTAGTTGATTGGTGCGGGTGTCCCGGAGATGTTCCCTAAAGCGCTCTGCTAGGAGGCATCCAGTCTCCCCAGTGTAGAGGAGGGTATGTGGAGGTGGTGGAAGCAGCAATGTTAGCAGTGTTTAAGGTGTATCTTGACAGGCACATGAACATGATGTGAGCAGAAAAATAGATATTTTGCATGGACAATAAGTAGCAGGACTAAATAAGGACTTGGAATTGGCACAGGCTTGGTGGCCTGTTCCTGTGCTGTGTCGTATTGTATAACTCATCCTGAAATGTCATATTCTTTCATATGCTACTATAATTCCAAAGTTATCAATCTTTGTTTGTTATAATTAAACTAGCAACTATATTGTCTTTGAGTAAGTTGAAGACATTATAATAAAGTAGCTCTTAGCAACAAATTGGATGATATCAATCTTTTGGGGTGAACTCAGTGTGAAATGTGTCCTCTGAATGGAATTGTTTTTGATAGGGTCAGCAAACATGAAGATATATATTTAAATATAAATTATTTCACAGAAACACAAATAAGCAAAATGAAGGATATTGATGGGATATCTAAAAGATGTTATTTATAAACACAGGCAATGGCAGTGAAATGGGAAAACTGTAGAATGTCTTCTTCACCTCAATATTGGCCAAGAACACTAACAAGGCAAACAAGATATTAGAAGAAAATTAGACAGATATTTAAGATCCAAAGCAGGAAAACAGTTAGAATCTCATTAAACATAGACAGGATAGAAATTCAGATATAGTTGGCACAAGTTGTGTATGAACACATTACACAAGTAGAGACCCAGCAGACACTAAAGTTACTCTTTTACTTAAAAAGCGAGTGTTACTCCTTTGTCCAGAATATCATGACCAGTAAATTAAAGTCAGTGAAAGATTTTGGAATCTTTTAAAGAAAAATATATTAAACATCTGCAAACTGAAATTAAGATTTTAAAAATGTCAACATGGAATTAGAACTTTGAACCATAGAAAGGATGCAGTCCATCATGCTGGCAGCCTGTTTAACTCCACTTACTCGGCCAAAGGCTAGCAGGGTACAATACTTCATGTACAAACACAACTTTATTTAAAAGCACTATCCTGGTCAACCCTCCCATTTAATTTTCAACAAAAAAATTCAAGAAATTTCATAATACATGACCTCCCCTTAACAAAACTATGTTGACCATCCCTCAGGCTTTTCTAAATTGCAGTTAATCCTAGCACTTGATATTGATTCTAGTAATTTGCCCCCAAGCAAGATCCGACTGACCAGCCTTCATTATTTGGACTATCCTTTCTTCCTTTTCTGAATAATAATAGAAAGTTCACAGACCTCCAATCCTCCAGTACTTTGCTTTCATCTAATGAGGATTGGAAAATTATGCTCAGAGTATCCATTATTTCCTCCCTGGCTTTCTTTACAATCTAGGGATTACATTTGCCTAGCCCTGGTGATTTAGTCACCTTCAAGGAGGTCAGTATTTCTAGTACTTGCCTTCTCATTCTGCTCATTTTAACTAATGCTTCACATGCCTCTTCAATCAGAATTTGTGCACCACCCCTCTCCTTTGTGAAGACACAGACTAAATATTCATTTGGCTCCCTGCCCAAATCTTCTGAATCCAAGCATAAGTAACCATCTGTGATCAAGTCACTTCGATATTGATGTGTGTTAAAACTAGAATATAGGCACAGAGCTCTCATTGTGTAATTAAACATTGCTGTCACATCCAATGCATGGAACATTGTGCTGGCTTCTTATTTATAAAGATCAGTGTGCAATCTGCACGTTCAATGGTAGTTCAACTGATCTGGGAATATGGAAATGTAAGAAGCAAGCAAGACCTCATGCCAGCCTTCATCTTGTAAAAGAATAGTGCACTTTGACTGAAGCAAATGCTGGCAGTGAGTAGGGAAGAAAGTCTGACTTAGGAAAAAAACATCTGTTGGAGAACAGGGCAGAGACAGTATTCCAAGATTCTCTGATGCTGCACATGAGAACTCGATGCATGACTTGGACAGAGGAGAGGTGTTCTCTCTCCACAGGTAGCTTCCAGACAGACTCTGTTGTTAGTTAATTCCAATAATCTAAACCTGAAGACTAAAATGCAGTGTTGCAATAAGATCCATGACTTTACACAAGTCATCAAGGTCATTCGCTGAATACTATCTCCCACTAATGACACCAGTCTGCTCAATGATCTGAACCCAAATGCCTATCAGTAATCTTCTCTCAGGACACAGCACAATTTGTCAAGGGGAGGACATGTCTGACAAATCAGTTGGAATTGTTTAAGGTGGTAATGAGCAAATTAGAGAGCCAGTGGATGTGATTGATTTAAATTTCCAAAAGACAACATGCTGTACAGGAGGCTGCTAAATAAAATAAGAGCCCATGGTATTGGGGCAAGCTTCTGGCAGGGCTGGATGATTGGTTGACTGGCACAAGGCAGAGAGTAAGGATGAAGGGGCCATTTTCAGGATGGCAGCCAGTGACAAGTGGAATTCCACAGGCATCACGTTACCCATTAATAATCCGGATGAGGAATTAAGGGCATAGTTGCCAAGTTTGCAGATGACACAAAGATGGTTGGAGGAACAGGTTGAGGAAGTGGGGAAGCTGCAGAAGGGCTTGGACGTGCTAGGCAAGTGAGCAAAGAAGTGGTAGATGGAATAAACTTTGGGAATGGATGAGGTTTATGCACTTGGGTAGGAAGAATGGAGGCATAGAATATTTTCTAAATGAGGAAAGGCTTTGGAATTCTGAAGCTTAAAGAGATTCGGGACTCCTGTTTCAGGACTCTCTTAAAGTTAACACATAGGTTCAATTTGCAGTTAAGAAGTCAAATGCAATGTTACCATTCATTTCAAGGGGGTTAGAACACAACAGCAGAGATTACTGCTGAGGCTGTATAAAGTTCTGATCAGATCACATTTGGAATCTTGTGTGCAGTTTTATGCCCCGTAAGTAAGGAAGAATGTGCTGGCATCGGAGGGGATCTAGAGAAACATTACAAGAATAATTCCAGACATGAGAAGCATGTCATATGAAGAGAGGTTGAGGACTTTGAATCTGTACTCAATGGAGTTTAGAAGAAAAGGAGCGATCTCATTGAAACGTAGAATATTGAGGGGCCTGAATAGAGTCGACATAGAGAAGATGTTTCCAAATGTAAGAGGAACTAGCACTTGAGGGCACAGCCTCACAGTGAAGAGATGACCATTTAGAATGGAGATAAGTAGAAATATCTTCATCCAGAGGTTAGTGAATCTGTGGAAGTCATTACCACAGAGGGCTGTAGGGGACCAAGTCGTTGAGTATATTTAAGACAGAGATAAATAGATTCATGATTGGTAAGGGTTCTGGGGAGAAATCAGGAGAATGGGATTAGAAACATGGTCAAATGGTGGACCAGACTTGGTGAGCCAAATGGCCTACTTCTGCTCCCATATCTTATGGTGTTATGAAGACAACATTTGCCTTACTATTATTGTCATTTAGTCAAGTTGACTGCAAGCCTTGATTGTTGCCACCATGCCAAAGGAGTTGAATTCAAAGCTAGGTCTCCTAGATCCAAAGTTGCGCTAGGTCATCCTGTTAGCCCTTCTGCAGTCTTCCTCACTGAATGCCAGCAGCCATCATACAGACATGTTGCAGCCACTGAGATAATAGTTCAGGCAAAAAAAAAGTGTCAAGAGTATACAACACCTTTCATGCAGTTAATCACCCCAAGATGCTTCCCAGGAGTGCTCATGTCAGTCACTTGACCAAAATAATTTCATACCAGAAATGTGCACATACATTAAACATGTCATTTTGTTTCTGATGTAGCACTGCAATGCTGAATATTTGGTCACAATGTACATGAATTTGGCACTGCAAGTCCATAATTATGTAAATGTCTGACAGAAATCTAAATTCAAAATACAAATTCTGCCACAAACTTGAACCGGTGGTAAACAAACAGCAAGAAGCCATGTTAGTCAGCTGAAACCAGCCAAATGAGTTAGAAAGATATTTTCTGGTCTTGTATTTTCCTGTGTTCATCAGTCTAATTGAAAGACTATTCAGAAAATGTCACATTATTAAATATTCTTTATGTTCTTACAAACTTATTGATCTGGTATTTATAAAAGTTTTATTTGAGTAATTTGCTGTAGTTTGTCCAAAACTCAGTGCTTGCTTTCAGCATATTTAACTAGATGTTATATATTGGCCAGATTTTATATGGAATAATCAATGGCTGGCAGTAATTGAATCTTAATGTTTAGCTACCATTAACTGGACATGTGAAGCTCAACAGTACTTAACTTTTCCATCATCTGATTCTTTATACAAGGGTATTTTTCCACTTGTAATTGAAGCTTAGTTAAGCTTTAATAAAAATGGATCCCCTAATTTTCTCACCATCTTTTTAAAAGTTGTGTTTGGTGTTGTAATATTGTTTAATGGACATTAGTCACTCCTTAATGGACATTCGCTACAATTAGGTTCAGAATGTCTAACTGTGGCAGCATCACAGCAGAATGTACTCCTGTAGCTCATTAAACATCTGCTATTCAAAGGTAGCACTGGATATCAGCCTGGAGAGGAAAACTTTCAATTTCCTTTGATTATAGCATCTTTCTCGACAAAGGGTCACACCTTGGACCTTGTAGTCTCTGCTCAGTTCGCAAATGGATCTGAACCAATGGACAATACAATACGTAAATGGCTGGTGGGCTACAATGGAAGAACAGTATTGGACTGAAGATAGCTAGTATTAGGTAGCTGCTATCAGATTAATGTAACAGAATATTTAAAAATTCATGGTTTTCTCAGCCATTCATCAGCTATAGATTGTCATCCCAATATGTTACAGTCTCAGCACAATTCTCTGTTCTTCAGAATTAATATGATAGAGAATATTCCCCTGCACACTTAAGAGTTACTATCAAGAAAGAACTGCTATAGTGTACATTAAAGATAACCTATGAATTTTTCAATCTTTGACTGAAGGAATATGGGCATCCTTACCTGAGGGTAAGATTGCATTAGCTGGAATCTCTAGCAGTTTTCTGCTTAATCACTACTTAGAGACTATTATTTGATTATTATTTAATACTACTCACCTTAAAATGAAGATTCTGCCAGATTTACAAGGCTGGGCAACACTTCAATTTATCAAAACATAGCTTTCACAAAATGTAATCAGCTTTCTCTCACAGGTATGAAATATTACTGCAATTCAAATTTCCAAACTCTGTTGCAATTCATATTTTATATTTATTTTAGTCTACATCAATTAGGTGACAGTCTTAAACTCCTTTGAGTTTTCAAGCCAGCTTCTCAGATGATATTTTTTGGATGTTTAGACAAAACAAAGATATTGTCAAAGTAGTATACAATACAAGAAATAAACATCTAATTTGATTTAGACACCCAATCCATATTTTTCAAAGAGTAATTTTTTTTAGATTAGATTCCCTATAGTGTGGAAACAGGCCCTTCGGCCCAACAAGTCCACACCAACCCTATATTTACCCCTGACTAATGCACTACGGGCAATTTAGCATGGCCAATTCACCAAACCTGCACATCTTTGGACTGTGGGAGGAAACCAGAGTACCTGGAGGAAACCCACGCAGACACGGGGAGGACGTGCAAACTCCACACAGACAGTTGCCCGGAGGTGGGAATTGAACCCATTTCCCTGGCACTGTGAGGCAGCAGTGCTAACCACTGAGCTACCGTGCCGCCCTTTGCTAAGGAGTTCCCCTGATCACTCTGTATATTTCTACAAATCAATAAAATAATGTAAGAAGCTTATTCAATCCCCAGTTAGGGACTCAGACTAGGGACCACAACTGGATTAGAAAAGAAAATTCAGCCAAAGTATGCCCTTTGTTGTTATTCATGTACACTTCCTGTAGGCATCAGTGACGTTGTGAGGGTGACAATTCATGTCTTGAGGGCTGGAAGTTTTAAAAATTAAATTTCGTTAAACTTGAATAGAACCTTTACCAGACCACACGAGGCATGTGGAATGAAACATTAACTACACCTTTAATCTAAGAATACCTACCAAATAGATGCACAAGGTGTATGACATATTGATGCCAGATCTCATGAAATTGGAGCCTGACTTTACAGGGCTCCAGAAAATGTTCCCCCTTTCCATCCCTTCCATATACTGATGTTCAATAAAACATGTTAATGTTCACTCACCCGAGTGTGGACGAGATTGTGTTATAAACCATTGTGAACAATCCAGGTTTCCATATTAAAGATATACAGGAACTGAAAAAGGTGTAATAACAATGTACTCAGATGGTACACTGATTCAGAAAGATTGATTGTGGCAGCACCTCCTGACTGATGACCTACACGTACACCGGATCTGCTCAGATGAGGAGGAACGTGACAAATACCTAGAAGTATTCAGGGATGCCCTCACAAGTACTCAGGGATGCAACTCATCGACTGCCAGTTCCGGTGTGCCACAGCAAGGAACCGTAATGTCAGGAGACAGACACGTGCTGCAACCGACAGGGTACCCTTCGTTGTTCAGTACTTCACAGAGGCTGAAAAATTACACCACGTTCTTCGTGACCTGCAACATATTATCAATGAGGATGAGCACCTCACCAAGACCTTGCCTACACCTCCACTACTTGCCTTTAAACAACTGCCAAACTTCAAACAGATCATTGTTTGTAGCAAACTGCCCGGCTCGCAGGACAACTCCATACAACCCTGTCACGGTAGGCGCTGCAAGACGGGTTCAGAATGTGGACATAGATACCACTATTATGCGTGGGAACACCTCCCACCTTGTACATGGCAGGTACTCATTGACTCAGCCAACGTTGTCTATCTTATACAGGCAAGGATGCCCTGAGGTATGGTACATTGGGGAAACCAAGCAAAGGCTACAACAACGGTTGAATGGGCACCGCACAACAATCAACAGACAGGAGGGTTCCTCCCAGTTGGGGAACACTTCAGTGGTCCAGGACATTCGACCTCGGACTTTCAGGTGACCATCCTCCAAGGTGGACTTCAGGACAGGCAGCAGAGAAAAGTGGCTGAGCAGAGGCTGATAGCTAAGTTCAGTACCCATAGGGAGGGCCTCAACCGGGAACACAGATAATACACACACACACACTCTCATACACACACACACACAGGCACTCCTATACACACATACACACAGACGTGCACACAGACACCCACACACACATTCCCACATTCACATGCACTCCCTCACAGACTTAAGACACTCTGCACTCACTACACACACACACACTTTCTCACACTCACAACCCCCAACCCAGACAGACACACACACAGACAAAGACCCACATGCACACATATATTTTGTGGGGTGAATTTGTACTTGCAGAGTTACATTGTACTTTGTTCAAAAGCTGCATGAATTCATGTAAAACTCCGTTATCTCACTTTTCAGATTAGAATCAATCTAAACACCATGGCATAGGCAGAGAACACAGGGGGCCAACACCTTCAACATATTGTCTAGCTATCACCATTGTTAACAGCTAACCTGAGAATGCAACTTTTTAAAAAAAGGTTGTGTGATTTACACATGAAAGAAGTGAAACTGTCATGGTATTCTAACAGATGAAAGGCTTAACAGACAATCAATTTTTCAATGTATAATTTCAGTTACATCACACTGTAAATTTTTGCTATAAATTCTGTGTGTTAGGATTGAGCCCTCCACTATCACCTGATGAAGGAGCGTCGCTCTGAAAGCTAGTGTGCTTCCAATTAAACCTGTTGGACTATAACCTGGTGTTGTGTGATTTTTAACTTTGACTGATGGCTGCTCTTCTTGACTTGACTGAGGATGACTCTGCTTAGACTTTGAGGCATGGTCATTGTTTGAAGCACACAGAATGTATTTGCCATGTAAGGTACAGGCAAATATTGTAAGCATGACATTGATATGGCACAGTTCCATACAACAAAATGTCCATCCCCTTGGCTGTTCCTTGGTGACAACGATGACAAGCTGCCTGGTTTGAGCCAGTCAAAATAAAAGTTCTGCCTGAAAGAGGCAGCAGAGTGCAAAGCATATGGCAAGCCAGTGCAAGGCAATGCAAGAATGATATCAGCATCCAATTGCACAAAATGGGTGACTGCTTAATGAGAATACAAAGAAAATCACTCTGCTCTGTTGCATGAAATAGGTATCTGTCCCTGTCCACAAAGCAGCCTGCAGTAGTATTGCAATGTAAGATGTTGTGGGTTCCAAAACACTGTGTTGAGGTGGAACTGTATTCGAGGTTAGTCTGAAATGTATCATGGTGATGTGGTAAGGCCAATTTGTTGGGTGCCAGCCTCTGGGAATCGGGCAAGGTGGGGGCTGTAGTTGCTGGGAGACACTGCCTATGGACCATTCTCAGATACTGGGAACTACTGTCCAAGGTGAAGGCATGGAGGAGCTAAGAAATACTTGGTGTCACCAGGTAACCGCTCTGAAATATTTAATTTCTCTGTCACCAGGAGAATAGGAAATCTCATATAAATTAGGTGAGATTACATAACAACTGCTCATAATTGCACGAAAATTGATTACTAGTGAGATTCTCATCTTGCTGCTCAAACCTTGTATAGAAAATTACAGTTTTTCACAGCTTTGTGTTTTCCAATTAAATAAATTTTCTATTGCCAAAGTCATTCTCAGGATTGGAAATGCAGCCCATTGTTTCTGTATGTGATATTTAAACTCGATATTGGGAGCAGTAACTTCTAAAATCAAAAGATTTTGAAGATTTTTTAGTATTGATCTATTGCGTATGGTCCTAACTGATGTAATTAACTGGACAAGTCAAATCCCAGACTAAATTCTGTTTTGATAGATCTTATTTTGTTTTATTTTAGTTTTAAGATGGTGGTCTTTCACTGAAAAATAACCATGCAATGCTTCTGGCTTGTTTTAAACAATAAAACAGAAGTTTATTTAGCAAAAGGAATGAAGATAAAGTAGAAAAGCCACAGGCTACTTATAACACAAATTTAAAGATTTTAAAACAGTACAATATAATCCCAAAAACAGACCTTCACTAATTCCAAAACACCCCATATAGTACTCAAAACGAACCATCATACAGCACGCACACTAGAGAATCACTTTCTCTAACACTTTGGTAGTTCAGTTTAATTCCCTGTCTGAAGGATTTGTGATGATTTAAAACTTCTTTCCTTTTATTTTTCTTCAGAAATATTCCTAATGTCTACAAATTATTGTTGATAAAGTTCTAAATGTTGCAGAGTTATTCTCCTGTTCACACCATGAAAACATTTTCTAACATTTAAATATTGATGGAACAGCTCTGTTATAATGGTGGGACTGATTGGATAGTTTCACTGCTACTAAGACATCTTGCTGGTATTAGTTTAAACTACTCATAGCATGTTGAAAGATGCCCAAACAAATTTTTCAGCAGAAGTTGGTTCAATGCTGCTGAATGAAAAGCAAGTTTTATTACGTATTACTGAATAGCTAGTTTATATTACATCTGAGATACATAATGGTCTTCTGTAAGACATCAGGCACAACCAAAGTCTAACTTCACATTACTGTGACTGAAATAATCTTACACACTATTAGTAACTGTCAGGTCACTGATTGGGGTTGTTAACTTAGGCCAATCAGGAACGTCTTGGCTGACCAAAATAATCAGGAGACCCCCTTCACTTATTTGATCACTGAGACATTGCCCTTTGATGTGAAGGGCACTGCTTGTCACTGGCCACTCAGGTGTTTTCCTATCTTCCTGGTGGTGGAAATTGAATAAAGATTCGTGCACTTTGTGTCTCTCACTGTGTCTCACACCTGCACACACACACACCATGGGTGCTGGGAAAAAAATAAGCACTACCGCACTTAGGTGGTAGTGTGGGGTTAAATTTATATAAAAAAAGAGAACATAACCAAAAAAAAATAATCAGATGATTTGCCCTTTAAAAGAAAAAATATATAATCAGGAGACCCCCTTCACTTTTTTGATCACTGAGACATTGCCCTCTGATGAGCAGGGCATTTCTTGTCACTGGCCACTTGGGTGTTTCCTTTCTTCCTGATGGTGGAACATAACTAAAGATTTATACACTTGTTTGTTCTTCACTGTGTCCTACATCTGCACACACACATGACATGGGTGCTGGGAAAAAATAAGCACTATTGCTGTTTAGCGGTGGTGTGGAGGTTGGGAAGAAAAATACAGAAAAAAATATATGACCAAGAGATTAGAATCAGCCCAGTTTGAGAGCTGGCCTGGTATGCCCTAATAAATAAAGGGTGACTTGGTGATAGGGCCTGTCGTCTGTGCTATTATTTCAGTAATAACCACAGAACTGGTTAGCTCCTCCCCGCTGGAAACAATCTTTTATATCCTGACGCACAGATTAGTTAACCCTTTCAAGTGCTAACTGCCTTCAGGATAGGAGGAATACTGCTACTGCACCATAGGATTTATGTATAGAACCCTGTAGGTGTAATACTCATAACATAGACATGCATGAGACTCAGACATTGCTAATGGCCATTTAACTGAGCTTCTGAAGAGTACCCTGTGGAACTGTTCCTCAGCATGACTGGTCTTAGTAAAGAATCAGATTATGGGCCAGGAATGTTAAATTATTAAATATTACCATAGATTTCAATTTTGAACTTAACAATGTGCATGGTTGGAGGCCAACATTTTAAAATAAATATTTAAGACCATTAGTATACATTTTAAAGATTTAAATCTAAAGGTAAAGTATTATCTAACCACATTATAATCTCTAGTCTTTATTCAGCTGATTTCACTTCAGGAAGTAAAGGTGCAGAAATTGAATTATATAGACACAGAGTTACAGAGTTGTATTGCATGGAAGCAGACCTCTCTGTCCAACTCATCCACGCTAACCAGATATCCTAAATTAATCTCATCCTAGTTGTGCAGAGAATAATGAACTTCCCTTACTGGGGTTTAAAATGCCAAAAGGGATTCTGGGTGAAAATGTCCTAGCATGTGAATGACTGGGGTAATACTGAGTCATTTGGGAAATACATAACAAGGTTGAGAAAATAAGATTCTCGGTATCTAGAAAAATAGTATTCTAATTTCCTCCCAAGGTTTTAACTGCTAGATGATAATCATGTTCGTGAGCAATGAAGGGCAAACTAACATGCATTAACATCTCATTATTACCTAATCCAGCCTCATCTCTATGCAGATTGTTGTTGTCCTAGGCAGTGCGGAGAAACTGGATGGTGACAATTTCCAGGCTGGAAGTCAGCATTGCTACTGGAGGGTGCAGCTCACTGTCATCTTGTCTGAGCCTCCAGCATAGCCAGTGCTCCCTAATGGCTTAGAGCATAATCCCTGGGCAGTGACCATCCTATGGAAGTTGGCACTGGTCTCAGTATATCATCATGGAATATTTGAGACTCAATTATAAGATGGTTCAGTACTTCACCACTGCAAAGTGGGGGTCACCGGCACCTTACATTGTAATGCTGCTGCCAGGTGGCTTTGCACACAGAGATAGGCAGGTATCACATATATAATAACAGGATTCACCTCACGGCTCTGTTCTTGCTTTCTGTAGCGCTCACTCATTTTGCACCTACTTGAATGCACACCTAATCTCTAACTTGCCTTGCTTTCCTTTGATCACTGAAAGTCAATGGAGTTTTATCAGGGAGACTGCTATGGTAGGGAAGTTGGGGAGTTCAATTTTTGGATTCAGATATAGAATGTGAGGATGCAGAGGGGACTGTGAAGGGGAGAACTCAGCATAAAGGTGGGAGAGAATAGGGCTTTGGAAGACATGGTTTACTTGGGGCAGAGTCATTGATAGTAGTCTGGTTTCAATTGGGGTAATAGTACACTGTGATTGTTGGCATAACTACATTGTATGTCTGTGGATCGGTGGGGGGGAGGTAAAGTGGGGAGTTGAAGACTTCAACAAAAAAAAAGAGTTAGGTGGGAATATGTGGAAGCTCAAATTTGATGGGTGACAGGGAAAGAAACATAAAGGCTTATGGTTCACCTAGATTGACAGGCTGGGCCCAGAACTCATTGTGAAGTTTGTTGCTTTCCATCCTCATCCAAAAAGTAAATGCACAATAGAAATGAAGAATAGTGGCCAGCATACACTGGATAGAATAACTGTTTCCTGTCTGAGGAAGTAGGTTCTACTTGTGGATGATATGAGACCATTTAAGGTGCAATTGTATGAATCAGGCACTCACACAGTACAGGCTATTGGCAGAATTATGCGCGTGAATATAGCCACAGTGATGATGAGCAGTATTTATGTGGCTGGTCCAGTCAGGGTTCTGGTCAGTGGTGATATGGAGAATTCATTGATGATAATACCACAGAATATCAGGGGAACTCTCACCAGCCTGACTGTATCTCCCACACACCCCAAGTGACCTACTTGGGCTATAGAATTGACAAGATCGGGGTTAAACTCACTGGAAGGTGAAGTGACGGTGATCAAAGGTGCCACGGCTGTACTGGAGCTGAGGTCTAGCCTTGGGCTGGTGAATTATTGTGGAAAGTTCGTACACAGGTGCCTCCATCTTTGCACCTTTGCAGAAACACCTTTTTGAAAAACAAGGTCAGCCTTGGAAATGGTCACATAGCCAAGTCATCACTTTCAGGGAAGTGAAGAAACAGCTATCATCCTCGAAGGGAGTGGCACACTATGATTCCAACTGAGATCTGATATTGACATATGATGCCTCCCAGTACAACATTGGGATAGTATTTGCTCATAAGTGGCCCAAAGAAGAGGAACACCCAACAGCGTATGCATCCAAGACTTCAGCTAATGATTAGATTCCCTACAGTATGGAAACAGGCCCTTCAACCCAAGAAGTCCATACTGACCCTCCAAACAGTAACCTACCCAGACCTGTTCCCCTACCCTTGTATTTACCCCTGACTGATGCATCTAACAGTATGGGCAATTTAGCCTGGCCAATTCACCTAACTTGCACGTCTTTGGACTGTGGGAGGAAACCAGAGCATGCAGACATGGGACGAATGTGCAAACTCCACACAGACTGGAATCGGGTCTCTGGCACTGTGAGGCAGCAGTGCTAAACACTGAGCCACTGTACTGCCCCAATGCATAGTATGAATAGGCCCAGATAGAAAAGCAAGGTTTAGCAGTCATATTTGTAGTCAGGAATGTCCACCAATACCTTTACAGACATAAATTTTTAATAATAACTAGGTCTATTTAACAATGAGAAGACAGTGCTGTCCATAGTCAGAGAGTCAAAGAGATGTACAGCACGGAAACAGACCCTTCCGTCTATCTTGTTCATGCTGATCAGTTATCCCAACCCAATCTATTTCCGCCTGCCAGCACCCAGCCCATATCCCTCCAAACCCTTCTTATACATATACCCATCCAGATGCCTTTTAAGTGTTGTAATTGTACCAGCCTTCACAACTTCCTCTGACAGCTCATTCCATATACGTACCACCCTCTGCATGAAAAGGTTACCCCTTAGGTCTCTTTTATATCTTTCCCCTCTCACTCTAAACCTATGCCCTCTAGTTCTGGACACCCCAACCCCAGGGAAAAGACTTTGTCTATTTATCCTGTGCATGCCCCTCATGATTTTATAAACCTCTATTAGGTCACCCCTCAGCCTCCAATGCTCTAGGGAAAACAGCCCCAACCTATTCAGCCTCTCCCGAGAGCTCAAACCTCCTCCAAGCCTGGCAACATCCTTGTAAATCTTTTCTGAACCCTTTCAAGTTTAAGAACATCCATTTGATAGAAAGGAGACCTGAATTGCACACAATGTTCCAACAGTGACCTAACCAATGTCCCATGCAGCCGCAACATGACTTCCCAACTCCTGTAATTAATACACTGACCAATAAAGAAAAGCATACCAAATGCCTTCTTCACTATTCTACCTACCCGTGGCTCCACTTTCAAGGAGCTATGAACCTGCATTCCAAGGTCTCTTTGTTCAGCAACACTCCTGAGGACCTTACTATTAAGTGTCTAAGTCCTGCTAAGATTTGCTTTCGCAAACTGCAGCACCTCACATTTATCTGAATTAAACTCCATCTGCCACTTCTCAGCACATTGGCCCATCTAGTCAAGATCTTGTTATAATCTGAGGTAACCTTCTTTGGTGTCCACTACACCACCAATTTGGTGTCATCTTCAAATTTACTAATTGTATGTCTTATGCTGATATTCAAATCATTTATATAAATGATAAAAAATAGTGGACCCAGCACCGATCCTTGTGGCACTCCACTAGTTACAGACCTCCAGTCTGAAAAACAACCCTCCACCACCACCCTCTGTCTTCTACCTTTGAGCCAGTAATGTATTCAAATGGCTCATTCTCACTGTCTTCCATGAGATCTAACCTTGCTAACCAGTCTCCCCTGGCAAACCTTGTCAAATACTTCACTTGTCCATATACACCACATCTACCACTCTGTACATCCTGTCCCTCAGGATTCCCTCCAACAACTTGCCCACCACCGACGTCAGGCTCACTGGTCTATAGTTCCCTGGCTTGTCTTTACCACCTTTCTTAAACAGTGGCACCACAGTAGCCAACCTCCGGCCTTCCGGCACCTCACCTGTGACTATCGATGATACAAATATCCCAGTAAGAGGCCGAGCAATCACTTCCCTAGCTTCCCACAGAGTTCTAGGGTACACCTGATCAGGTCCTGGGATTTATCCACTTTTATGCATTTCAAGACATCCAGCAATTCCTCCTCTGTAATATGGACATTTTTTGAGATTTTGCCATCTATTTCCTTACATTCTATATCTTCCATGTCCTTTTCCACAGTAAATACTAATGCGAAATACTCATTTAGTATCTCCCCCTTCTCCTGCGACTCCTCACAAAGGCTGCCTTGCTGATCTTTGGGTGGCCTTATTCTCTCCCTAGTTACCCTTTTATCATTAATGTATTTGTTAAAACCCTTCGCATTCTCCTTAACTCGATTTGCCAAAACTATCTTGTGTCCCCTTTTTGCCCTCCTCATTGCTTTCTTAAGTATACTCCTACTGCCTTTACACTCTAAGGATTCACTCGATCTATCCTGTTTATACCTGATATATGCTTCCTTCTTTTTCTTAACCAAACCCTCAATTTCTCTCATTGTCCAGCATTCCCTATTCCTACCAGCCTTCCCTTTCACCCTTTCACTGTCTCTGTTCTCTCGTTATCACATTTCTGAAGGCTTCCCATTTTCCAGCTGTCCCTTTACCTGCGAACATCTGCCCCAAATCAGCTTTTAAACATTCTTGCCTAATGCCGGCAAAATTAGCCTTCCTCTGGTTTAGAATTTCGACTGTTAGGTCTGGTCTATCCTTTTCCATCACTATTTTAAATCTAATAGAATTATGGTCGCTGGCACCAAAGTGCTCCCCCACTGACACCTCAGTCACTTGCCCTGCTTTATTTCCCAAGAGGAAGTCAAGTTTTGCACCTTCTCTTGTAGATACGTCCACATACTGAATCAGAAACTTTTCTTGTACACATTTAACAAATTCCTCTCCATCTAAACCTTTAACATTATGGCAGTTCCAATCTCTGTTTGGAAAGTTAAAATCCCCTCCCATAACCACCCTATTATTCTTACAGATAACTGAGATCTCCTTACAAATTTGTTTCTCAATTTCCCTCTGACTATTAGGGGGTCTATAAAAAATCCCAATAAGTTGATAATCCCTTTCTTATTTCACAGTTCCACCAAATAACTTCCCTGGATGTATATTCAGGAATATCCTCCCTCAGCACAGCTGTAATGCTATCTCTTATCAGAAACGCCACTCCCCCTGCTCTCTTGTCTCCCTTTCTATCCTTCCTGTAGCATTTGTATCCTGGAACATTAAACTGCCAGTCCTGCCCATCCCTGAGCCATGTTTCCGTAATTGCTATGGTATCCTAGTCCCATGTTCCTAACCGTGCCCTGAGTTCATCTGCCTTGTTAGGCCTCTTGCATTGAAATAAATGACTTTCATTTGTCAGTCCTAACTCGTTCTCTGCTTTGTCCCTGCCTACCCTGACTGTTTGACTCACCTTCGTTCTCAACTGTACCAGTCTCAGATTGATTTCCTTCCTCACTATCTCCCTGCGTCCCACCCCGCCAAAGTTACTAGCTTGAATCCTCCCAAGCAGCTCGAGCAAATCTCCCTGCCAGTATATTATTTCAGCTTTCGGCTGAATTCAATGGTAGGCTCTAATACTAAGTGTGTGTAATTACTATAAGTAGGAACGTTGTGCAGGAAGCCAAGTAGCAAATTTGGATGCATTGAGCCACCGCTAACAAGCAAATATGTCAGCATTGGTACTGCCACTAGAAAAGTCCATAATGGCTTTAAAGTTTCTGGGCATATTTCTGTTCACAGCTGACAATATCAGACTATGGCTGCAGAAAGATTCCGTCCTAGCCAAACTGAAACCAAAGAGCCATCACAACTGAAGCCTTTTGGACCCAACAAGACCAGATCCAGTAGAGGACGGCATGTTGATATGGGGCGCAAGAGTGATTGAACTGAGCAAGGATCACGGCCAGATACTGGCTGAACTCCACCAGGGGTCTCCAAAATGATGATGTTGGTGAGAAGTTGTGTCTGGTAACGAAACTTGGATACAGACATAGCCGTATTGGTGAAATGTTGCCCAGACTGCTGACAAGAACAAATATTACCGCCAGCAGCTTCCTCACATTTGTGGGAATGGCCAGTAAACCCTGGACTTGGTTACATGTTGACTAAGCAGATCCTTTCATGGTCTCAATATTCTTAGTTATTGTCGAAAAATACTCAATGTGATTGGTTGTGCATAGAGTTCATTCAGAAAACACAGGATCAATGATACAAAGACAGCGCACATCAACTGCAATATAGAGACTTCCGGATGTGTTGGTCACAGATAACGGGCCATCGTTTACCAGCAGGTGATTTGAGTATTTCCTTAAGTTAAATGATACCCGTCATATTAGGACAGTTCCATACCATCCATTATCCAATGGTCTGGCAGAAAGAGCAGTCCAAACTTTGAAAGCAGGCTTAAAGAAACAGCCGACAACTTCACTGGATACCAAACTGTCCTATTTCCTGTTAGATTATAGGACCACCATTCATGCAACTACAAGGATAGCTCCAACAGAGTTACTAATGGGGAAAATACTCCATACAAGTTTAAATCCGATCTTCCCAGATCTGGGGGAATGGTGAAAAGGCATCAGGAACATCAGTCCTAGATGCCAGGTCCTGCCAAGTGAGAGAGACAGTTTACTACAGGGGATGAATTGTGCTTTAGCTACCAGGGAAATGGCCCCTCATCGATAAGAGACTTGGTTGATGCAAGGGCGGGACTAGGGACATATAAAGTTCGAGTAGGAGCAAAGAAACTGAACAAGTATGTGGACCATATGAATGCCACATACCCTCAAACAGAGCAGGAGCAAAATGTACCCTGCTCCACGGAACAATCAGAAGGCTGTCAGAATCTGTGAAACAATAAACAGACCTCTGAATCTGAGATCGACACAGTGGCTTTCACTGCATCGATGCCTTTGCCACTAGAAGAGGACAGTGAATTTTTCCTGAGATCCTTCAGGTGCAAAATGTTAGCTCTTGTGCATTACATACTGCCCATATCTATGGCAGAGTAGCAAAACCTGACCTGGTGCTAAAATGCCCCAGGACAAGCTACCAAAAAAAGGACTGGCCTCGCTCCTCAGACTTAGAAGGGGAAGGATGTAGTGATTGTAATGAGGTCAGCCAGGTGGATCTCATAGAATATGAATTCTCTGATTGGGGCTGTTAATCTGGTCTAATCAAGGAGCCCTGGCTGACAGATAAAAAGGAGAAAGTGAGGTCTGCAGATGCTGGAGATCAAAGTTGAAACTTTATTGCTGGAACAGCACAGCAGGTCAGGCAGCATCCAGGGAACAGGAGATTCGACGTTTCGGGCACAGGCCCTTCTTCAGGAATGAGCAGAGAGTGTTCAGCAGGAGAAGATAAAAGGTAGGGAGGAGGGACTTGGAGGAGGGGCGTTGGAAATGTGATAGGTGTATCAGTTGTCTGACACTAAGAGCTGACTCTGAGGGAGCTGGCCTAGTCTCAAGGACTTTCCACATGTAAAGAAAGGATGTCTTGGTGACAGGAAATCAGCCTCTGAGGAGTTAGTTCAGTTCCAGCAGTGGCAAACACTCCTGCTGTGGGTCAGCACAAGATAGCACAGAAACAGTTCTATCGAAGTGTGGTGCATACTTAAAGAGGTAAGAAATGGTGAATGATGCAAAATAACACGTTGGAGCTTAAGGAAAACAGATTTCCTTGAAAATCCTTCACAATAAACACTTATTTGTAAAATTTAGCCCTTTAGATTTTCTGTGTTGGGTACTGAATTATCTAATGATGTGGAAATTGTATCAAGCATTAGTTCATCTAAGATGGAATGAAACACCTCATTATAAAAACATGGATGCTTTGAAAATCATGCATCAAAGACTAGTAGGAATAATATCAGGGATAAGAGATTGCTTATAGTGAGAAAGAAAGATTTTAAAATGGGCCTATTTTTATTGGAACAGAAAAAGGGATTCAAAGTTAAGAAGGTTTGTGATAAACTAAATGATAAAAGATTTTTTCCTATGTGTGGGGATTCACATAGCAAGGGGACAGTATCAGACAAGAATATTGGGGATAATTCGAAAAACATCTTCATACAGAGAATTAAAATATACAACATCTTAATGCAAGTCACAATTATGGCAGAGCTGCTTTGATTGACTAGACAATTAGTCCAATGACTCAATTGGGAAGTGCATATTGTTGCATAAAACAAGGATCTGTGCCTTTTACAATCTCAAGACACCCCTAAAGTGCTTTGTTATCAATGACGCACATTTGATGTATAGGCATTGTCATAATGTCTGAAATACTGCAAAGCACATACACAGAGCTAATTCCCACAAATGGCAATGTGATAATGGCCAGTTCATTTTTTAAAATAATGGTTCGTGAAGGACAAATATAACCAGGATGCTTATGAAACATTGACCACCTTTAAATCATTTACATCTACCTTGGGGTCTCGATTTAAAATTTCAAATGCAAGCAATCCCTCTAATGTTGCCACTGACCAAACTCTAGCTCCCAAGGGAGCTATATTAAAGATAGTGGTCTGTCTTCTAATGTTGCCAGATCAACCGTAGAACTGGCAGATCCAAAATGGAGATGCCTCAAGATAAAGAAAAATAACTATTTTAGAGGCAAATACTGCATTGATTATCATTGACTCTACAATATGCACACATTCAATATTTATTATAATGTGATTGAAATGTTTCTAATTTCTAGTTGTAATTACTGGAATATCAATTCTTTCCTTTTGGAGAATTGTGGGCACGTGATTACGAGGCAATTTTGAACAATCTAATCTGTCCATTTCAGAGAGAAAGAGGCTGGAAAGCCTGAATGAGATGTATGAAGTATTACACAGTATAAAACTAATTACTGAATATTTATTTAAAATTAAGTAAGATGGTAGCAACAGTGTAACCCAACTTGGAACTGATACTGGCAGGGGATTCTTCACCCTAAGGATTCTAAATATCTGAAACAATCTGACAGACACTGATCTTAGGAATACGATTAGTTATGAATTGGAAGCTTTAAAGTACTGGGAGTGATAAGATTCATATTTTGGGTTCTCAAAAAGAACTCTAATTCAGCCTGAAGGTACATCTTTGTTTTCACAGCAATAAGGCAGGTTATGAATTTTCAATCGACAGTTACTGGACTCTCGCTGGGCTTAATATTCTTTGTTTATGTTCACCAAGCAGAACAGTCAGTTTTCACAATAAGCCTCATCGATTGTCGAGCTAAGGGCTTTTTCAAACACAGAGAAATTTAAGATATATATTACACCTGTTGTTAAGGGTATATAAAGCACTGTTGTTTGCAAGTATATGTGTCTGATTCTGATGGATGACATTACTGAAGCCTTTGGTAACTATAGGCCAAATGCACATCTCAAAGAAGGAAGGAATTAATTTCCCTAGAAAGCACCTTGTCAGCCAACAGGGTTTAAGGTTTGAGACTACTACCTGCATTGTTTGCTCTTAAAAAAAGGTGCCTTGACATGAAATAATATGAATTCATAATTTTACTACATCCCAAACACACTGAGGTGTCAGGTGTAATTTACTTACGGACAAAATACAAAATAGAGTTCGCTTAAGTAGACATCCTATTTCAGGCACTTTAACCTGTAAATTTATTTATTACATTTAAAGAAAATCCTTAACTGAACCCAAGGATATTGTCACTCATATTGTCCATTGCAGAAGGTTCACGAGATGTGAAATGATTCCATCTTCTCCACGTTATTGCTGTCACATTATGGGATAATCACTGTGATGCCATTTTCATAATTTTGAGATCCATGCTGGACCAAAGTCTTGGTGCTCACATTAGATTGACGCAAGTTTTCTCATCAATCTTACTGAGAAACATGGGAAAAGTGGGTCTAATCTATTTCCTCATGACAAGCCCAAACGTTTCGTAGCATCTTTTCCATGGGCTACGTTTCTCCCTGTTGAGAACTGCCATTTCCTGGGACCTTTACCACATATAATCAGGGACAGGAGCAGGAACACAAAAACAATGCAGAATTACTCGCCCTCTAATCTTCCCAGCCTCCCTTAGAAAACAAGTAACTTCCCTGGTAGAGTTGGTGAATCTGCAAGCGCATCAATTATAGAACCAAAGTTCTGATTCTGCACAGACTGCATGTCACAGGAATGTACAGGTATTTGTATACCGCTGATGTGACTTCTTTAATATTTTTATAATTTAAAAAGGAATTATTATTAAAAAGGAATCGTCTTCCACAGTTTCGGTTTACCGCAGGCCGAACATATTAGAGGGAACCTTCCACAATCAGGAGGCTGCCGGGAAGTTTTTTTCTCAATTAAATGAATGGGTTAGCTCCTATCGGTGGTTTCGGGCTTCCGCAGTAGGTTTGGGAAAGTGTCCCCAGTGGGTAACGGGAGGACTACTGAAACAAAAAAATTTAAAATTACTGTAGCTTCTATTAATGGTGCTTGATGGAATCAGGAGCAAAATCTTAAAAAAATGAAACTCATGGACTAAAGTCATAGCTTGTAGGTGGCAATAAAAAAGAGCAGGCCATTCTGCCCATCAAGTCCATTTATAGCTCTCCGCATGAGCGATTAAGACACATTCACTTGACTTGTCCCTATAGACTTACAATTCTTTCTCCTTCAGGAACAGGAGACATTTTCTAAAAGGACATAAATCATTCAGCTCATCAAATCTGCTCCACTATTCAAATGAGATAAAGGTTGATCCACAACTCCATTTTCCTGCTTTTTCCCTATGACCCTTGATCTCCTGATTGATTAAAAATCTGTTTTTTTCTCCGCAGTGAATGTACATAATTACCAGACTTCAACCATCCTCCATGCTAAAAAAATTCTACAGAGGGATTACCCTCAGAGGAAAAAAATTCTCCTCATCTCTGTCTTAAATGTGCCTTTTTCTGAGATTATGTCCTGTGGTCTTAAACACTCCCACAAGGGGGGAGAAAGCATATTTCCTCCTGTCAAATCCTCCTAAAAGTCTTGCAGATTTGAATAAGATCACTTCTCATTTTGCTTCATTTCAACAATTGCAAGCCGATCTACTCAAGCTCTCCTCAAAAGGCAGTTCCTACATACCTGGTATCAGCCTAGTGAACCTTCTGTGGACTGATGCTGACATTGAGCTAGGGGAAGGTCTCATTGTGGATAATTGAACTCTGCTACATTGAACCCTACAGGAAAATGGGTCCTGATTGAAACTCATTTCCAGTCGATGGTAACTGAGTGGAGAAGAGCATCATGGATTGTCAAGGTCAAGATGCTGGTATTGGTTCATATTGTATGTGAACTTCAATCACTCTTGTTTTGTGCCTATAGAAGCTCATGTCTGGATTTGTCTGAACACTTACCTCTGTGTGATGATCCACTACTGTATAATCACAAGATGTGGGTGACCATTGGGTATTGTGGAAAGAATACTCAGACTCAGACGGATCTTGTTACTTCTAAGGACAGGTGAACTGTGCAGCATGGTGGTTCAACAGCAATGATAGTGAGAGAATGGGGTTGTTCATGTGGGGGGTGGCAGATATGCCAGCTCTGTGCCATGAACATCATGATGTTGTGGCCACTGTGCCATTGTACTGCAAGTAAGGGGCAATGATGGATTACCAACATCTCAAAGAGACTGCAGATACAAGGAATACTGGACTTTCTCCAGCTATCCATTGAATGGCAAGTTGTTCCAGGAATAGCACATGATAAGATTAGATTCCCTACAGTATGGAAACAGGCCCTTCGGCCCAACAAGTCCACACCGACCCTCCGAAGAATAACCCACCCAGACCCATTTCCCTCTGACTAATGCACCTAACAACTATGGACAATTTACTATGGCCAATTCATCTGACCTGCACATCTTTGGACTGTGGGAGGAAACCAGAGTACCCGGAGGAAACCCACGCCGACACGGGGAGAATGTACAAACTCCACACAGACAGCTGCCCAAAGCCAGAATCGAACCTGGAACCTTGGTGCTGTGAGGCAGCAGTGCTAACCACTGAGCCACCATGCCGCCCAAAAACAGGGGAACTAGGCTGCGTTGGATCTCAAAGCCACACCTCCATGGAGGCTAGAAACGATATCCTATCCCATCAGCCCTCTGGAAGATACAAGACTATAGATGCGGAAACTCAAACATTTACTTCTAATTATTGTTCAAATGTGAGCCTGAGCACCAAATGTCCTGCCTTACTGTACCACCCTAGAAGATATTTGGCTGAGTGAAACATCAAGCATCCAAATCCCGGACAATTGCCATTCTCATCCATAGAATAGCAAACACACTACCCTTCCCACTGCTCCCTAGCTGAGATCAACCATTACAATGAAACTCAAATTTCACTGAAAAAGACAAATTGTATCAACAGTTTTTGACACATTGTATCAGCAGTTTTTGCCTTGCACTCATCAGGACATCAAGAAATACCATTATAAAGGGAAAACATACTTATACTGATTGAGAAGCCTTTTTAAGCAATGCTGAAGTTCTGTATTATCAAATAACTATTTGTATACCATGACACTCTTTGCTCCCACACACACAGAAGAATGTGTTTCTTTTCTTAAAGAGGGTCTGGAATATGTGTAGTTCTAAGATCAGCTGCCCCCAATGACCAGAGTGTTTTTTGGGGTTGCAGTCCCCAGAAAAATGGCATTGCTAATCTGTGTGAGTGATGTACTCATCCCCAAGCAATCTGAAAAATAAAATGCCTGCAGAAGATTGTATTAGCAGAACATGATTAAAATCACAGTAAATAGTCATTCAAACTGTGCAGGGATCTTTGAAAAACTCTTCCAGCGGGACTTGTGCAGCTTCATTTTTATTACAGTGCCATCCCAGAAGAAAGGACTAACAACAGAACAGTTCAGTAATAGAAGACATTAAGATCTCAGAGAGGCTTGGTATTTTTATTTCTCACAAATACTTACTATAGCACTGAGCTTCCTCATATAGAGTCCACAGAACGTTTTCATTCCTCACAGGACTGCACTGCTGAGGAGCAACATTTTATTACATTTCAATCAGCTACTTAATTCCCATCCGGTCAAATGCTCATTCAATTCCATGCTTAGAGAAACCCAATTGCAGTTTGCTAGCAATGCTATCTTGTTATTCTAACTGGTTTTAAACCTGCTTGTATTCTCAATGGGCTGTTAATAGTTGAACAGATTACTCTTTTAAATGAAGTCAGCAATAGCTTAATTACTGTTCAAGTTATCGGACCGTGGCAACTTCAGGCAATGAATTAGAATCATAGAAAATTGCAAAATAGATCAATTAATCCGCCCACAACTTTACCATACTCTCCTCATTGAATCATGTTGAGATACATTTACTACCCACTCAAAAGCTAAATGTTGAAGATATATTAATCTTTCAGGTGGGGAAATATATCCGTCCATGAATTCACATTAAATTCTATCCTTATCAGCCATGTGGTTTAAATTCCATTCTTTAAATGATCTTTTCTTGCAAAACTGATTGTTGCTTTCTATTCAGTTTTCTCTCCTTCTCTCTAAGCTAAAGCCTCTTGATCCCATGAAAGCTATTTGACAAGAAGCTGTAGATTTGTTACACCAGATTTCCACTCAGTTTGTTACACATCCAGTTTCTGGAAGCTTGAAAAGTGTTTGAAGGTCAAGGAGACTGATACAAAACAATGGGCTGAATTCAGTGCAGCGACAGTGGCAATCCCAAAATGGTGGCCATTTCCTGGAGCCCAAACCCAGTGAAGTTGCAATCAGAAAATGAGCTGCTGGTTTTCTGGAACCTGAGGATCCTACTCCAGGAGCTGTTGGCCAATCAAAGGCCAATCTCAGTCTTAGCAGTGCCATTGCTGGGACATAGGAGACCTGAGACAAGGAGTGACTATGGTACATAAAGCAGCCTTGTCAGGCACAGATTAGTATGCCCAGTGAAGAGGTGGAAGAGAAGTCATTATGCAGGACAGGAGGAATTCTTCTCATGGGAAAAACCCTTGCTAATGGCAGGCCTTTTCATTGGTACAAGGTGCACAAACAGAAGGACACTGAACTGGTATCTACAGATGGGCCCAACAAGGTACATCTGCTGGCCTTCCCTGATAATGTGAACCCAAGTCAATGGTATTCTGCAACCAGCAGCAGCATAAGATTTTCAAATGGACCTTAATCGGTGCTAAATTTCACCCAAAGTGAAAATTACTTCATAAATATTGTCACAACTCACTTATCAAAGTACACTGATAATCAAATTCCAGTACTTCTGGGGTTATCAAAAATGCTAAAGATCTAATCAAATTACTAAAAATTCACAGACAATCTCTTAGGTTAACAGAAGACTCTGAACAGGGGGTTTCTATGCTTGATATGAAACTACCGTTTGTTACAAATATGTCATTTCTAACTATAGGCAATCAAAACATAACTTATCAATTTATCACTCTTTAAGATAAACCACTAATTAAATCCATGAACACATACAAACAGGCATACACCAACAAAAATGTATAGCTATTAGGGAAGGAAGGAAAATAAATTCAGAGAACAGGGTGCAGTAGAATCAGTCCACAGGTGCCTTTTTGCATCTTCTGATTCCTTTTAATCTCCAATCTTCTTTCACTTTCCCAGTCAATTATATTTTTTACCAAAGATACAGGGTGGTTAGCACACAAATTGTCCAACTTCTCAATCACTGATTGGGGTAGCAGTTTACTGAAAATGGTGGGAAAGAATGGCTAACTATCTCTCGATTTATTGTTCCTTCCCCACAAGGAGAAAGAGAATGATGTCTTTTTAGAATCTGGAGATTTTCAGCCACTGCATTTATCACACACAGGCTGTCCACCTGCCCAGAAAACAGACAGTAGTCACGCTGAGCATTCCTGATCCACATGGTCCTGATTGAAAAAAAACAATAAACAGAATGTTTCTGGGTAAAACTACCCTGAGCACACATCCATGGTGCCATTATCTATTAGCTTTATGTGGATTTTGCTTTATTGTGGTCACTTAGTTTGACAGAAGCCTGCAGAAGAATTGATTGTGAATTTATTACTTTTCCCCTACCATCAGTGTGCTCTCACAGTGGGCACCTTCACTGATGGCTCCTATTACTTAGCCTTTTTGTGTTAAGAGGTTTACCGAGGTCTCAGAGAACATGAGAGGTACTGTGTACTCATCTGCCAGAATTCTGTGGAACACACACTTCTAATCCTCAGAAATTGCAGAGGCTGCCATGAAATAGTGCCAACTAATCCTGCAGCCAAATGTCTCCACCAATATCAAGAATGGTATTATTCTGACCCATATTTTACAGCTTCAGAGGCACCATGGTAAAGGCTCCCCTGAAAAGCAAGGGAGTTACATATATAGCAGAAGCTGCCTGAAGAGGCTTCAGAAGTGAGAATCTTGCTCGCTAGGGGTCTCAGTGTCAAACTCGCATCTTGGGTAAATCCATCCACTGTGGCAACAGTCTTGCCTTTATTTTCTCTGTCACTTCCACAAAAGAATGCCTCACCTGCAGTGCCTGAAAATTTCCATGCAACCCTTCAGTTTCCTGCTCACACTACTAATGAAAGATGCTGCTCAGCCTTTGTAGTCTCTGTACAAATTACTTGAAACCAAATAGCCATTTAATGTGGTTAACAACCTAACATATCATGAGTGCAATTTAATGAGGCCCCCAGGAGTGGGAGCCACAGTGGGCAGGGAGATGTCATTAGGTGGGAGCTGAAAAATATCCTTATTGACTGCAGATTGTGTTTTGGAGATGGCATCTCAGTGGTGACTTGGGCCTCACGCTGTCTGGTGGTAAATGCCTCTTTACCATATATTTGCAGCTTCCAAATAGTCCTTAAAGTACAACATTTACAAATTAAATCCTCCTCTCATGAGTAAGTCAATGGTGAGTGGGAAACTTGTGTCACCTGATTTAGGATGGCTTAACGCTGTCAATCTATTAGGTTATATATTTGAATCTGATGTGAGCAGCTATCTTTATTGAACTCAGCATTAAAGGGCCATGAGCAGGAAAATGCTCTCTAATCTAAACTGTTGCTAACAGCAAGGGGGAAAGCAGATGTCAAGTGCTGCAGACGGGGTCAAGACATGAATGGACACAGTAGTCGGTCCTGCAAGTGGAATGGGTGGGACTCAGCATGAAAGGATGCAGAGATGTGGATTTCAAGGAGAGGCTGTATTGAACTGAGCATTAGGAAGGTCTTTGCATGATGGGGGATCAGAGTTTGGGCTGAGGAAACAATTCAAAGGTGCAAATGCTGAGCCTTAGCAGCTGGGTGAGGTCCTTGATGTCACACAATGAGGAGAGTACAAGCTTGAGGGACAGTAGGTCCATATTGAAGATGGTGAGTGAAGGGCTACTGATAGTTGGTCAAGGATGTTGGAGGCAAGCTCTTGGATTGAGAAGTCAGGTCAAAGCTGAGGGGGTGAGGTTGAAAGATGAGAGATGGAGTCTTGAGTATCATTTGGTCAAGGACAATAGTAAGTGATTCGAGCGTGACTGAAGGAAGTTGCAAAGTGACATTGGGAGAGTCAAGGTTCATATATAGAAGTTCAAACAGCCAGCGAGAGGATGGTGTGTGCAGGTTGGTACATGGTAACAATGTAGCTGCAAATGAAGTTTGAGTTACCAAGGTGCAGTGTGAGGATTCTGTGTGGTGATGGGAAGAGATTTAGGTAATTCAGTGGCATCAGAACCATCTCATCACTAGCAAGTTAGCTGGGACAAGGTGAAGAGAAATAGGTCAGCTGTATAAAATCCTGACATTTACTGTCCTATCTGAAAGGATGGTGCAAGCAAATTCAATTATATTCAGAAGAGAATTGTATGAATTCTTGAATGAGGTAAGAATACAAGAGATTAGAAATGAACAGGAGAGTGAGATTAATTGGATAACTATCAAAGCAAGACATGATAGGCAAATGGGCTCTTGTGCTGTATTATTGTATGATTCTACTATCCACCATGACCTCTGTATATTTAATAGATATCAAAGCAATGTAAAAGTGGCTCAAGTTATTTTTAATCTGCACAGCACCTATTTACAAGAATTTTAAAGTATATCTATATTTTCAAAATATCTGCACTTCTGTTTATGTCAATTCTAACTTCTATTAACTTCTCTGGTGTCTGTTCACTTTACTCTGAACTTATACCCAGTCATAACCAATCAAGTATAGTGGGCACAGATCAGTAACTAAACACTCATGATCAAATGCAGATTAATTAAACCATTGAGCGCCACATCATCCAATAGACAGATTGCTTGTTGCCAGTATTTCACAACAAAAGGGAAATAAGTTTATCCATTTTATTAAATGGAGTTGAAATTGCAATAATTCATTTTTTGGTGAAGAACAATGCAGTGTCTTTGAATATTTGAATTTTGATATGTAAATATATTTATGCCAAAACCGATATCTCAATTTCAATTTCCTTTTACATAATAAATCGTTCATTTTCATCTACCTTTGATATTGTTTCTTTCAATTCTGTCCAATGAGCAACAAACACAATGCACATATGGTCAAATCCATACTTCATATATCATTCTTTTAATACATACAGATTTCAGGTAATGCAGAAGCAATATCCGGATGTTGAGGGTCAGCTTTATATAATCTGTCAGTTCCTTTAAAAATAAAAACATCAAATGAATTCACTCACATCAGAACAACCAGAACATAGCTACTCTTCAGCAAGTTTTGAGTTCAGAAGGTAACATGAGATGATTGGTTTATTGTCAGTCGGAAATGATGGCTGACCTCATGTTTGAAATTCTATGGAATGTTTTATTCTTCAAATCTACAACTGCTTTGTGCTAACAACATTCCCCACATTGTTCCAAACCTTAGCTTGTCACATGAAGCATCACTTGGATAAAGAAGAATAAAACAACTGTCAACAAGAGATTTCCAGAAAAATTGAGGGTAGCATTTTTGATTTTTGAATTCCTAGTCATAAAGCAAAAGCCCAGGGAGAGTTGCAATATGCTGGAAGAGAAATAATGTACCGGAAGGAGAGGTAGAATAATATTCTCCTAGTTGCAGTAATGGCAGAATCCATAAGGGTGCAGAATTTTTGATCGGGGTAGAAACCCTTGTTCTGACTGTGAGTAGATTAGAAATATTTATTTTCTTTAAGATGACTTCTGGGTAGAATAGGTCTTCCCGTTGGAAACGTTTCCAAAAATTCACATATGCAATAACAGAGATCCCGCCCACTAGAAAGTGCTCCCATATTCTAAAGTTTAAATATCAAGCAGCCACTTTGACAGCTACAGTGAAAGGGTAACTATGTGAGGTAATGGGGGAAAGTGAGGGCAAGGTGGCATGCAACGTAGGTAGAATGTAGGGTTGCTCAGAATGGGAAGGGAATGAAGTGTTGAGAGAAGTGGAGAGGTGTTGTCAGATTGGAAATCGTGATATTGGCTTGTAATAGGAGGATGTTTAGTTGGGTTAGATGTCTCCTTCGAATCCTCCCACTTCCTCCAGACCAAAGGGGTAGCCATGGGGCACCCACATGGGCCCCAGCTAAGCCTGCCTCTTTGTTGGGTACGTTGAGCAGTCTGTCTTCCGCACCTCCCTGGTCCTCACCTTCCACCCCACCAACCTCCAGATACAACGCATCATCCTCCCCGATTTCCGCCACCTACAAACAGATTCACCAGTAGGGATGTATTTCCCTCCCCATTCCTATCTGAGTTTTGCAGAGACCATTCCCTCTGCGACTCCCTTATTCTGTCCATGCCCCCCCTCCACTCCCAGCACCTTCCCCTGCCACTATGAGAAGTGCAAAACCACGCTTCCCCACTCACCTCCGTCCAAGGCCACAAAGGATCCTTCCACATCCAACAGAAATTTACCTGAATCCATTTCTCTTGATGTGGTCTCCTTTACATTGAGGAGACAGGACACCAACTTGCGGAACGCTTCAAAGAAACATCTCTGGGACACACGCACGAAACAACTCTCTCTGCTGATCACTTTAACTCCCTCTTCCACTCTGCCAAGGACATGCAAGTCCTGGTCCTCCTCTTCTGTCAAACTCTAACCACCCGACGCCTGGAGGAAGAACGCCTCATCTTCTACCTTGGGACAGTCCACCCACATGAAATCAATGTTGTTTTAATCAGTTTTCTCATTTCCCCTCCACCCACCTTATCCCAGATCCAACCTTACAACTCAGCACCCTTTTGAACTATTCCATCTGTCCACCTTCCTTCCCACCTATCCGCTCCACCCTCCTCTCCGACCTATTACCATTACCCCCACCTTCATCTACCTATCACATTCCCAGCTACATTTGCCCTCCCCCCCCCCCCCCCCCCAAATATCTCTCAACCCGCCTTGGTCCACCCCCTCATTCCTGATGAAGAATTCATACTCAAAATGTTGATTTTCCTGCTCCTCGGATGCTTCCTGACTTTCTGTGCTTTTCCAGCACCACACTTATCTACTAAGAGGATCTTTGTCAGTTTGGGTTGGGGCGCAGGTTGAGTCTGGTTATGGAAGGTATTGGATCTGGTCCAAAAGGGGGTGTGTGGTTGGGTGGGATGTTAAATCATCTTGAGAGTGGAGGTGTTGGATCAGGTTGGTTGGTGGGGTGTCACTATATTGGTTCAAGAAGAGTGGGTATTGGGTTGGGAATTGAAGGTTCCATACCTAGGCTGGTGTATTGAGTGTACAGTGTCCCATAGAAGCTTCATTTTCAATGAGATATCTTCTAAAGGATCTGTGACCAGGAAAAACACACATTTTATGTATATTCAGGTCAGAATCCTGCCTTTTCAACAATTCTCATTTTTAACTGCAATCAATGGGGATTTACTTCAAAGCGATGACAGATCTGCTTGTTTGAGGGAAGTGCAGTGGAAGTGGTTTGTGTGGCCTTTGGCAACTTACCATGTAAGAGACTACTGGAGAAGATTGTGGCTTGTGGAATAAGGCCAAATATAACAGATTGTACTGAAGATTTATTTAAAAGGAAGAACCAGCGAGGAAAGGTTAAGCAGGCTTTCTCAGGATGGTTGGGAAGGAGCGGTAGCATCTTATTGGATGTCGCCCCAGTAGCGGCCATTGCTTTCAATGGTGTTACTGAGATCAGAAAACTGTCAGCCAATCCTCCCCAGCTGGAGGCATAAAGACTGTGTCAACCCAATTAACACTTCCCAGAGTGTGAAATGGCTGCAGGGCTGCTCATCAAACTAGGGACAAGTTTTATGGCATCCCTTGTGGCAGTGAAATGAGAAACATAGCCACCTGCCAAATCCTGGCCCAGAGTCACTGAATTTACACCTAGGGAATTGAAGTCTCTGCTCTAAAGCAATGTAAATTTATTTTAATTGTAAATCGGTCTTTTTTGCAATGCTTGTAGTGCAGGTTATTCAAATTAAATATGCAATTTAATTTGTTTTTCAACAGTCTTTGAAAACTTCCAAACAAAACTATAAATTTGATACAATTACAAAAGCATAATACTGTAGATTCAGGAAATCAGAAGAAAGAACAAATTGAAGGTTGGATAAACTCAACATAGCAGACAGCATCTGAGGAGAGATGGTTCATATTTCAAGTCCATGACTTTTCAAAGAGAAATGAAAGGGTGGATGGGAGAAAGGGGCATGAAGAACAAAAGAGAAGTTCTGCCAATGGTCAAAGTCCAGGGAGATTAAATAACAAAGGGTTTCATTTTGCAAAAGTCAAAAAAGAGGTAAGGAATATGGTGAAGAAACAAAGGTTGTGTTCAAATAAGGCATGAATTCATATTTATAAATATATAACAATCTCATTGTATTTGAACACAACCTTTGTTTCTTCACCACATCTATTATCACTCTGTTTGTTTGACTTTTGCAACATGAAACACTGTTGTTTCGACTGTCCTAGGCTCCACTCTTTGACAGGCCTTCATCGTTGTTCTTCCTACCCCTGACTCTCTTCCATTGGTTTCAAAGCCCGTACACCTCTACGTCTCTTCAATCTAGTCATTGGTCTGAAATGTTAACTTTCTTTTCTCTCCACAGATGCTGCTTGACTTATTGAGTTTTCCCAGTCATTTTGTAAGCTTATTATGTTGTAGACTGAGTCAATTGAGAAAAATTGAGATTTCTGCCATTAGGCTCCCCCTCTCCACTACCCTATCCCTCTGACACAAAATATTATTTAAACTTGAACATGTGAAAAATTGTGACAATTGGATTCATTGTGCCTCTGACTTTTGTGAACTCGTTCCATATTCACATTCATTAAACTGTGCTGCCAAGAAATCCCCAAACCACTTGGCAGCAACTCATTTTTTTTTGAGATTTGTTACATCATAAAGATTAATTGTTCTTCTACAGGTGAGAATTCTTCTCTGCAGAATACACAATTTATGCAGGTCGTGATTGTTCTCACACTGGCCTGGGCAAAGACTTCTGGGTAACGACAGATGGCATGGTAGATTTATAACATCTGTAGTCAGGATAAAATTTTGATGCATGATGCTCCCTTAAGCAAAGATAATTAAATTATATTTTTCTCATGACTGGTATTAGTTTGGGGAGAAGTATGCTTGTTAAAATGTGTGACCATGCAGATATAATTCTTAATGTTTCTCGGGTGTTCCTTATTACTCAACTTGCCAGCATAACCAACACTGTGAAAACAATGAGGACATTTTCAAGGCCTCCAGTTTCAATTAGTCTCACATCTGTCTCCAGCTGAATTAAACTATGCCAATTGTAATTGTTGGGCTTCAGTAAGATGTGGCTGGCCCATTGACCTACTGACCAACCAGGGAGGGTGTGAAGTGAGTGGGAGTTGACATTCTGCCGAGAGAAAACACTTCTATAGTAATTACCTTGGCAAGTCCCTTCAGACTTCTAGGTTTCAATTAGATTATCTCTTATTCTTCTAGACTGAGGGGAACAAAAGGCCTTGTCTATCGATGGTCTTCTCATAAGACAATCCCTACATTCCTTTTTTGGACTTGTCCTAGGAAAAAATGGTCTTTCCAGAGGAGACAAATTGGCACACAGTATTCCAAATGCAGCCTCACTAATGCCTGTCTCATTGTAAAAAAAAAAGAGTTCTTTGTTCTTCACTATAAAAACTAAGAATAAAAGCCAAATACTGAAAACCCAAAACAAGCAAAAAAATGCAAAAGAAACTCAGCAGGTCTGGCAGCATGTGCAGAGAGAAGCAGAGTTAACACCTCAAATTCAAGATGATATTTCAGAACTGTGAAAAATTAAAATACCACTTGACTGCTCTAACTTTTTGTGTTTTGTGAATAAAGACAATCTCTACTTGAAAACATTTCTCAGTCTCTTGTGCTGTAGTTTTTTTTTTCAAAAATAGGCAAACTTGCCAGTTACCCCAGTTTGCTACCATTCTTGCTAACATTGACAATATTTTAAAGAATAAGTACATTACTGAGAAGCACTTTGAGACATTTTGGGAACATGAAAGGAGCCATGTAAATACAAGTCCTATATTTTCTGTAAAGTACTCTATAAAGCAAAGAATGTTAATTCATTTAAATTGTAAATTGTCCAGCTGTATTTTCCAGACAACGATTATCATCTACCAATATCTATCAGGGGATAACATTTAGGTAGCATCAATTAATAAACTTATTTTAGGCTTAAAGACCAGTCAGTAATTCAAACATTTAAAACTTTCCATATATAACAGTCATCATTTTAATATTGGTTCAAATTTAGAACGTAGAACATAGGACATAGAACATAAAAAAAAACAGCACAGAACAGGCCCTTTGGCCAACGATGTTTTGTCAAGGGTTAATTCTAATGTAAAATAAAATAACTTAACCTACACACCCTTCAACTCCCTGCTATCCATGTGCATGTCCAGCAGTCGCTTAAATGTCCCTAATGATTCTGCTTCCACGACCACCCTGGCAACACATTCCATGCATTCAAAACTCTCTGCTTAAAAAACCTTCCTCTGAAGTCCCCGCTTTCTCCTCATATCTTAAAACTATGACCCCTCGTACCAGTCAATCCTGCCCTGGGGAAAAGTCTTTGGCTATTGACTCTATCTATTCCTCTCATTATCTTGTATACCTCGATCAGGTCTCCTCTCTTCCTCCTTCTCTCCAGAGAGAAAGGTCCGAGCTTATTCAACCTTTCTTCATAAGGCAAGGCCTCCAGTCCAGGCAGCATCCTGGTAAACCTTCTTTGCACCCTCTCCAAAGCCTCTGTATCTTTCCTATATTCGGGTGACCAGAACTGGACACAATATTCCAACTCTGGTTTCACCAGGGACTTGGAGAGCTGTAGCAAAACCTTGTGGCTCTTAAACTCGATCCCCCTGTTAATGAAAGCCAAAACACCATATGCTTTCTTAACAACTCTATCCACATGGGTGGCAGCTTTGAGGGATCTATGTACTTGCACACCAAGATCCCTCTGTTCCTCCACACTGCCAAGAATCCTGTCTTTAATCCTATATTTAGCATTCGAGTTCGACCTTCCAAGTGCATCACTTCACATTTATCCAGGTTAAACTCCAACTGCCATTTTTCAGCCCAGCTCTGCATCCTGGCTGCATCGTGCTGCAGCCTGCAATAGCCCTCGATACTATCGACGGCACCATCCAACTTTGTGTCATCTGCAAATTTACTAACCCATCCCTCAACCTCCTCATCCAAGTCATTTATAAATACTACGAAGAGCAGAAGCCCAAGAACAGACCTCTACAGGACTCCACTCAACACTGATCTCCAGGCAGAATACTTTCCATCTACAACCATTCTCTGCCTTCTGTCAGCCAACCAATTCTGAATCCAGATAGCCAAATCTCTCTATATTCCATACTTCCTGACTTATCTTGTTTTAGGATATAGCTGCATACAAAAAGCTTCAGAATACTAAAACTGGGTTTATATTTCCATAAAAGCAAAATGTTGCAGGTGCTGGAAATCTGAAGTAAGCATAGACAATGTTGGAATGCTGAAAGGTTATGCAGAAGGGTCATCCCAGAGGATGGTGGGAATATGAAAAACACTGCCTGTGAAGGTAGCTATGGTGGGAAACCTCACCTCACAAACTTGAAAAAGTACTTGGATGAGCACTTGTAATGTCACAATATTCACGGTTTCGATCAAGTGTTGTAAAGTTCTGCCAGCCTATATAAGATTTTCTCTGTATTTGTTTTACATTTCAATAAACCTTTTACTTAAATATTTTGCGGTCAAAAGAAAAGGAAAGTCGGATCAACCTCATTGGGATTTGATCCCTTTGCCATAAGGAAAATGGTAATCTTTAAATTCACATTTCCAGCTGGACTCACAAACCGATTTTGTTCCCTTTATTATCGAAAATCTCAAACAGATTTCATATGTGTTTCTACATTGCAAAGTGAATGACGTACAAAGCTATTCCCCTCAGGTACCTTGGGGTTTCTCCAGCTTCTGTGTTTGACTATTGTTTCCCAACCCCACACAGAAATCTCTCCACAATGAAACCTGACCATGATCTCAAGAGAGATTGAAAATACTTGCAAGGTTACCCTTGCAAGGGCTTGGAAACAGTTTTCACATTATGAGACATCTAAATTCCTTAATTTTTATTTTATTTCAATGATTGAAACAAAATTTTGCTTCTTGCCAATACAGCAGAAGGGAATATCCTGCTGCTGTGCACAAAGAAAAGGAATGAAACATTAGCTTATTAGCACACTGTTATACACTCAACAAAGGGACAATCACAGAGAGGGCATTTCTCTCTCTCTCTCCCTCTGTCATGTCCAGGGATGTACAACACTCATTATAGGCTACTGAGCTCTCTATTTGCTTCCTCACCAAATGCTTAATCCATGTTTTGCTTTGACTGATTCAATATTATTAATACAAATAACTCTCAGAAATGTATTTGTAAAATTCTTGAAAATTTTAGGTATGGTACAAACAGTTAGTAGAATAAGGGAAATTGAACATTGATTGATTGGTTGCATCTATTGGGCTCTAATCTTTAATAATAGGTAGACTCAGGTTTAATAACAAAGGTTTTGTGTACATAATACTTCTGAAATGCTGGAAAGCAATATTACTATTGACAAATATTCATGGCCTGGATTGGAGTCATGCATTATTTAAAAAGATCACTGGAACCCTTAAAGAAGCATTCTGACTTGCTGGGCAGTGTTAATGCCAGAATCAATAGCATTGATATTGTACCACTAGTAGTTTTTAATTAATCAGCATTTTAATGTAGAATTTAATTTCAAAGAGTAGCACTCCTGCTACACAGTAATTGCATCTAAGCAATACTTGGAATTTGGAATGTGAGTAAAGTGAGCTCTACATCACCACCCAGCAAGATTTTATTTCCATAGCAACCAGTGTTGCGATGATGGATGTCGCAGGCATAGTCTTGCAGCTATCAGGTGCTGATCTAAATGAAGACAAACTAGGGTACGTTTGGCACAATATTTAAAATGTATTTTTTAGAAATATATTCAACATTAAAAATATAAGACATGCTGTGACATGGAAGATTCCAAATACATACATTTTATTGTAGAAAATGATATGCCACTTTTCTGTCTATCAGAACTTGACATTTCATATGAGTTACAAATGTCGTTTGATTTCCATAAATCCATTTATAAAATTTTGAAGACAAATAGGAGTAGATTTTTTCTTGACAGAAATCAGCACTTGCAATGTTGAAGTAGAAAATTGTGCATGTGATTGAAAGTAATCAAAAGAAATGTTGAATGAGGTCTCATATTCACCAAGTTCAAATAGGCTTTGATTAAACATTGGGTCAGACTTGCTGCTGTTATTTACCATGTTGTCTTGGTTATTGCTGTCTGCACACATCCTGTAAAAGATTAAAATGGACAATTTAAATCAAAGAAAATCTTTGATTAATGATTTTCATGTTAGCTAAGCTATCGAAGTTCATGAATCCTTTTTCATTGCTTTTTCCTTTGTGGGTCATATGCCAGAGAACAGTATCGGGAGTTTAAAGAGTAAGTCAGAGAAATATTTTTGATTTACATTATCACTACAATATTGAATGGAGGCAATAAAAATATTTGGGAAGCTTACTCATTAAACGCACTGAGTGTGAGTGAGTGATTCATAGTATTTTGGATGTTTTTTATCAACTTTGTTCAAATTATCAATGGTGTATGAAGATTTAAAAGATGTTTATATTGGGGGAACAGCAATAGATGGGACATCAGCATTGGATGATAGAGCAGTCATCTCCTTTTTTTTTACATTTTTACATTACATTACAGTGTGGAAACAGGCCCTTCAGCCCAACAAGTCCACACCGACCCGCCGAAGCACAACCCCCCATACCCCTACATTTGCCCCTTACCTAACACCACGGGCAATTTAGCATGGCCAATTCACCTGACCTACACATCTTTGGACAGTAGGAGGAAACCCACGCAGACACAGGTAGAACATGCAAACTCCACACAGTCAGTCGCCTGAGGTGGGAACTGAACCCGGGTCTACAGGCGCTGTGAGGCAGCAGTGCTAACCACTGTGCCACCGTGCCACCCCAAGACAATGGAGCTTCTGCCAAGACAATGGAGCTTCAACTTTTTAATCACACAGACTGTGCAGTGTAATTCAGACTTCTAATCACCTGAATTGAATGAAGGTATTTAAGTGGGATTCTGACTTTATCACAATTGCACAGATGGTGCCTTTACACCATTGGCTCCTCACTCAAACGCATACATTAACTGAATGACTCTGTGAATCCCCTGGTACAGGGCAACTGCATGTTACTTCAGACTCACACCTTTTGCAATTTAACCACTATTTGTGCGAAATGAAATCAAAAATCTTATAGCTGGGAACACTGCTCATTCTTATCCTTTTTAATGTACAGACTATAACCTCATGGCCCGATATATTCCTCCCTCTGCTGTCACTGACAAGCCAAGCGATGAACTTTGGTTGAATGAGAAATGCAAGGAACAGTGACAGGAGCAGTACTAGGAATATGTAAAAATGAGGTGTTAACTCAACAGCATACAAGTACATGTATGTTCAATAGCAAAAACAGCATGCTGTAGAAGCTAAGAAAACCTACTCCCAATAGATCAGATCAAATTCATGTAATGCTGTGATATCCAGTATAGTAGGAGTTGAATGGTGATAGCCATTGAAGTGCTCAACAGAAAAGAAAAACAGGAAATATGGTTATATTTGGAAATGAATATTCTAATCAAACTGAACCTTAATTTTAAGGAATATAAGCAGAATCAGACAAATATGTGTATTTTACAAGATTTGCTATTTTTTCTCTCATCTGAGTAACTAATAGCAACAGGGGTCAAATGGATATCCCTATCCTCAAAGCTGGGGAGGTCCATAATGCAAGTCTAAAAGACAACGCTGAAACATTTGAAACTAACACAAAGAATGATTGGTTCGCAGAGACCATGGACAAGATTGGTCTGCCAAATCCTGGAAAAGGAGAGTAACTCTCTTCAGCAAGATACTATGGTTCACCAAGATGGAGTACAGGTAGGAGCTTGCACTCTGATTAAAATGGTCAAACGTACAAAGAGTTGAAATGAGGCTGGAAGATTTGCTTACCTGCAATGGAGGATGGATCATGACGGAGCATATTGAGGGCAGCTGATGGCCTAATGGTATTATCACTCTACTGTTAATCCAGAGACCCAGGTAATGTTCCAGTGAAGGAGAAAATTATGGCAGATGCTGGAATCTATACTGCAAACAACAAATGCTGGCGATCACAGCCGGTCAGACAGTATCCATGGAGAGGCAGATCAAATTAACATTTCGAGTCTAAATGACTTTTCATCAGAGCTGAAGTAAAGTGTGAAGGAGTAGCATTTATATTATAGTTGGTGGGTGTAGGATGGTGGAGAAAGGATGTTGATAGTTTAGAATTAGTGATCACATTCCAATCACTTAATCCGAACTATCGACATTCTTTCTCCACCATCCAAAGACAGTTCTGAGATTCAAGGTTCCTAAGACAAGCAAGGAAAAGAACAGAAGTAAACCATTGGGCTTGATTTTGAGAGAATCTAATATAGCATAGAGTGAAATGTGCTGCCTCACATCGAGAAAAAGTGAAAAGGGGTAAGTCCAATTTTGTGTTTAGTATCAATTGTCTACAAAGAATATATTTAGTCAATAGTATATTTAGTCTTTTGATACTGTACAAGTTTTAAAACTTGAAACCTGTGGCACTATCCATTCAGCTATTAAGGTTTAGAAGTTATTGGCTTCGAGTGGAATTTTTCAAAGACCATCTCTAGTAAGACAGAATCTAACTGTCTCCTTTAATGTTCAAAAGCATTGCCATTGTTAAATCTCTGACCAATAACATCCTGGGGGTACTAATGAATAGAAATGAAACTGAACCAGTCATATACATATTTTGGCTTAGACAACTGATTCAAGGCTGGGGATTTTGTGACTGATTCCTCAAAAACTGTTCACCTTCTACAAGCCTTGAATTAGGTCTTTGATAGAATGATCTTCACTTGACACGAGCTTTAAGAATGCTCAAGTCGTTTAAAGCCACAACCATCACCTTAAACATCCATTGGCTCTGACCTGATTTCTTCAGTCAAACATCGCAGCCAATATGATATTGTATGAGTGCTGCCCTATGTATAACTTATAAAACAGATAACACAGACACTAACTATTCATATTGTGATGTTATCACAGATTTATGCATAGTTTGTTCTGCGTTTACAAATATTAATGTACGTAATACCAGCTGTACACATTACACTGATTCTATTGCACTGAGGGCCTTACTGACAGTGAGGTCGGTATCTTTAAACCAGATCATCACTTGTCATGATATCATGTAAGCGTCATAAGGTATGTTGCTTGTCTGACCCCTAGAATCCATGCAATAACACAACAAGAACCCTTTTCTAATGATATGTGTCAGGATACATATAGATTCATTATCTCTAGATGTTTGAATGATGCTTTGACGGACGTACAACATGATCAGATCTAGTCCTTATACAGCTATCATGACTCAGTGGTATAACTTCAGTCTGCAGTGTATTGTCTGTCATTGTGGAGACTGTGTTTCATTTGTTGTGGACACGTGATTATTGACTGGCATGATATCTTCAATGTCTGAGTCATGGCAGCAGTGTTTTCTATCCACAAAATGCATTGCTGTAGTTCACTGAGTCTCCTTCAACATCAACTTCCAAATTTGTAATTACTATCAGCTAAAAGGATAAGGGCAGCAAATACAGTAGAACTCAACCAACTGCAAATTTACCTCCAAGTAATGTATGATCTTGACTGGTAACTATATTGCTGTCCCTTTACTGTCAATGAGTTAAACCCTAGAATTGCCTTTCTGACAGCATTGGGACGGATCTATACTATATAAACTATGGCTCACCACCATAATGTCAAGGGCAATTAGGGATGTGCAATAAATCCTGACCTCACTGGCAATGCTCACATTCTTATGCAAATAGTTTTAAGACAAAGCAAACACACAAATGAGAAACTAATTCCATTTCCAGCAAGTAATTAAGGTACGAGCAACAGAGGCTTGTTTAATTAACTCTGGCATTTAACTCTGAGCAGGTATTCTTATCTTTACAGCTTCTACATCTCATTTGGTTGCAGTTAAAGAACAGCACTGTTGGAACGATAACCAATAATCAATAAGAGTAAAGGTGCATGATGATCTACTAAACTTGATTAACATTTTTTTTGTTGAAATACCTAGTTCTTACTTTTTTTATTAAAACAGCGAGCATATTTACAAAGATCATTAAATGAATTTCTTTCCCATAATTTAAGCAAGTATTTGTTTCAAGAGGTTGTTTTCAATTATGAAATAAATTGCATTTTACTCCACTATGTTATGCCTCACATGCTCACGGTTCTGCAATGGTAACATATTAACTCGCAATGCATGAGAACAGGCCACCTACTATACCTGATGAAAGATCATTATTCAAATTCCTGTTGAACCATCAATCTCTGAAACTAACTTTAATTGACTAAAACTGGTGCCTCTCAGACCCTGAAAAGATGGTGTAATCCATCTTCACCTCTGAAACATATCCAGTTTACATCATTTTTCTAAAACTACACAGAGATATTAGCAAAAATAAATGGCATTTGTGAATCAGGATATAGAATGTCAGTTCTGAAATGGGTTTGAGCTGTCTGTGTCTGTCAAAGCAGTGCATCCAGTGTGTATGGGGACTAACCTCAAAACTAGGACTGCCTGTCTCCATGTCACTGACTTGACATCTAGCCAATTTTCACCGCTCAGGTAATGTTCTGCCTACTGGAGGCAATTGACAACAGAACATTTATTTTCGGCCTTTGCAGATCTGCCAAAAATATAGTCACCAACAAAATAAAGGCACTGAAAAAGCAGGCATTCTGCCAACCTATTTATAGCTGCTATCTATTAAATGTCATTCCGCTTGAAGTTTTACGTTAACAGGAGAATTGCGACAAATGGAAAAAGTACTGACAGAAGCTGTTCATTTGTTGCAGTCCCGAGATTTTTTTTTAATCATAATTAGGTCTTAAAAGCAAAGACCACTTAAGAAACTATGTTATTGTCTGAATATTAAAACTTCATTAATAGATTTAGAATTTCACATTTCAAAAGTGTGCTGTATGGGTTTCAGATCTCATTGTAACCTTTAGCATTGTATAATCATCTAAGCAACTTTGAATCATGTATTTCCCCTGAATTCAGTCCAAAATTTGAATTTATTCTGTAATATTAGCATTCAAACAATGAACACATTTATTCCCTTTTTTCCTAGCTATTTATTAGAGAAATTACTGAATTATTTTCAATGGATTAGTATTTGTGCCAAAGTGGCAAACAGTGGTTTGGTCATTTAAGCATTTAGAGTCATACAGCACAGAACTCAAGCCTTCGGTCCAACCAGTTCATGCTGACCATAATTCCAAATCTAAATTAGGCCCACCTACCTGCACTTCACCCATATCCCTCCAATCATTTCTTATTCATGAGTACTTATTTAAATGTCTTTTAAAAGTTGTAACTGCATTCACATCCATTGTTTCCTCTGAGAGTTCATTCCACACACGAACCACTCTATGTTCTGTATAAAAAGATTGATCCTCATGCCTTTTTAAAATCTTTCTTACAAATATGCCCTTTAATCTCGAAATCCCCCACCCTAGGGAAAAGACTATATCCTTATACCCACATGATTTTGTAAAACTCTAGAAGGTTATCCCTTAACCACCAGTGAAAAACGTCCCAGTTTATCCAGTCTGTCCCCATAACCCAAACCCTCCATTCCTTGCAACATCCTGGCAAATCTCTTCTGAACCCTCTCCAGCTTAATAATATCCTTCCAATAACAAGGTGACCACAACTGGACATAGTACCGATCTGAAATTGTAAGATTTTGCACAGGCTGATCAGTGTCTGATGTCCTCCTACTCACAGCAATGAGTCTCACCCAGCAGCAAAATACATCCAACGTTTTAGCAAGTTTTGAGAAGATTTGTAGCTTAGGTAGGTTCTGGATGTAAGTTTGCTCGCTGAGCTAGAAAGTTTGTTTTCAGACATTTAATCACCATATTAGGTAACATCATCCAATAAAACACTAATGGTATGACTTGCTTTTTATTCATATGCTTAGGTTTCCTTGGGTTGGTGATGTCATTTCTTGTTATTTTTCTCAGACGGTGGTAAATGGGATCCAAATCAATGTGTGTGTTGATAGAGTTCAGGTTGGGATGCCATGATTCTAGGAATTCTTGTGTGAGTCTCTGTCTGACTTGTTGTCTGTATAGGGTCTTTCAAGTTCATTAGCTACTATTTTAATGTGATGGTGGGTTTGTGGGCTACCATGATGCCAAGGGGTCTGAGTAGTCTGGCAGTCATTTCTGAGATGCTTTTGATGTAGAGGAGAGTGGCTAGGGTTTCTGGACGTGTTTTGTCTGCTTGTTTGGATTCGTTGCTGACAAATTGGCAGACTGTGTTAATTGGGTACACGTTCTTTTTAAATACACTATACAGAAACAACACATCCATCCAAACAGGGACACACTCGATAATTCCAAACAGCAAGGCACTCCTACCAGAACTCTATCAACAAACACATTGACTTGGATCCCATTTACCACTCCCTGAGAAAAAGAATAGGAAATGGCATCACTACAGGAAATTACATCACCAACCCAAGGAAACCTAAACACATAAAGAAAAAGTAGGCCATACCACCAGTGCTTCAGCAGAGGCTCACTGATGATGTTACCTAGTATGGTGAAGAAATGAACCTTCCAGATCAATGAGCAAACTTACATCCAGAATAGATCCAAAATTCAGGCAAGCACTCTAGATGAGCATATGATTTTCTGACCATTAATTTAAATACCTTGAAGATCATGTATATCATAATTCAAACACTCACACGGATGCAAGTGTTACCCCTACTATGAGGTTGAAAATGCACCCTTTGCAATGTCTTGCAGCATGGGAAGTTTGCAGTATTTGCAATGTATGTTAGTAAAAAAAGGCAGACAAGTACAGTGATTAGAAGACTTAGCTGACTTATATCATGCAGCAGAATGGAAAATGTAAGAGGATTACATGCAATCTGTTGGCAATAAGTACATTATGTTGTGTGATTTACATGGTTCTCAATGAGTGTTTCCTTGATTATGATTCACTGTCATGCATTTCAGTTGTTCGTAATGATTGCTATGCTTTCCCACATTCCTAGCCAACACAACATTTCAATTTATAAAAAAGAATGCTCGCTGATTTTTAAAATGCATTTCTCTTGCTCACTTCTTTCTCAAAGGTAGGAAATGTTGACTAATATGTCGATGTGTCAAATTGGAGGAGAGAAAAAGAGAAGGTAAGCAATAAAGGAACTAGTTGCATGAGTTGGGGAGTTTTAAGACTTGCGGACACAATGTAAACATTTGGGCCCAATCTTTTAGCGATAAAATGAGAAATCACTTCTATGTAAAGTCTGGTAGAAATTTGGGATCCTCTTCTGTTATGGACCAGACCAAACCCCCCAAAGTATATTATGAGGATCCTAACTTTTAGTTTTTTTTTAAATAAGGCAAGTGTAAGGTACTGTATTGTACGTATGATTTGATTGGTCCACAAATAAACTTTAATAAAAACACACTTTATTCTTACAACACAGTTAAAATACAACAAAAAGAAGCATTGGCATACTCTTTTTAAATAATTAACAAGATAATGTATTATTTAATCACTAAGTATCAACCATTTCAATATAGACAGCATCCCACAAACACACCCTTGGCAAAGGCAATTCACCAGCACAGTCATTGTTCCCATGTATTGTCCCTCTTCAGTCCAGAAGAAAGAAACTCCAAAAGAAACAATCTACCCCTTTTCACATTTTTAGAGGAAGCTTTTCTGTCTAAGACTTCATTCTAGCAGCAGAGGACTCAAGATCCCAGCTCCACCTGCCAGCAAAAATCATTAACGCAAAACTTAAATCCTTTAAGGTCTATGTGAGCCTGATCCTGCTCATGCGTGATTCTTTTGTCTTAATTTAAATAAAAACACCCAGGAAGAATTCAAAGCTGTTTACCAACAGCCTGTCTAAAGGCGACATTTTGTCACCACTGTGACAACATCCTCTGCAAGTGAAACAGAACAGAATATATCTCTTAAAGACACAGTATCATCACATTTCTGCAAATGAAAATTGGTGCTAGATTGAATAATATTTAAACCTCAGATTGATAGATTTTTGTAATGATATTATGGGATGGAGTAAAGGTTGGTATGGAGTTGCATCACAGATCAAGAGTGATCTCATTGAGTAGCATAACTAACTTGTGGGTTTAAATGGCCTGCACCTGTTCCTGTGTTTCTAGAGTGTTAGGGGCCAGCATGCTTGACCGCATCAATGTTTCAATGCAATGACTCTCAATCTGACCCTCCAGGTAAGGAGCATTGACATGAAATCCAGCAAGTTAATGCATTTATGATAATTGTTTTGGGCCAGGCCAGACCCCTCAAAGCATTTCAAGAAGATAGGCCGGACCCTAACTTTGCTAGTTGTTTTAAGCAGGTGTAAAGTGGATATTCCAGGAGGGATAAAGCTGGTCAAATCACTTGGTTTTAAACAAAACAGAATTTATTTACAAAATTACCGAATGAAACACAAACAAAATGGAACAAAATGCAAACCAGAGGAAATCTGAGCTGTGAGAACTGGTCACTCCCCTTTCATTGTACAAGTTTTTTTAAGAACTTGAAAGCCTGTTACCTGAGGCAGTATCTGTTAGCTATAATGAAATTGGTCTTAAAATCCTTCAACTTAAACTTTTCAGAGTCTGTGTCTTTCACGACCTCTCTGAGAAGCAGTTTCATCACATAACTCCTTGTGGCAAGTCAATGTAGAGCAATGAAATAGAATCAGGTAATGATATTTCCAAAATCAAGCACAAAGAGAAACAAAGAGTGGAATAGAAGAGCAAGTACACTCTTTCTCTGGTTATTCATCTACCCTCTCTATCAAGGGATTGTATTGAAAAGCCAAAAAGCCAAAGCAGTGTAAATGGGGTAAAGATTTAAATGCATTTATTCATGTTTCATTCATATTCACAACAAGGAACAGAATGTATCTAAGATATTACTATGAATATAATTTGAGATGAACTGTTTTTGTACTATCAAGTCTGAATTTTGAAATTTTGTAAGTTTGAAATTGTTAGATACAAAGTGTGTTTCCTTTTCTCAATGTTCTCTTAATTTATAACTGTAAAGCAACTAGGGATGTGATGCTCGACCCCTTACTGAGATATCTGTATCATCAATAGCCATGATTGAGGTGCCAGAAGATAGGACGGTGGCTAATGTGATGCCAATATTTAAGAAAGGTGGTAAGGAAAAGCCAGGAAACTATAGGCCAGTGAACCTGATGTCAGTGGTGGGCAAGTTATTGGAGGGAATTCTGAGGGGCAGGATTTACATGTTTTTGGAAAGGCAAGGACTGATAAGGGATGGTCAACATGGCTATGTGTGTGGAAAATCATGTCTCACTAAATTGATGAAGTAGTTTTGAAATGATAATGACGTTTTATGAAAGCAGACGAGTAGAGGTTGTTTACATGAACTTCAGCAAGGTGTTCAATAAGGTTTTTGTTCTGAAGTTTTTAAGGGGTACAATACCTTTAAGAGACGTAAAAGCTAGCAGAACTACCTGATACAGCACGAAGTGTTCTGAATGAGGTAACAACCTAGCATTTGGTCGAACAGCTAGAGTAGTTGAGTTGACTAGAGAGAAAAACACATTCAAATGCGGCCAATCAGTTTAAATTATGCCCCAAAATACCAAATTCCAATCAAGTTTAAATTTAGTATTTTGATAATATTAACACCAATGAAACGATCCGATGCTTTGCGGTATAAAACCAAAAAAAATTTGAACAGTTGGAGGAGAACTGCCAAAAAACCAACAAAGGTAGGCTGTTAGTAAGAATTCTCTGAGAGGTACTTGTCTAGAGAAAGAGTTTGCACAGGGCAAAAAACATCGACACCAACCTAGAGAGGGATATGAGCCAAATGCTGGCGAATGGACGAGACTAATTTAAGATATGTGGTTGGCATGGACAAGTTGGACTGAAGAGTCTGTTTCCATACTATACAACTCTATGACTCTATGACTCTTAATATATTCTAAGGTACTGAAATGTATTTGGTTTGAGAGATGTCCAATTAATTGCTGAAGCAGTGACTTGATGTCTTTAAAACAGTTGAATTGGTTTAAGCATCGATACAGGAAGTATTACAATGTGAGTATATCTGCTAAAATTGTGTACCCTTTGAGTCTGAGATGTTGTAGCAGTTGTTCAGCATTAGTGTGAAACAAAGGCAGCAAAAGAAAGACAAACTAGCATTTATATAATGCCTTCAATGACCACCAGACTTGAGAAAATGCTAAACAGCAATGAGGTATTAATTGAGATGAAATCATTATTGAGATGTACAAAGCACAGCAGCCAGTTTGTGCACAATGAGCTCCTACAAACCGCAATATTGTTAATGGCCAGGTAGTGTTTTTAGTGATGTTGGGTTTAAGGATAAACAGTGACTGTTATAGAATGTGTAACTCTACAGATTTCTTTGAAATAGTGCTACAAGATCTGTGACATCCAGGGCAGTCTGAGCTGTACATTAATCCATCTCAAAAACAGGATTATTGATGCTGCAACACTGCTGCTTTATGTATTGATGTATTAGTCTTGATGTTTCTGCTCACATTCTGGAGTAGGACATGAACCTGTAACTGACCAATTCACCAGACAGAATGTATGCTGACATAGCGAGACAGAGAGAAATTAGTTGGTGTTCGCTCATATCAGATCTGTATCAAAAATGGTATAGTTTTGGACCTTAGCACAGGGCAAGATCTTTCTACAATATTGGGATGTATCAGGCAGGATGTTTGGTTCTTCATGAAGGAAGTATTTAGATGCTTAATCCATATTGTTGGTCTTAACTTGGTGGGTTACTTTAGATTTACCCTTTCACCCTACTTTTAAACTGGGTGAATTGGCCACTCACTTTCCTTGACCAATTGACTTACACTATTGTGTGACTTGCGAGTAATCATCCAAAATTAACCTTATCCCGAATTGTGTTATTAAAATCATTGCATTACAGCATAGATCATTTTGAGGTATCACTCCAACATCTAAATTTCACAGGCATGCTTGTAAACAAAATTTTGTTTGTGAATTGATACAATTAATGAGAGAAAATGGAGCATATATATTAATATTGCTCGGTCATGGTGAGTTAAGTATTTCCTTTGGCTGGAAGGAAGGGGTTGTGTTTGAATCAGCAGCTTAGTCAAAACCATGATTCGGTAGCTTTGTGTCTTATGAGTCTTTTCATTCTGTTTGCAGAGATAAGATGTTAGAGTGACTCACTTATAATGCAATGCAGTTACTGCGTTAGGCCATCTGTAGGATTTATGATTATATTAATATGAATGCAAATTAGGACCGAAAGGTATGAGAGTCTTTCAGTTGTGGCAGATAAAGTGGAGAATACATTCCTTTCTGCACTATTTCATGCAAATCCTAATCTCGCATGTTACAAAGTCATTTATGAAATTCCTTTAAGCAGCGCACAGTGGAAACACATTCCCTTGTCCACTGAAATGCAAATATGCTTGTCCCTTATGTGACACTTCCTGTTCTCATTCATAACATAACAAAGGCTTCTCAGCCGACTCTTCTGGAATAAGAAATGGTTGCATTTGCAATTCATGTGTCCCTGTCTATTTGTTTTTCTCTTTGCTTTATAGCTAAGCGATGAACTTAGAAAGCTCCGGCAATAGGGCTGGAGAATGGGACTAGCTAGGTACCTCTTTCCGGATGGGCCATATGGCCTCCTTCTGTACTGTAAAATTCTATGGTTCAGCGATTTTAATTATGCTGCGTGGTCACAACGTGCCAGTGCTCACACACCTGTAAGTGACACTGTAAGTATAAAACTGCAATACATTTTGAAAACAAAAGGGTGCCACCTAATGTCTTGTGACAGCCTGAATGCTGTCTTTTCCAGTAAGTTGAATTGTGTGTGAGAGGGAAAACTAATTATGCAAGGGATGTCTAAGCATTGCATATAATATGGCAATTTTAATCAATCTTGACTCTCTCATGCAGTAATTCCACTTTCATTCTTACTTTTTGGGGTGCTCATATTTGCTGCTGTATATCCATGGAACATTATCCACTTAACAAGAGATGATAAAGCATGTTATTATGGGAACCAATGTCAAGCAAATATAATGTGTAATGTCAAAATTAAGACTTAAGCAGGACATCATTTGCTAAGATACTTCCTTCAAATGATATTTACACTACTCTCTGCTCAATGTTTTAAATATTCATGGGCATCACAGGCTTGTCCACCATTTACTGCCCATTATTAAGTATCCTGGATAAACTGCTTTCTTGAATCATTGTGATCATTGCAGTGTAGGGACACTCACAGTAGTGTTAGGGAGGGAGTTTGAGGATTTTAACGCAGCTATGGTGAAGGAACAGGGGTTTACTTCCAAATCAGGACGTTATTTAATTTGGAGGGAACTTGCAGACAGTGCTGTATCCATGTATCTGCTACCCTTATTCTTCCAGCTGGTAAAGGTTGTGGGTTTGGAAGATGCTGTCAAAGTACATTTGATGAATTACTGCAGTACATTGTATAGATGTTACATGTACCTTCCACTGTATTTTGGTATTGAAGAGAGTGAATCCTGAAAGTTGTAAATAGGGGGCCAATCAAGGAGGTTGCTCCTTCTTGACAAGTGTTGAACTTCTTGAGCATTCTTGGGGCTGCACTTATCCTGAGAAGTGGGGAAGCAATCCATGACACTACAGATTTGAGCTTGTTGATAGCATACAGACAATGGGGAGAGAGACAGAAGATGACTCTAACCTGGTTTTATAGCCATGGTATTTACATTCTTGACCAGTTCCGTTTCTGGATGATAGGAATCCCCAACATGTTACTAATGGGGTTTTAAGGATGGTAATGTTGTTCTACATCAGGAAGTAATGGTTAGATTCTCTTTTGTTGAAGATGGTCATTGGCCGGCACTTATGTCATGCAACATTTACTTGCCAATTATGAACCGAAGCCTGAATCTTATCCAATTGCTGTTTCCTATGGACAAAGATTGGTTTGGTGTCTGAGGAGTTGGGAAAAGTGTTATGCACTAGGCAATCTTAAAACACATCAACGTTGCTGACTCATAATGGAGGGCAAGTCATTTATGAAACACTGGCTTGCAGTAATATCCTTGGACTGAGTTGACTGACCTCAAACAACTACAACCATCTTCCTTATGACTCCAAACAGCAGAAAGCGTACCCTAATTCTTACTGACTCCAATTTTCCTAGGGCTCCTTGATGCTACACATGATGACATGCTGCCTTGATATCAAATGCAGTCACTTTTACCTCAGCTCTGGAAGTTTTCTTTTGTCCATATTTTGACCAAAGTAGTAATGAGATTAGGATCTGAGTGACCCTGGCATACCCAAATTGAATGTTAGTGAACAACTTATTCCTTTGCAAATACGGCTTGAAAACACTCTTAACGACCCCGTTAATCACTTTGTTGATGATTGAGAGTAGCCTTACAGGGTGCTAATTGGCCAGGTAGGACCTATCCTGCTTTTTGTAGCTAGGACTTACTGGAACAATTTTCCATATTGTTGGGTAGATGCCAGGGCTGTATCTGGAATGGAAGAACTGGGCTAGAGAAAGGGTTAGTTTCTGAGCACAAGTCTTCAATACTTTTGCCAGAATTTTGTCATAGCCTTTGCAATATTGAGTACCTACAGCTATTTTTTGATATCTGTGGAATTAATCAGATTGGTTGAAGACTGATATTTGTGACAGAAGTCCCAGTGGAAGTCCAAGATGAATTATCAACTTGGCTTGTCTAACTGAAGATGGATATAAATGTTTCAGCTTTGATTTTTATGCTGATGTTCTGGACTCCCATGTCATCGAGGATGGAGATATTTGTAAATCTTCCTCCTCCAGTGACTTGTTTAATTATCCAACAAAATTCACAACTGTATATGTTAAGCCTGAGGAGCGTAGGTCTGATCCAATGGGTGTTGTGAGATCCTTTAGCTCTGACTATTGTATGTTCCTGCCACAGTTTGGCATGTAAGCAGTGTTGTGCTGTAACTTCACTAGGTTGTCAATTCATTTTTAAGTATATCTATTGCTACTCATTGCATGCCATACTGCACTCTCTATTGAATCAGGGTTAATCTCCTGGCTTAATTGAATGGTAGATTCAGGAATATGCTGAGCCGTGAGATTACAGATTGTGGAAGAACACTATTCTACAACTGCTGACGGTCCATAGCATAGTAATTCCATACAAAATGATGGAGGGTATTCTCAACATGAAGGTGTGGCTTTGTCTCCACAAGGTCCATGCAGTGCTCACTCCTACCAGTACTGTCATGGACAGATAGGTTCGTGAGATCAAACAGATTTATTGCTCTTGTTGGTTCTCTTGCCACTTGCCATAAGCCCGGTCCATGAGTTATGTCCTTCAAGACTCAGTAGTGGTACTAGTAAACTACACTTGGTGATGGACATTGAAGTCCCCACTCAAAGTGCATTCTGTGACCTTGCTATCCTTAGTGCCTCTTCCAACTGATGTTCAATATTAATGAGAACTGATTTATCAGTTGAGAATGGTGAATAAGGAGAGACTCTCAGTATTTAGCAGGAATTGTATTGCCCATCTTTGACCTGATATACATGCTAGATAATGTGCAAAAAATGTTCATTACAGAAGTTGCTTGTTAGGACCATGTGTTGTGAAGTGAAGGTTGTGTGTGTGCTCATCATATCAGAACAAAATGCAGTAAGCAAGTATAATTTGGCAAAGGAACTAATGTACAAAATGGCCCTGAGATTAATTGAATGTCCAGTTTGGTGTACTTTATGCAATTTATTGTATTGTATATTGTGTTTATATTGTCTCTAATTGTTTCTTCAGGAGCAATTAGTAAAAGTACAATACTTACTGAGCTATTAGCTAGCAATTAGGCATATGAGCAGACAATTAACAGATATATATTATAACACTCATTGGACTCTTGGGATTAAGCCAACAATTTTGAATGAACTGACATATGTGTAGCAGATCGTTCTGACTGTGGGATCTGATTATGAGATCACATTATCTGTTTTGCTCACTGTATGGTGGTAAAATAACTAGATTTTTTTCTCGTTTTATATTTTATTGATTTGATTTTCATTTACATGTCCAAAATTGCAGCTAATCATTGGACAATGATGTAAGATATTAAGTTAAAATGCATTCACTCTTAACTTTTGAAGCACTAATTACTCATTCCGAACTATTTAAATTAGGGACTTCCGAAAAATGAAACACAGACTGACCGCTTGCTTTTCTTGTATAATAAGGAGCAGCATAACTGAAGATAACAGTCACAAAATGATGATGCCCTGTGATGAACAAGAAAACATTGACAATTTTTGCTTGACAACAGCAAATAAGCTTCTGGATCAGTGGTGCTGGAAGAGCACAGCAATTCAGGCGGAAATGTCGGCAATCATCCGTCGACATTTCTGCCACCTGGCAGAGCGCTTTAGGGAACATCTCCGAGACACCCGCACCAATCAACCAAACAGCCCCGTGGCCCAACATTTCAACTCCCCCTCCCACTCTACCGAGGACATGGAGGTCCTGGGCCTCCTTCACCACCGCTCCCTCACCACCAGACGCCTGGATGAAGAACGCCTCATCTTTCGCCTCGGAACACTTCAACCCCAGGGCATCAATGTGGACTTCAATAGCTTTCTCATTTCCCCTTCCCCCACCTCATCCTAATTTCAAACTTCCAGCTTAGCACTGTCCCCTTGTCTTGTCCGGACTTGTCCGACCTGCCTAGCTCCTTTTCCACCTATCCACTCCACCCTCTCCCTGACCTACCCTCCTCTAGCTTATCTCTCCACGCTTCAGGCTCTCTGCTTTTATTCCTGATGAAGGGCTTTTGCCCGAAACGTCGATTTTGCTGCTCGTTGGATGCTGCCTGAATTGCTGTGCTCTTCCAGCAACATTGATCCAGAATCTGGTTTCCAGCATCTGCAGTTATTGTTTTTACCAACAGCAAATAAGCTCAAGGTGTTCCTGTGACAATGCCGGATTTAGAAGATCATAGTTTAACTGATTCACATTCTGAAAATAGATTTTTCTGGTCATTGTCATATCGCTGTATTGGCTCAATTGGCTACCTGCGCTACAAACCAGAACTTAAGCTAACTAGTATATTCTCAGGTGCCTGCCAGCTATAATGGTGTGGCTGTGTGAAGCTTTGGCGAAATTCACTGTCACCAATTCTTTTTATTGGTATCGTTCAAGTTACTGATATCAAGGAGGAAAGGATAATAAAATCTAGCTCAATATAGCTCAATCTAAATGGACAGAACATGTTTATTACATCGTACTTATTAGCTAGTCACACCATAGGTGAGTAAACATATTAGTCTCTAGTGAGACATCAGACTCACACTGAGAGCATTACTGTTAGCAACTTTAACTTTGCACCAGAACAACTACTTAGAACATACTCCTCACAGAATAACCCCTTCATAAACACTTGGTCAGATCTTATAATGTCAGTTAATGCTTTCAGATACTAGATGCCCTACACAACATTGACCAACTTATCTGTTTTGTTTGTGATGTTGAATTACGGGTTGAATGTTGATCTGACTGCCTATCCTTCTTCAAATAGCACCACAACATCATTGTCTGATAGTTATTTGCAAACTTGGAGTTGTAAATGAAAAATATGAAATGAGAAAAAAAAGCTAATATCTTACCACAATACAGTAAGCAAAACAGACAGTGTAACTTCATAACCAGATCACAATGTCAGAAAGTCCATTATTAAAATGGACATTTAACAACTACTATTATAATGGGCAGAAGTACTTCATATTCCTTTCTCATCTAAAGTGCATTAATAATAATGCATCACTAATAATGCATCACTTTTGTTTTTCAGTACAGCCTTTTTAATTTGCTGAATTTCTAAATTAAATTCTTCATCACTGACTCTGAGCCACAGATGCTGCCAACAAACTGATGAAGAGCATGAAGCAACATCACTACTACTTTGGTCTTTCGTTCTCAAGAGATTGAGGCGAGAGCTTTCCAACAATAAACATGAGAGATGAATTTTCGGTCCTGGTGCAACATCAGATCAGAACTCGATGCATATTCCAGAATTCCTCAAGCATGCTCCTGGTGCATGAGGCTATTTAAACAAAGTGTTGGAGGTGAAAATTTTCCTCAGGGCTTAACTATAGTGTTCATGATAATGACAGGATTGCTGCCATTATATTACCCACAAATCGCTGGTGCTCAGTCATATCTCCACAGCATTACAGAGGACTGATTCTGCTGCAGAATAGATCCTAATCCAGTTAAATAATATGACAAGACATAGAGCCAAAATATGTTTCTTAATTAGCAATATTCTGTGGATAAATCTATACATTAAAGGAAATCAAAGTAGCTAGGTAATCTCAGTTCCAGAGCAGAATGTGCTATTTTACAAGCAACAGTTGGACAGGAGTTGTATCTTAATCCATTTTAATTTGAAGAATGAGAGGTGATCTGATTAAAGCATTAAAGGTCTTGAGAGGACTTGGCAGGATAGATGTTTCCCTTTATTGGAGAGAAAGAAAAGTAAGGGATATGGCACAAAGTAAGAGATCTCCCATTTAAGACAGACTGTTTTGTTTCTCAGAGTGTTGTGTATATGGAATTGTCTTCCCAAGACAGTTGTGGAGGCAGGATCACTGATTATTGTTATAATTGAGTTCAATATATTCCTTCTGATGGGAGTTAAAGGGATTCAGAGAAGTAGAGATGAGAGCACAATCAGATAAGTCATGATATTATCAAATGATAGAGTAAACTCATGGGGCCTAATGCCCTACTCCTGCTCCTAATTTGTATGTTTAGATCATGGAATCATACAGAACAGATGAGGTCCTTCAGCCCATTGAGTCTGCACTGCCAAAACTACATTAAATCTACATTCGTCCCACTTTCCAGCACGAGAATATAGTCTTGAATGTTATGACATTTCAAATGCTTATCCAAGTACTTTTTAAACGTCGTGATGTATCCTGCCTCTAGTAAACTCTCAAGCAATGCATTCCAGATTTCCACCATCCACTGGGTGAAAAAATATCTCCTCAAATCCCCTCTAAGCCTCCTGCCTTCCATCTTAAAAGGCCATCCTCTTTTTACCGACTCTTCAACCAAAGGAACAGCCGCTTTCTATCCACCCTGTCCTTGTCCTTATATATATCTGTACACTTATATACACCTCTATCGAGTTGCTCCTTCAACCTTGTCTAGTCCAAAGAAAACAACCTAAACTTGTCCAGCCTTTCTTCAAAGCTAAAATGCCCCATTTCAGTCAACATCCTGGTGAATCTCCTCTGCAGTACACTGTAGTACAATTACATAAGAGTATAGACATTGGAGCAGAAGTTTAGCCAGTCAGCCCATCGAGTCTGCTCTGCCATTCAATCATGGCCGATATGTTTCTCAACCCCATTCTCCTGCTTTTTCCCTGTAATCCTTGAACCCCTCGACAATCAAGAACCTATCTATCTCAGTCTTAAATATACTCAATGACCCGGCCTCCACAGCCTTCTGTGGCAATGAATTCCATAGATTCACCACTCTCTGGCTGAAGAAGTTTCTCCTTATCTCCGTTCTGAAAGGTCTTCCCTTTACACTAAGACTATGCTTCAGATCTTAGTCTCTCCTACAAATGGAAACATCTTCCCAAAATACACTCTGTCCAAGCCATTCAATATTCTGTAGATTCAATTAGATCCCCCTTCATCCTTCTAAACTCCATTCAGTATGGACCCAAAGTCCTCAAACATTCCTCACATGTTAAGCTTTTCATTTCTGGGACCATTCTCGTGAACCTCCTCTGAACACATTCCAGGGCCCATACATCCTTCTTGAGATATGGGGCCCAAAACAGTGCACAGTTCTCCAAATGTGGTCTAACCAGAGCCTTATAGAACCTCAGAAGTACATCGCTGTTTTTATATTCAAGTCCTCTCAAAAAAAAATGCCATTGTTACATTTCCCTTCCTAACTATTGACTCACCCTGCACGGCAGCACAGTGGCTCAGTGGTTAGCACTGCTGCCTCACAGCACCAGGAACCTGGGTTTGATTCCAGCCTGATGTAACTGTCTGTGTGGAGTTTGCACATTCTCCCTGCGTCTGCGTGGGTTTCTTCCAAGTGCTCCAGTTTCCTTCCACAGTCCAAAGATGTGCAGGTTAGGTGAATTGGCTAGGCTAGATTGTCTGTTGTGTTAGCTGCATTAGTCAGAGGGAAATGGGTCTGGGTAGGTTACTCTTCGGAGGGTTGATTTGGACTTGTTGGGCCAAAGGGCCTGTTTCCACACTGTAGGGAATCTAATCTTTATATTGAAAGAATCCTGGACTAGAACTCCCAAGTCTCTTTGCACTTCAGAGTTCTGAATTTTCTCCCCATTTCAAAAATAGTTCATGCCTCTATTCTTCCTACCAAAGTGCACAACCACACAGTTTCTCACATTGTACTCCATCTGTTGCTTCTTTGATCACTTTCCTAGCCTGTCCATATCCTTCTGCAGCCTTTCCACCTCCTCAATCCTACCTGTTCCTCTACTCATCTTTGTATCATCTGCAAACATAGCCAGAATGTCCCATGTTGCTTTCAATTGGCTCTACCTGTCACATTTATAACAACTTCCAAGTTGTTGTCCACACCCTGTGGCAAAGGGAAATGAGCAATTATCCTACATAAAATCATAGTCATACAGCATGGAAACAGACCTTTCAGTCCAACCCATCCATGCCAACCAATGATTCCAATCTGATCTTGTCCCATTTTCCATGATTTGGTCCATATCCCTCGAAACCCATTCTATTCATATACTCATTCAGGTGCCTTTTAAATATTGTAGTTTCACCACTTTCTCTGCTAGCTCGTTTCATATAAGCACTGCCCTTTTGTATGGAAAAAGCTACCCCTTTTTAAATCTATTCCCTCTCACCTTAAACTCTCTCATTTTGGACTCCCCCATTCTAGGAAAAAGACCTTGGCTATTCAGCCTATTCATGTCCCACATGATTTTATAAACCTCTATAAGCTCACCCCTCAGCCTTCAAAACTCCAGCGAGAAAAGCCCCAGCCTATTCAGTCTCTCCCTATAGCTGAAACCCTTCAATCCCAGCAATATCCTTGAAAGTCTTTTCTGCACCCTCTCAAGTTTAACAACATCCTTCCAGTAGAAGTGTGACCAGAATTGTATTCAGTATTCCAAAAGTGGCCTCACCAACATCCTGTACAGCTGCAACATAACATTTCAACACAGAAATGGGGCCTAAACTTTGTTAATCACAGGTACTTTTGTTTCTTTTCCTTTCTGAAAATTTTTCTTAAATGACAAAATGGTGAAACTAGGTGTTGATGTGGATTATAATTTTATCCATTCACCTATGTGATCTAACTTTAAATTTAATAGATTCCCATGATGACTGCCTCTCTCTCCAGTAAAGGTCATCTCTGTCTGTATATTTTCTTTTGTTTCTGTCCTCCCTTGTTTTCTGTCTCTGCCATTCCCTTGTTCTTTTCCCTTGTCTCTTCCTCTATATCAATCTCTCTCTCTCTTCCTCATTCTCTGTCTCTGTAAGAGAGCCCAAGTTAAGTGAGCGATAAATGCTTAATTTGCTTTCTAGTGTGAGTAAATTCGCAGCTGCAAAAGTGCCAGTGATTCGGTACATAATTGGCAAATCTATCAGTGTGAATTGATGAGCTTAATAGCCTTCGCCTTACCGTCAGCTAATTCAATTCTTGTGAGGATGTATGTAAAAATGCTAATAAAATTAGTCTCACGGATTTTAAATATAGTTGAGCCAAAATGTTGATGGCCTTCATCCCTCTTTTTCTGTAGTTGCAGTTCAACTTTCCTGATGACCAGGTTCTAAAGCCAATCTTCATTATTTTACTTATACACATATGAATAAGTTCTAGGAGCAAGGCATTTAGCCTCTTTAGCCTGCTCTGCTATTTAATAAGATCATGGCTGATCTCGTTGCAAGCACAAATCCACTTTCCTATGTATCCCCAATACCTTTTCAATTTGAGCTATAGGGAGAGGCTGAATAGGCAAGGATTGTTGTCTCTGGAGGCTGAGGAGTGACGTTATAGAGATATATAAAATCATGAGAGGCATGGATAGGGTAAATAGACAAGGTCTTTTTCCTGGGGTGGGGGAGTCCAAACCTAGAGGGTGTAGGTTTAGGGTGAGAGGGGAAGCATTTAAAAGGGACATAAGGGGCAAATTTTACACACCGCGGGTGGTGCGTGTATGGAATGAGCTGACAGAGGAGTGGTGGAGGCTGTATTAGATTAGATTACTTACAGTGTGGAAACAGGCCCTTCGGCCCAACAAGTCCGCACTGCCCCGCCGAAGCGCAACCCACCCATACCCCCTACCTTTACCCCTTACCTAACACTACAGGCAATTTAGCATGGCCAATTCACCTGACCTGCACATCTTTGGACTGTGGGAGGAAACTGGAGCACCCGGAGGAAACCCATGCAGACACGGGGAGAATGTGCAAACTCCACACAGTCAGTCGCCTGAGGCGGACATTGAACCCGGGTCTCTGGCGCTGTGAGACAGCAGTGCTAACCACTGTGCCACCGTGCCGCCGTTACAATTACCACTCCTCTGTTACAATTACACCATTTAAAAGGCATCTGGATGGGTATTTGGAAGAATTTAGAGGGAGATGGGCCAAGTGCTGGCAATTGGGCCTAGATTAGGTTAGGATATCTAATTGCATGAACAATGGATCGAAGGGTCTGTACCCAGGCTGTACATCTCAATGATTCTAAGACTCTTGTTTACCAAGATAACAACATGCATCTTGATTTTTTCTGCATGTGCAATAAAGCTAGAATTAGGTGAGGCTGTTCAGCCACAATTTGTTGTGATAATGAATTTCCAGAGTTTTACTAATCACTGTGTTCACTTTAAGCTGCACAGCTTTGGTTGTGTGTAACCACTCCAAAGTTTTGGTCAAGGTGATTGGTGTTGGCACACCAATCGCAGGATTGACTTGCAGTTCTGAAGTTGCCACTACACATGGACATCAGAGACCCCCACAGTTGGAGACAAAATGCTACTTATAAAGAAAGTACAAACAAAATGTTGCAGCTTCCCCAAAGAAAATAATCCAAGCCTCTGAACTGCCAAACACATGTCTTACATCATAACACAGTGAACATAATTGAAATGGCCCAGGGTGTTTCACAGAACTGCTCTCAAACAAAGTTTTGGCATCTCAACCCTCAAAGAGAAGGTAAGGAGGATGAGATATGTTTTAAGAAATGTCTTAGAAGAGAGGCAGGTAAAGATGTGCATGGTTTAGGGAGGGAATTTCAAAATTCAGAGTCTAAGCAGCTGATGCAAATGCTACTAACGGGGGGGGGGGGGGGGGGGGGGAATTACTGAAATGGGCCACTCCCATTCTATTGTTCCAAATGTGTAAACATAACCTAAAAGCCTCCTAAGTTATTTACAGCTTGCCACTTCTGCCTTTACAACCTCCCTTCAAGACAACCCAGGACAAAACAACTTTTTAAAAGTGACTGCATCATCACAAAAGTAGGTTCTAATACTATCAAGGGCATGATACTCTGACTGTGAGTGTTGTGAGCTTAAGGAATTGGTTGTAAAATGAATGTCTGCAGTAATGTCTCCTGGTAGTGCTCACATGGCTATGGTAGGCCAAGATGCACATTATTGCACAATAGGGTTTCCATCCCAAATAGCCCCTTTCCCATATAAAAAAGGGACATACATTATCTGGTATATTGTGAGTTACCCAAGTAATCCACCATGTGCACACTATTCTCCTGTACTAGCAATTTGCTAATCTCATCAGTCTCTCTGCATGCACAGTCTTTCAACTGCGACATTTATTTAATGTCATGTGTGGACATTGTTATTGAATATTCATCTGTGTGATGTTCATTCACTGGGGAATGTCATTCACATGCCATTTGTTGTTGAAGCTATAACAACTGTTGTTTCAATTCCAGTATTGGGATGCTGCAAATCTCCAGGAATGAAAATTAATCAATGGTCTGTGCTGATGTTGAATTCTCACCTTCCTGATTAACCATCTGAAGTGAAGAGACTGCTTTTCCAGTCATGCGTGTGTAACTCTGGGTTTGACAATGTTTTTCACCAGGGGCAATTAAAAGTGATAGTTGCTCTACACAGATCCCAAGTTGCTGCTTGGGTTAACTTTATAGAGTGTGTTGAAGGTTTGTACCCTGGCAGGCTTTCTAATGCTGAACCTTGGCAATGGCTTAGCAGTTTTGTCAGAATGAAATTTGGCTATTTACTATTTTGCCTTGATTCATTCATATCTGTTGTAAGCTCTGGCTTCAGTAGCTTTATTGCTATTGGAAGACTAGTTTGGATGCAGCTTGACATCTGTCTTTGTACTGGACTATTTCCATGCCACTGGTAAGTGTTTCCTCCATTCAAGCCTTGCCCAGTATACATTTGTGCTGAATTTGTTTAATTTCTTTATGATTCCTTTGGATGAAATGATCCATTTAATTTTCAATAGTGCAGAAATTATATACGGTGATGAAGTTCTCAATCCTTTATCAAGCTGGTGAATTTTGTTAGACAACGGAATCAAAGGTAGAGGAGAATGTAGAATTCAAGCACAGACAGGCTAGCCCTGAGATAACTAAATGGTGGAGCAGATTTGAGGGGCCAAATCGAATATTTCTGTTCCTAAATCATTTTCTAATATGGCATAATGCAACCATGAATAGTAGCAATTTAAGAGCTTTTAGAATTCCATGAATTAGATTTCTCATTGTAAACTGTATTTCAAGAATACTTAAATGTTAACAACATACACAGCACCAACATTTTGGAATTCAAGACTGCCACAAACTAGAAATAACTGTGAAGATTTAAGACCTTTTGAGGTTAACCATATCTATTTTCTCTTTTTTTTTGAAACTTTGATGAGTTCTAAGAAAAAAAATTAACAGTTTTTCATTAGCTGTCAAAACCCACCTGGATCATCTTTCAGTTAAATCGGATACTTTGTCCTTTACATGGGTTCTTATCTATGCTGTGCAATACTGAAACACCAACTATACCCTTCAATCTCATTGTGTATCTTCTAGTTTTCATTTCAAGATTATTACTCAAAAACGAATACTCTAATACGATTAATTTCCAATTGAGTATTTTCTTTCCCCAGTAACGAGAAAATGTAGGGATGCTCTATGAAAGGTTTTTTTAAATTAAGAAAGGGTTTACTAAGGCAGAATAGAAAAAAAAAATCAGCTTGCAGGGGAGACCAGAGCTAGGGGCCGTAGATAGTCACTGATAAGGCCAATAGGGAATTCAAGGTGAAAGTCATTTGCCAAAGCATTTCAATGTGGAATGCACTCCCCCAAGGAGCAGATGTATTTAAGCAGAAGCTAGATGAACTCATGTGGGAGCAAGGGATCAAAGGTTTGAACTGATGAACCCAGCTGAAGGATGTTAGGAAGAAGCTCACGTGGAGAATAAAGGTTGGAGTGGAACACTTGGACCAATTCGTTTGTTTCAAAGCAACTTCCTTCTGTAGGAAAATCTGCATTTGAAAAGGTTTTGTTTTTTTGGGTTTATATAATATTCCATAACATTTGTACTGCAAGTAAACAGGCTCAAGTGGTGCACACAGGTGTTTATCTCCACAACAAAATCCACTCACCTTTCCTCATTTAATCCTATCTCTCTCTATTCATCTTTCCTTCATGGATTTATTTAGCTTCTTTATAAATGCACAGACATATCATTCTGCAGATCTGTAGAAATCCATAATTGATTAATTAGATTTGACCAAATCATTATGTGACGCTTAATAAATACTTGCATAAAACTTTTCTGAAAGAACAAATATTCTCAAACCAGATACTCAATATTTTACCCTAACAAATGAGATAGATAGATGGCACCATTTTAATGAAGTTCCACAAAGCTTTCAAATGGTATTGTAACAATGGTATGGCTAGTTGTATATTCTTATGTTACCTCATGTATAAGCATAACCATATTCATTTCCAAATAAATTTATGTGTGATTTATATAAGATTCTTTAAATGTCTTAAAAAATGGAGAAAGGTTGGCTGATTAACCATTTTACATAATTTTTGTCAATATTCACCTCAAATTAAAGTTTAACTTTGCTAAAGCATCAAAAGATATCAGCAACTTTTAACTATTGACAATGAATTTCTGGTATATTGTAATCTAACATGCATACATCACCCTTTGATACTGAGAGTGTTCCCTCAGGTTCAACCATCATTACATTCCCTGTCTTTCTGTGCCTTGCATATGTGACATAATCCTATTGCCGACAATCTGATCCTGATTCACGCTCCTCAACCTCCCTTTTTACACTCATTCCTACTCCTATCTTGGCATACTTCAATGGCGACCTTCACCATCCCCTTCATAACACTGCTGCTGTCTTTCTACAAGGAGTAATTTAGGCAGCACTCATTAGCAAGATTAGAAAATGATCAGTCGGCTCTTACTGACCTGGATCACCTTACTTACATTACCTTCCCATCTAGAGTGAGCATCAATAGATAGTAAATAGATACTACTGCTGCTGTCTAGGGATGGAGATACGCTAGCAACATGATGGTGGGATGAAACTTTGAGGTATGGAGAGTTGTGGATGAGCATGAAATTGAACGAATTAACTTTTCATTAAGGATGTGTGGTACATGTGGCCTTGTCGTATTTGTCTTGCCCCAAAAACATAAACACATATATGAAATAAATTGAATGAATCTATAACATTACATTTAAAAAAGTCTATTTAAAATGTTCAAACAAAAATGCTGAAATTCCTACAGTTAAAACTCCATTGAAGAATTTCACTGTCTGTAAATCAAAAATTTGTTTCAAGTTACGCAGTATAAAACTTCGGCAAAACACGTACCTAAAAATGTGACATTTCCCCTTGTTAAATCCATTTGCTTCAATGGAATAGTGAGCAGCTGAATTCAGAAGCTGAAAGCAAGTCTAGAATAAGCTTAAAAACAACATTAGCTGGCAGTCCATCTCACTCAAGGCTTAATCATTATACCATTTTATAGTACCTGTCATTATGATTTTCTAATAATTTGTCTCATTTAGCCAGAAATTTCCTTTCTATTTCAAGCCTTCTTTTGTGCTGCAAGCTGTTGTTTTGATGTAATGTTCAAATGATCCTTTCAGCCTTCTGTAAACCATGTGAGTGTACAGTTTTAATTGTCAAACTTGCCATGAAACAAATTCTGCAACCTACACTTAATAGAGTACATTTTATAGGAATGCAGCACATGTTATCTTTCTCATCTCTGTAGGACTTTGAGGCTTTCCAGTGATGCTTGTTAGAAAGATTGTAAGGGATTCACAGTTCTCCCATGTGCATCAAAGTGGAAACTAAATTTAGCCACGGATTCAGCTCAAATTGCAGAATTTATGCATGTAGTTGATTGAAGGAGGGAGAGGATTCATGAGTTATTTTTAATTATCAGTCATTTGTCCAATCCTTTCAGTGGTGACCATTCATCCCATTGTGACTATTTCAGCTGGAAAATGAGCTCGGATTTTCATTTGTTCTTTTACTTATAAAAGTGGTCCATATTCTCTGTTTCTGTGTTAAAGGGAGTCAGTTACTTTACCCCTTGTGGCTTCAATTACTCCGCTGCTATCTGATTTACAAAATACATTGGCATAGGACTGGGCCATATTGCTGATTTAATACTATTTCTATATCACCTGGTTATCACTGCCACAAAACCTATCAAACAACTACAGTTTTAGTGGATATCATTGTTGCCTCATTTTAAGAAATTGTGCTGTTGTTAAAAATCAGGACAATTTAGTAGGGCTTTCTACGGTAGAGGTCTCAATCCTAAAGCATGTTTCAGCCAATGAAGTACTTTTGAAGTGTTCAAACATTGTTGGTGGAAACATGGCAGCCAATTTGTACAAAGCTCCCACAAACAGCAATGTGATAATGAACAGATCATCTCTCCCTGTAAAAGTGGGGCTTTCAAGTCATACAGCAATTGTATGGTTAAAGTGATTCTTGGGCAGTAAACTTATTAAGTGTAAAAACCAACAAAGCAAACTAATTACAGGGGACGGAAGTCACAGAATTTCTTCTAATGTAGAGCATCATAAGCACATCTCTAGATGATGTCCTGTTGGATGATTGGTGCTCAGAACCCACTTTGATCCTGTGAGTCTGTTCTAGACAGACATTGATGTTATTTCTGCAGCTGAAAGCAATGGAGCCTATGAGGATCAGCTGTCCCCAACACAAAGGCTGACCTTTGTGTGGAAGATACCTTGTTTTCCATGACATGGGTGTATGGATATTGCCCAGGGAAGTTCATTGTGACAATGATCTCCACCATTTCTTGATCAGATTAAACAAGTGGTTTTCTCTAGAATCTCTACAGTGTGGAAGCAGGCTATTCAGCCCATCAAGTCCACATCGACCCTCCGAAGAGCATCTCATGCAGATTCATCCTAGTCCTGTAAATTTGCATTTCCCATGATTAATCCACCTAGCCTGCACATCGCTGGACAAAATGAGAAATTTAGCATTGCCAATTAGCTAACCTGCACATTTTTGGGATTATGGGTCGAAACCAGAGCATCCAGAAAAAACCCACACAGACATGGGGAGAACATATAAACTCCACACAGTCACCCAGAGGAGGGCTTGAACCCAGCTTACTGATGCTGTGTGCTAATCATTGAGCCGCCATGTTGATCCTAGCCACTGTACTACAACATTATTGTGATAACCTAAGTTCCAATCCTTCTTAATAGCATCAGTTTAGTCGTAAGCAGTGCTGTGGTTGTAATGCAATAAAAATAAATAGTTTGGAACTCTATATTGGTGGAGAATCCTGCTGGTAGGAGCAATATAAGGTTGCCTCCCCACCTGTGCCAATAAAGATTACTTGAAGTATTGACCTGAACACTTGGAATTGAGTGTTTATTTAAAATATTCCATCACACTGTGATGTCGATTGATAAATCAATATAAGCCAGAACTCTGGGTAGATATGCCCCTTCTCCTCTCCAAAATAGCAGCTAAGGTATTGTTCACACCCACTTGAAATGAGAAATATGACCTCCGTTTAACATTTCATCCAAAAGAGAACACCCCTGACAGTGCAACACTGGAGTCTCAACTTTGATTGTTTCTCTCAAATCCTGGGATCGATTTTGCAACCACTATTTTCTGACTCGGATGTCAGAGTCATGGCACAATGTTAAAAATGTCATATAATTTTAGTCAAAGCATGTTTACTTCAGACATAATCTATTGCAAAGAATCTCTGACTGTTCATAAGTATGGATGAAGCCATTGGAAGGACCCATATGTAAAAGGACCAAAACATAATAACGAGAATAATTGACTCAGCCCTTCAAACCTACCCCATCATTACCACACATTACTGATATTCTACCTTAACCCATATTTCTCCCCATGTCAAGATCCCTTATTACCCTGAGAAATTAAAAGTCTGTTACTCTCTGTGCTAGACATATTCAATGAGTGAAGACATTTCTGCTTATCTCAGTCTTAAATAATCAAGATTTGGAGGTGCTGGAGTTGGATTGGCATGGACAAAGTTTAAAAGTGCCACAACACCTATAGTCCAACAGGGTTATTTGAAAGCATTTTTTTATTTCAAAAATACACTTTATTCATAAAATTGTTTGGATCTCTATACAATTGGTCATGCGGCATGATGGCACAGTGGTTAGCACTGCTGCCTCATAGCACCGGAGACCTGGGTTCAATTCCCGCCTCACGTGATTGTCTGTCTGTGTGGAGTTTGCACATTTTCCCTGAGTCTGTGTGGGTTTCCTCTGGGTGCTCCAGTTTCCTCCCACAGTCCAAAAATGTGCAGGTTAGGTGAATTGGCCATGCTAAGTTGCCTGTAGAGTTAGATATAGGGGAATGGGTCTGGGTGGGTTGCAGGTCAGTGTGGACTTGTTGGGCCAAAGGGCCTGTGTCTACACTGTAATTAATCTAATCATTCTTGTGCACACATTACATTGCTTTACATGCAGACTTCGAAATTTATTTTTCATATATACAAGTCTGTACATTTACTATCCAACTCTTCTGCTGAGGCATTAATGGAGCTCAAATGACTGGGTGAGCCCCCTGTTCTTCTTAGGCAGGCAGATGTTACACGGTGGTTTTTCCCCACCGTGCCTTGGCAGCAGCTGCCCCAAGCTTCATCGCGTCCCTCAGCACGTAGTCCTGGACTTTGGAATGTGCCAGTCTGCAACACTCGGTCGGGGTCAACTCTTTCAGCTTGAAGATCAGCAGGTGTCGGACCGCCCAGAGAGCGTCCTTCACCGAGTTGATGATCCTCCAGGCACAGTTGATGTTTATCTCGGTGTGCGTCCCGGGGAACAGACCGTAGAGCACGGAGTCCCGCGTCACGCGCTGCTCGGGACGAACCTCGATAAACACCACTGCATTCCTCTCCAGACTTCTTCTGCATAGGCACATTCCTTTCAATGCGCTACCGCTTCATCAGGAGGTTGTGGAGCAGGACCAGAAGACACAGAATTTATAGCAAAAGGGTTACAGTGTCACTGAGTTGTAATGGTATATTAAACAAACTTAGATTAAGTCTTGCATCTTTTAGGATGGGATATGTTGGTTTAGGCTTTTTAATATGTAAATTCGAGAACTCCTTTTAAGTTACATTCTCAAGGTGGCTTCAGTTTACCTAACAATAGGTGTTATCTTAGCTCAACGTATTAAAGGTGTGAACTTAAAGTCTGCTTCGATGTTGAGTCAGTTTTATTTCTAAAGTGGGACTTTCAGAATCCTACATGGATTTATGCAGTTTTTGAGCAAAATAAAATGTAATTCTGCAAATATAGATCCGCCCCATAAAGTTATATGTGTGTGCATGCAGGAGAGACAGAGTGGGTGTGTGGATGTGAGTGTGTGCATGTGGGTGTAGGTGGATGTGAAAGAATATGTGTACATGTGTGTAAACTTGGTCAAGTGTGTGTGTGAGTGTGATGGGGTATAAGCCTGTGAGAGGGTACATGCATGGGTGTGACTGCATGTGGACATTAGAGAGAGCTTGTGTATGAGAGAGGGTCTGCGTGAGTGTGTGAGTATGTAGGAGTGTGTGTCTGAGTGTATAATGCAGTGGAGTTACCTGTAGTGTGACGTGAACCCAAGGTCCCGGTTGAGGCTATCCCCATGGGTATCAAACTTGGCTATCAGCCTCTGCTTGGCCATTTTGCGTTGTTGCTTGGCCCAAAGTCTGCCTTTGAGGATGGTGACCTGAAGGTCTGTGGTCCGGGACATTCAGCCTCAGAAGTGTTCCTTGACCCAAAGGGAACACTCCTATCTGGTGATCATTGCATGGTGTCCCTTCATCCATTGTTGTAGCGTCTGCTCAGCCTCGCCAATGTACCAAGCCTCAGGACGTCCCTGCCTACAACGTATGAAATAGACAATGTTGGCTGAGTCACATGAGTACCTGCCGTGTACATGGTGCGAGGTGTCCCCACATGTAATGGTGGTATCCGTGTCAACCCCGTGCTCTCATCCCGGGCAAGTATGTTTTCCATTAGATATGCAGACCAACTTCAGGGTGGCACGGTGGCTCCACTGTCTGTGTGGAGTTTGCATGTTCTCCCCATGTCTGCGTGGGTTTCCTCCGGGTGCTCCGGTTTCCTCCCACAGTCCAAAGATGTGCAGGTCAGGTGAATTGGCCATGCTAAATTGCCCGTAGTGTTAGGTCAATTAGTCAGAGGGAAATGAGACTGGGTGGGTTACTCTTCAGAGGGTCACTGTGGAGTTGTTGGGCCGAAGGGCCTGTTTCCGCACTGTAGGGAATCTAATCTAATCTAATATCTCTCCTGGTGTGGTCTTTCCAAAAGCCTATACTACTGTAGCATGCCTTACCTTATTCTTGTATTCCAAACCCCAGCAATAAAGGCTTCCTGTGTTCCTTGTACAAGTACAGCCAAGTTGTACTGAACATCAACATTTCGATGTTTCACACCTTTCAAAACTAAAGTTCTGTTTTTCTATCCTACCAAAGCAAATAAGTTGCTTTAAGCCCTATCTACCACCCTACTAGTCAATAGCTCTTTGTGCTCTGTTTGCACCATTCCCACAGCTACCCTTCCTTTTGAACTTGGTATCATCAACAAACTAAATTATATTGGCCTCAGAATATTCACCTAAATCAAGGATAGTAATTGGAATGCATGTTATTGTTCACTATTCTGCTTTTTAATGTGTTTCCTTTATACTCAACAGGTGTTGATTAGTTAGAACTATGTTCTAATTGCCAATGGGAATAAATAGAGTCTCCTTGAATGCAAATGATTTTTATGAAACATGGAATATGCTACATTTATTCCAGTGGGACTAATTGCCTTTATGTACTCTTCAATGATTAAATAATTTAAAACTAGCACTTAAAATTTAATGTAAACTATCAACCTAAGAGTTAAGAACAACAGCATAATACCTCATACCTGTTATTAAATTCATACCTGTTATTATTTTGAACTGACAATTTGCAGTAAAGTCACACTTTCTTTAAAGACTTATTTTTTATTTTATGAAGTTCTTTAGTTAACCCAGTGACTGTACAATACATTGTATGGCTACATCAGATTCCTAGTCGAATGTCTTTACTTTTTATTTCATTTTTATGAGTATTTTTTATTGAGAATAATTTTTATGATATTTGATCTGATCTAGTTTAAGTGCTGTTCAGCTACTGACTTACAAGGTCATAGGATCAATCTCCTAATCTAGAACTGAATGCAGAGTAGCCTTAACACTGACAGTACTGAGAGTTGGATTGTTGAAAGTAAAATAGGTGAATGCAAAGTTACAGACATCAATTAGATGAAAGTATGGGCCGTTTCTACCATGAGTGACACTTCATTGCAAATCAAGCTCAACATTCATAAGTTTAATGGTACTTTACATCATCACCTGTCTAATTGACTGTCATTGTAACTGCACCTACAAGAATCAAATGTTTCAGATGAGTATTCTGTTCATCACTAGTTCTGCCTCAACCTTAAATGATCTTATGGACCTATTTAAGGAAGACTTGGCAAGCTTCTCCACTGTCACTGTAAAGCAGACTAACTGGCGGTTCATCTTCTTGTGGGCGGAGGCTTACTGTGCAGTTTGGTGACAGTTTGGCGACATGTAAAAGAAACGACTGCATTGAAAAAGTAATTAATTCACTATGAAGTATTTGAGATGCCCTGAGAATGTCGTATTACAGAAAAACATTTTTCTTTTTCGATAATATTTCCATCACAGCAGGCATTACAAATGATCCTAGATATGTAGAAAAAAATGGAAAGGTGGAAATATAAATATGGAAGTGCTGAATTTTTAGGCCTATCAGACACAAACACAGATATTTCATAAAAGCAAACATTCTGGATGGCTGTCAATATATATTATTAATTGGTGTTGTGTGATTTTTAACTCTGTACACCCCAGTCCAACACCAGCATCTCCAAAATATATATTATTGGGTGACCTTTAACAAAAATCAGCTAATTGTCAGTTTCAGTTTGTTGGAATATAAAAACAAAATACTGGGGATGCTAGAAATCTGGAACAACCATCGAGAATGTTACAGAAATTCAGCAGCTCTGGCAGAATCGCTGGAGAGAGAAATGGAGTCAATGTTTTAAATCCAAAGTTACTCTTTTTGAACACAAACAGAAATTGCTGGAATACCTCAGCAGGTCTGACAGCATTCGTAGATGGAAAGCAGAATTAACGGACTGGGTTCAGTGACCCTTCCTGAGAGCTGTTCTGAAATGTTTACTTTTATTCAACATCAACAACAGTGATGAGAAAAAAATAACAAAGAGAAGCACCTTTTGCTTCTGGGAACAAACAAGAACTGCTTGCCTTTCAAGCATCAACAAATGAATATAAATGTCTTCAAATTGTACTGTGTAAGTGCCTGATGAATGCAATTGCCCCTTGAAGGGTCTCTCATTGCTGCCAACTAAAGTCTGTGTACTAAGACAGGAATAAACTACTTTTTTTCAACCACTCCAGGTGTAATTGGAGCTAATATCCAAAGTGCATTCAAGATTTATGTAGGATGGAAGGCAATGCAGATTCACACTTGGCTCAGCCTGGTAATGTAGACAGCCTGCTTTGAACCTCCATGTTCCTTTCTTCTTGGCACTCCATATCAATGCCATCAGTAATGAGCTTCCACATGTTCCCATCCAACTCTTTGCATCTTCTTCTCGCAATATTACCCTCTAAGTTCTGACCCTACAGCACAGACATGACAACTGGTTAGTATTGTCCTTTCATTGAAGCCAAAGTGATTTTGACCACCCCTCCCGCAGTAATCTATATCCTACAATTTACTACTGTCTTCCATCCTTACACATTGAGTTCCCCTCTTCCCAATTACTTTCCATTTGCCATGCCAGCATCTTGCCTCCAAACCCTACAAATGAATTCCCCAGCCTCTATCCCACATCAGTGGCACCAGATAATTCCCCATCCCTTCATTTTCATTAAACAAATGTCAGGTACTGGCCATGTCACATCACCCCTGACCAACCTAGAAGGACGGCCCCAACTGATGAGTGACTGGATCCCTGACTAACTTCCATCCAGTTTCCTGACTGATGTGCCACAAATATCTGAACTGGTTGATCTGGACTATGCTGGACTGATCATGGCCCACTCGCTGGGCTGCTGTGATCTGGGACTCCTGATCTTGACTGCCACAGTGGTTGACTGACCGTGTCCAAGTTCCTGCCTTGAGATCAGATATTGGCCTTGACTGACTGTAACAAGACTCCCTGACTAATGACAGTCTGCTTTGACTTGACTAAAGACCAGTCTCCTTAGACGTGGAGACATGCTATTTGGCTGAAGCACATGCTGTATGTTTGCTGCATAAATGCTGTCACATGCTGTAGGTGCGATATTAACATAGCCATATAGGAACAGGTTCACTCCCTTAACTGATCATTGCTGACAAGTATGACAAACTGTGGTGCTGAAAAAGCACAGCCGGTCAGGCAGCATCTGAGGAGCAGGACCGTTGACGCTTCGAGCATGAGCTCTTCATCAGGAATGAGGCTTGTGGGCCAAGGGGGCTGCGAGATAAATGGGAGGGGGGTGGGGTTGAGGGGAAGGTAGCTGGAAATGCGATAGGTAGGTGAAGGTGGGGGTTATGGTGATAGGTTGGAGAGGAAGGTGGAGCGATTAGGTGAGAAGGGAGACGGGCATGTAGGACAGTTCAAGAGGGCAGTGCCGAGATGGAAGGTTGGATCTGGGATAAGCTAGAGGCAGGGGAAATGAGGAAACTGGTGAAGTCAACCCCCTCCAAGAACATGCAAGTCCTGAGCCTCCTCTACCGCCAAACACCGATGTCTGGAGGAAGAACACCTCATCTTCCACCTTGGGACCCTCCAACCACACGGGATCAATGTGGATTTCACCAGTTTCGTCATTTCCTCTGTCTCCACCCCCATTCGGCACTACCTTATTGAACAGTCCTATCTGTCCTCTCCCTTCCCACCTTTCCACTCCACCCTCCTTTCTGATCTATCACCATCATTCCCCACCTTTTATCTACCTATCACAACCCAGCTATCTTCCTCTCAGCCTCACCCCCTCCCATTTATCTTTCAACCCACTTACTGTCCCTGCCTTCACCCATTCCTGATGAAGAACTCATGCTCAAAACGTCAACTCTTCTGCTCCTCGGATGCTGCCTGACCGGCTTACTTTTCCAGCACCACACTTTTCAATTCTAATCTACAGCATCTGCAAGTCCTCATTTTCTCCAAGTATGACAAGTTGCCTGGCTTTGTGTCTGCATTACATGGCAATTTATCCAAGTAGACGCCAAGTGAGTGAGTGCTAGGTGATTGAGAGGTACCCCCAATCCAATCCATGACATTGGTGCTTGTCCCTACATATGGTGTGTTTTATCAGCAGTATTACAATAAAATGCAGCAATGAAGAGGAGTTCTGTATTGTAAGTGGGACAGAGATATGCCATGGTGATATGGTATGTGTCCGATGCCTACTTCCTACAATGGAGGATTAGGGCAATGATTGTCATGGAGCCTAACTCTAGAATTTTAGTGACCACTGTCCAAGATAGAGGCAGCAGGAACAAGAGGTGAGCTAGAGCTGCCAGATAAACGTTTGGGCTTTCATGTCAACGATTGTCGTTGCCTAGTTTTTATCAAACGGGTGAGATAATAGGAAAAAAGAACACATCAGTGGTGAGATCAGGTACTAATTACATGCAAATGCATGCCAATAAGTCTCTCATCACTCACGAGTGAGATTGTCATCTCACTCTTTCAAACATTCTTGCTGAGTTAGACTTTTCTTTCTCTCAATCACCAATTTCACCATATTTTTCCAACTGACAAACCATTAGCCAAATTGTTCAGGGGCTGGAAAGGTTCCACTGAAACTGCCTAGTCTGAGTGATTTCTCAAGTTCTGTGATCTGGAATAGTTTCCCTTCCCCCAGTTTTAAATCTTTTGCTTTGTGAAAGAGGAAGCATTATTCCTTTGGAGTGTTTTACCTTGCTGCACATTTTGTGGTTTATTGTGTATACTCTGAAGAATGAATAAGAAATCAAGAGTGGGACAGTGCATTTCATATGCTTTATGGTGTCTGTGATGCACACAAAGATTTCTACAAGTGTCACTTCTGAGTTAATGCAACATAAAAGATTGCACAATTTCACAGTCAAACAGCAGCATAGTAATGTAATTTTATCTGAAAACAAGGTACACCTTGTGTTTATTTGTGTGTGTGCTTTATTATTTGATCAATTCAAGTGGTGAAAAGGGATCCAGTTGTTATCTCAGTAGATGCACTAGCCAAAGTCGTACTGGCCACACAATTCAAGGTAGTCTTGATCATTGCTCGAGTGCTGAACATGGGAATATAGACTTTCATCTATGTCTTTTACCTAACACTTGATACATTGGTCAATGTTCCTGGCCCCGCAGCACTTTATTTATGACCTTTTTCCCCACATAGACTCATAGAGTCGTACAGCAGGAAAACACCCCTTAGTCCAACTTGTTCCTCCCGACCAGATATCCCAACCCAATCTAGTCCCACCTGCCAGCACCTGGCCCATATCCCTCCAAACCCTTCCTATTCATATACCCATCCAGATGCCTTTTAAATGTTGCATTGCACTAGCCTCCACCACTTCCTCTGGCAACTCATTTCATACACGTACCACCCTCTGCGTGAAAATGTTGCCCTTTAGGTCTGTTTTATATCTTTCCCCTCTCTTTAAACCTATGCCCTTTAGTCTGGACTCCCCCACCCCAGGGAAAAGATTTTGTTGACTTATCCTATCCATGCCCCTCATGATTTTATAAACCTTGACAAGATAACCGCTCAGACCCCGACATTCCAGGGAAAACAGCCCCAGCTTATTCAGCCTTTCTCCATAACTCAAATCCTCCAACCCTGGCAATATCCTTGTAAACCTTTTCTGAACCCTTTCAAGTTTCACAACATCTCTCCGATAGGAAAGAGACCAGAATTGCATGCACTATTCCAACAGTGGACTAACCAATGTCCTGTACAGCCGCAACATGACCTCCCAACCCCTGTATTAATACTCTGACCAATAAAGGACAGCATACCAAACACCTTCTCCACTATTCTATCTACTTGAAACTGCTGAGCTGCCTGAGGAAGAAGAGACATGGTTGGGCATTTGTAACCAGTTTTCTGAACCCTTTCAAGTTTCACAACATCCTTCCTATAGCAGGGAGACCAGAATGACATGCAATAGTCCAAAAGTGGTCTAACCAAGGTCCTGTACAGCCGCAACATGACCTCCCAACTCCTATATTCAGTGCTCTAACTGATAAAGGAAAGCATACCAAATGACTTCTTCACTATCCAATCTATCTGTGACTCTAGTTTCAAGGAGCTATGAACCTGCACTCCAAGGTCTCTTTGTTCAGCAACACTCTCTCAGACCTTACCATTAAGTGGGTAAGTCCTGCTAAGATTTGTTTTCCCAAAATGCAGCACCTCACATTTATCTAAATTAAATTCCATCTGTCACTTCTCAGCCCATTGGTCAATCTGGTCAAGATCCTGTTGTAATCTGAGGTAACCCTCTTCGCTGTCCACTACACCTCCAATTTTGAGGTCATCCACAAACTTAGTCACTATACCTCTTAAGCTCACATCCAAATCATTTATGTAAATGATTTAAAGTAGTGGACCCAGCACCAATCCTTATGACATTCCATTAGTCACAGGCCTCCAGTCTGAAAAACAACCCTCAACCATTACCCTCTGTCTTCTACCTTTCAGCCAGTTCTGTATCCAAATGGCTAGTTTTTCCTGTATTCCGTGAGATCTAACCTTGCTAACAAATCTGCCATAGGGAACCTTGTCAAAAGACTTACTGAAGTCCAGATAGATCACATCTACCACTCTGCACTCATCAATCCTCTTTGTTACTGCTTCAAAAAACTCAATCAAGTTTGTGAGACATGATTTCCCACGCACAAAGCCATGTTGACTATCCATAATCAATCCTTGCCTTTCCAAATACATGTACATCCTGTTCCCTCAGGATTCCCTCCAACAACTTGCCCACCACCAATGTCAGGCTCACCGGTCTATAGTTCCCTGGCTTGTCTTTACTACCTTTCTTTAACAGTGGCACCACGTTAGCCAACCTCCAGTCTTCTGGCATCTCACCTGTGACTATTGATGATACAAATATCTCCGTAAGAGGCCCACCAATCACTTCTCTAGCTTCCCACAGAATTCTGATCAGGTCCTGGGGACTTATCACTTTTATGCTTTTAAGACATGCAGCACTTTCTCCTCTGTAATGAGGACATTTTTCAAGATGGCACCATTTATTTCCCTGCATTCTGTATCTTCCATATCCTTTTCCACAGTAAGTACTGATGCATAATACTCGTTTAGTATCTCCCCCATCTCCTGCAGCTCCACACAAAGGCTGCTTTGCTGATCTTTGAGGGGTCCTATTCTCTCCCTAGTTACCCTTTCATCCTTAATATATTTGTAAAAAACCCTTTGGATTCTCCTTAACTTTATTTGCCAAAGTTATCTCATGTCCCCTTTTTGCCCTCTTGATTTCTCTCTTAAGTATACTCCCACTGCCTTTATACTCTAAGGATTCACTCGATCTATCCTGTCTATACCTGACATATGCTTCCTTCTTTTTCTTAACCAAACCTTCAATTTCTTTAGTCATCCAGCATTCCCGATACCCAACAGCCTTTCCTTTCACCCTAACAGGAATATACTGTCTCTGGACTCTCATTATCTCATTTCTGAAGGTTTCCCATTTTCCAGCCATCCCTTTACCTACAAATATCTGGCCCCAACCAGCTTTTGAAAGTTCTTGCCTAATACCATCCAATTTAGAACTTCAACTTTTAGATCTGGTCTATCCTTTTCCATTACTATTTTAAATCTAATAGAATTATGGTCGCTGGCCCCAAAGTGCTCCCCCACTGACATCTCAGTCACCTGCCCTGCCTTATTTCCCAAGAGTAGGTCAAGTTTTGGTACCTTCTCTAATAGGTACATCCACATACTGAATCAGAAAATTTTCTTGTACATACTTAACAAATTCCTCTCCATCTAACCCCTTAACACTGTGGCAGTCCCAGTCTATGTTTGAAAAGTTAAAATCCCCTAAAATAACCACCCTCGTATTCTTATAGGTAACTGACATCTGTTTACAAATTTGCTTCTCAATTTCCCACTGACTATTAGGGGATCTATAATACAATCCTAATAAGGTGGTCATCCCTTTCTTATTTTTCAGCTCCACTCAAATAACTTCCCTGGATGTATTTCCGGGAATATCCTCACTCAGTACAGCTGTAATGCTGCTCCTTATCAAAAACGCAACTACCCCTCCTCTTTTGCCTCCCTTTTTGTCCTTCCTGTAGCATTTGTATCCTGGAACATTAACCTGCCAGTCCTGTCCATCGCTGAGCCAAGTTTCTGTAATTGCTAGGATATCATGAGTGCACACTGTTCTCACGATCAGGCCTTATGGTGGTCAACGATTAGTTCAACCACTGCAAGATCAGCTCCAAGAATAGTTAAAATGTCTTATCATAGAATGTCTTCACCTTGGAAGAAGGCCATTTGACCCAGCATGTCCATCCAAAGAGTAAGCCACCCAGACCCATCCCTTACATGTTACTCGGCATTTACCTAAATGATCCATCTAACCTATAGATCTCTGAACAATTTAGCATAGCCAATTCACATAACCTGCACATCTTTGGACTATGGGAGGAAACCAGAGCTCCCAAAGGGAACCCATGCAGACAATGTGCAAACTCCACACAAACAATCACCCAAGACTAGAATTGAACCCAGGCCCCTGATGCTGTGATGCAGCTGTGTTAACCACTGAGCCACTGTGCCACACATAGGAAGGGGCACTTTGTGGAGCTGGCACTTACACAATAAGACAGTCACATCCTGCCACATTTGAGAATTCACATATTTGGAAGATATGGATGGCAGCACACACAACAGTCAGGGAACCTCTAGGTGAATAAAACCTAGAACAGGGTTTCAAATCTGAAAAAGTCCCAGCAGGTGGACCTTGAAAATCTTAATGCAGCCTGAATTGGGAGAAGATCCAGGAATACAGCCTTTTACCAACCTCAAAGTCTTCAAAATGCTTTGAGCCAGGCAATTCACCACATAGGCTCCAAAATAAAGAAATGACTAAAGTAACCAGACAGCAAGCGCAGAAAGAGTCAACACCTCCAGGAAGATGGTCTGTGACTTTGTTTCAATATCAGTGAAGAAATGAAATCTACTGTTTATTCGGAAAACCACTTGTTCCAAAGGGCCTTCTTGATTGTGAACAGCAAGTGATTTCATCTCTAACAATCAGGGTGAAATTTTGCAAACCAGATGCAATGTCAGTTGAAAAAATGTCATTATTTCACTAACTCAGCTGTGGGATTATCTTTAATGGCCAGCGAAACCGTGAGATTTGCCATTACAGACAACTATTATTGAAAGAACTTCCCAGCACATGAGTTCATTGTGAGACAGGCAGTTCTAGGTGACCTTAGGATTTGAATTACAAACACAGACTGAAGCAGACTCCCTGAAGCATATCTTTATATCAAACTTTTCTCTAATGCTTTGACAATAATGCAGCAGAATGGCTGAATACAAATGCATTGGAAGAGGCAGCCAATTACTGTTGGGATACAGTATGCAGGCCCAACAGGAATAGTTTGACAAGCTGTAATATCAAACTGTCAAGGAAAACGATCACCTAATGGACAATCAGACAGTTCTGATGGATCTCCAAGTGAGTGCTGTTGCATTATATGGTCAACGAATGCCCACAGTCCTGAGCTCATAATGACTGCATTCTATAGAAACTGCTTTCACACATTATAGGGAAGAGTCAGCCTGATGCAAATTTACAGTAAACTGTAAGGACTTTCAAAAATGTGTAAAGCATGATTTATTCATTTAATATAACTTTGTGAAATAAATATAATAGGTCTATAACACCTGAAAGCATATAATAGTTTGTGAATTTCACATGTCATAGGTACAATATATTAGATAGCCTTGGCTTTAATGGGCAAACTTATTTAGCACTGCATCTTTCACAAATCAAAATTACCTAGTTACAACAATGAAAATGTACTGCACTCGCTGTGGAGTGTTTTGACACAGCCTGAGGTTATGAATCTGCAAAATACCTGCAAGTCTTTCTATATGAAGTATCTATTTATTTTGGCCAAGTGAGCAGAGATTCTTCTTGAGCGATACTGTGAAACGGGTATGAATCAGCCATCCACATACAATCTGAAATCAAAGAAAATTCAAGAATGGCAAATGCTCCCATTGCCCAACAATGATGGGGGAAAATCCATCAGCAGGAGCAAGAAGTGAAGTAGTGTTCAGGAGAATCAAGAGAATACAGCAGTTGTTGAAAACAAAGTTCCATCAGAGCTCAACAACAGTCAGGTCACAACTCCTGAGGCATCCAGAAGAATATCATCACCTTGGAAAGCCTCTCATTGTCATACCATCCAGAACAACCTTTTTCATTTCATCCCTTCACCTTACAGTGCCACCGGATAAAAAGAACTTTGGAAAACTCACTATATGACCATCATCAGCCCTTCTTATTATCATAACTCAAAAGCAAACCTCCAGAGACTGGTAATGAAGAAACAAAGGATTGGTCTAAAGTCAGTGTTAATTGTTGAATAAAGGTTAGCTCTCTCAAAAGCAAAAACCTATAACGTATATGCACATAATGAAAGATACACTGTGCTACTGGGTTGTCCCATAGCCGACACATTGTCAGTAACCAATACACTTACAACTAATTGTCTCTGTCACACTCAACCTTCTCATCATTTTTCTTAATTTGTCTAACAGTGACTGCCCCTTCATATGTGTTTAACTGGCCTGTTGTTTTGTCTAAATAGTGAAACAGAAACCAAGCAAACTCAGCGATATTTCACTACCAGGTTCCAGGATCCTGGATGGTTGACTACTGGATGAACTGATATCCTGTGTTGGAAATGTATGTGTTACCAAGAGAGGAGACTGATAATGATGGATAGACAGCCTATTGGAGAGAAAGAAATATTGAGAGAAAGAGAACAAATTTCTGCATTATCTTGCGACATTCTGCAGCTTTGACAATTGGTCAGACTGCTGTCATGCCCCATGACTGGATTAGCATGCATGGTTCACACCAGCTCCTTCATTCCTGAGCTGCTCTTATGTGAGGGAGGAGAAGCAACGAATCTCACAAAGGTGTGTAAAGTTCCTGATCTTCAAATCCCTCTTTATTCATGTTCCACATTGGATGAATCAGCATGGAGTTTGATTAATTGCAACTGATTCTATCAGGATCTCCATTAAGCTACTTGATTAAACCATGCCCACTCACCTTGAGAAATGGTGTGCCCATTTAGATAAAAGTATGAGATAGATTTTCCTGCCATGGTTGCTGTGGTTATAGAGAGCTGCACTGTGTTTTAAATTTAAAATAAGCGTATGTTCAGGATAAATGTATAAGAGCACAGTTCTATTGTAGGTATTGTTCTCCATCAAAAAGGCAGATTCTTTTGGGGAGATCAGAAATTCTCAAGGACTGAATGAAGCAAAAAGAGCATGTTATGAGCTTAACAACCATATTTTTCAAGGATTAAGAATCACCCTATCAAAGTGATATGGAATTTTAATAATGCCAACCTTATGAGAACAGACAATCCTCACTTAAATCAGGTTGGAAATAATTGAATATTAAAATTAAGGTCCAGTCTCAATAGCTACAACATTTGAATAAGGAAATATAAGCGAGATCTGTAAAGCATCATGTTGCAGGAATTATTTAAAAGGCATCTGGATGGGTATATGAATAGGAAGGGTTTGGAGGGCTATGGGCCAGCTGCTGGCAGGTGGGACTAGATTGGGTTGGGATATCTGGTTAGCATGGATGAGTTGGTCTGAAAGGTCTGTTTCTGTGCAGTGCATCTCTATGAATCTATGATTATGACTCTAAAAAGGACACTGAAGATGGCATGTTATTTCCCAACTCAGAAGGACTAAGGAGGCATTTTTAAAGAAGGGAATGGTAATAGCTTTGAAAGGGACTGTGAAGGTTCCTGCAGAGAGTAAAACATTGACATTCTAGTTGAAGACAGGTTAAAGAGAGCTAAAAGCTGTCAGAAAGGTAAGGATAAAGATTCTTTTTAGTGTGTGACCAAGTAAATGTTGGCCTCTCTGACAAAAACTAACCAGCCCCAACCCTCGACATCTTACTTCATTGAGCCTGAACAGAGAATGACACCAATACAGTTAATGAGTAAGAGCAAAATTGGAGGGAAATATTCTTCTAAACCAAAAGTTAAAGTAAACTACTGCAGATACTGGAAAGCTGAAATAAAAATAGAAAGGGCTGGAGAAATTCAGCAAGACTGGCATAATCTGTGAACAGAAAAACTAAGATAATGCTTTGAGTCCAATCTGAGTCTCCTTTGGAATGCTTTCTGAAAGATGCATATTGAAGTTGAAATATTAACTCTTTACATTATCAGACTGTATCCGTTTACAACTGTTTATATTGTTAATTCAACTCTTTCTTGAAAACACTCCATGCATTTAGATATAGTAGCTTTCACGCTGCCTTCTCCAAAAATGCACCCTTCAGTCAGGCTTTCCCAAACAACGGACACCTCTACCTGTCAATCAGATTGTCAAGCTGTCAAGAAAACTAAAGGAAATTTTGTGGCAAAAGACATTGGAATTCATGGAATCCCCACCTCCTGCTCAATATTAACGCATTCTCAAAAGCGTTTCAGGCACTGGTAGATTCCAAGTGCTTGGATGACAATATAGTCACCAAGCGGAAATAGTTTCATCTTTTGTTTTATAGAATGCCTACAATGTGGAAGCAGGCCATTTGGCCCGTTGATTCCATACTGACCCCCCCTCAAAAAAACAGCAACTCAACCAGAGCTACCCTCTACCATCTCCTTGCATTTCCCATAGGTAGCACACCTAACCTGCATACTACTATGGACAATTTAGCATGGCCAATCCACCTAGTCTGCACATCTTTGGGACAGTGAGAGGAAACCAGAGCAAACTCACAAAGACACAGGAAGAACATGAAAGCTTCACACAGAGAGTCACCCAAGGGGGGGAATTGAACCTGGTTCTTAGTGCTGTGAGGCAGCAGTGCTAACCACTGAGCCACCATGCTGCCCCATCAAATACATTATAAATCATAATTCATGATGTACATATTAAAGAGTGGCCTGAGGCCATTGCAATGTCAATAGAAGCTGACAAAATTAGGTATGTCCAGGAAGAGGAGAGTCTGAACCAAACTTTCATGAATCCCATAAGCATCTCCATTCTGGAAGTCAAGGCAGGTTCTTGACCTGATGTCAGCTTTAAGTGTGAGCTGCTCTTTAATAATTTAAGTATTTACTATACATTTATTCATTATATGAAGTGCACTGTACTATTCAAAGTCAGGCAGTGGAGGTCACTCCACTCTCCTAGTCAATATTTGTCACTCAACCAATGTTGCAAAAATTATGGTTAATATGTAATGACACAACAATCTCCACTACTTATTTGAAGATTTCAAAATTCAATGAGTTTATGTTGGAGGAACCAAATCCTTAGAAATAAGCTTTCAAGAATAATAACATATCTTTAATATACATTATTTGCTGGTCTTTCATAATTGTTAAATTCAAATGCTGGAGCTCCTTTCTGATAGCATGGTGTATCTATATCATATGGACTGCAATGGTACATTATTATCTTCTCAAGTGCAATTAGAAATAGACAATAAAAGTTGGCCTTACCAGCAGTGTCCACATCTTATGAAAAAATACAAACAAAGGCATGAACAAAGGTACATATTTTGTAAGTACCTAATTAAAATGTTGCATTGTTCCTCAAGTAGCCATCATTGTTTCTGTCTTCACTATTTTCTGTTTCTCTCTGCTGTTCTCTCACCTTGTCTCCCTTTCTTTCATTCAAAGAATCATCATAGAATCATAGAATCCCTACAGTATGGAAATAGGCCATTGGCCCATCAAGTCCATGCCAAATCTTCGAAAAGCATCCCACCCAAACCTATCCCCAACACTTACCAGGAGCTATGTTATATGTCAGGTGGGGCAGCACTTCAATGTAGCTCCTAGATTAACCCTTCCATAGCTATCTACTTCATACTATCCATATCAATGCTTAAGTTCATGACCAGAGGTTCTGAACCAGCTGCTCAGGTGATGTCTTGTGTCCTCACATAGACACATTGCTCATCAATTGTCTGGATGGAAGAGTGAGTTATTGAGGACTGTTGCAACATGAAGGTATTCCAACTAGGAAACCAAATACAGACCTTCATAATGATCTGACTGAGCAAGTCACAATCAGAGACTGGAATTCCTTCCTGTCGTGCTATATTGATCTGGAATTCAGACACAGCATGCAAGGCCATAGATTAGGCCAGACAGTGGTGAATCTATGGAATTCATTGTCACAGAAGGCTGTGGAGGCCAGGCAATTGAGTATATTTAAGACTGAGATACATAAGTTCTTGAGTATCAAGGGGATCAAAGGTTATGGGGAGAAAGTGGGAGAATGGTGTGGAGAAACCTATCAACCATGATTGAATAGTGGAGCAGGCTTGATGGACTGAATTACCTAATTTCTGCTCCTATTTTTTATGGTCTAATGAAGTCAACATCTCTAATGAAGTCCTACTTTACTCAAAATGCCCATTGTTCACTCATCTCACTTATTGACCTTCCACAAAGTGACATGAATTATCCTTTTTAACACAATGTAGAAGTGCCTCTACACCATGATGCAGCAGCAGACTATAAATTATGCAATGTTATTTGTATTACAGCTTGATTCAACCTGGACTGATCCTCTGTGGCCTAGTAATTAAAGTCACTGTTATTTTCACAGCCAGCAGACAGTGCCACCCATGCACTGATCCTGCAATCAATGACAGCACTGACTGACAGCATTGTTTGTGTTGATTAACTTAGATATATATGACTGCACAATTTCTAAAGGCAAACTTGGTGCAGTGTCTCTATGACCTTGCTTCACCATTGTCAAGCAACATTTCCCGTTCAGTCCTCATTTCCTTGTTGGTACTTCTCCACCTCGTTCTCCAATTACAAAATGCTAACCCCAACATAACGACAAGGATTAAAATCACTGGGTCAAAGAAACTACAACAGAAGTCTCTTGTCCTTCCTGTTCCAGCCAAGGTAGGTAGTAAAAGGTAATGAAACAAGGCAGAAACAGAAATTGCTGGAGAAATTCAGCAGGTCTGGCAAGAAGTGTGGAGAGAGATGCAGAACTAATGTTTCGATTCCAATGACCATTCAGAAAAGACCATGCAAGCAACAGTAGATCTCCTTCATAAACAAAAATAGAAATTGCTGGAAAAACTCAGCAGGTCTGGTAGCATCTGTGGTGAGAAATCAAAGTTAATGTTTCAGGTCCAATGACTCTTCCTCAGAACTGATGGTAGCTAGGAAAATGCTATTTTTTGTGCAGAAGTTAGGGTGGGGGAAGCAGGTAAAGCAGCACAGTGGCTCAGTGGTTAGCACTGCTGCCTCACAGCACCCGGGACCCGGGTTCAATTCCTGCCTTGGGCAACTGTCTGTGTGGAGTTTGCATTTTCTCCCCGCGTCTGCGTGGTTTTCCTCCGGGTGCTCCGGTTTCCTCCCACAGTCACAAAAATTGTGCAGGTTATGTGAATTGGCCATGCTAAATTGCCCATAGTGTTAGGTGTAGGGGAGTGGGTCTGGGTGGGTTGGTCTTCGGAGGGTCAGTGTGGACTTGTTGGGCCAAAGGACCTGTTTCCACACTGTAGGGAATCTAATCTAATTGGGAATAGAGCCCAAAGAGAGAGAAGAACAGACACAGGAGTGGATAACGATCTGTCTAGGAGGGTGTATAGCTATTAATGGGGACTGTTGGTGGCTAACAATGGGTTGAATGAAATAGCAAACTATGTCATAACAAGGCCTGGTGTGTAGGGATTGGCATAAGGACATGGGAAAGCTCAAGCCTTAAGCTGTTGAACTTGATACTGAGTTCCAAAGGCTGCAGAGTCCTCAGTGAAAAATGAGATGTTGTTCTTCCAGTTTGCGCTGATCTTCATTTCTCAGCCAGCCTGAGACAGACGTTGGCCAAGGTATAGGATGGTGTGTTGAAGAGGCAGGCAAGTGGAAGCTCAGAATCTTTTTTTGCAGAAGGAAAAGTAGGTCTCCTTCCTTCTTTTTTCCCATTCTCTTTTCTGAGAGTTGGCTATGGTCTTCAACTGGATCAATCACACTTTTTGGTGAAGTACAACAGTGGTTTGCTACTGAGGAGGGCTGATGAGGAAACTCTTCTACTCTTACTGCTGCCATTACAGGAGGGTCTACAGGTGGCAAATCAACTGATTTTAACACATGACAACCTAATCCTAGTGTGGTACTTGAACCCAGACAATCAGGCACAAAGGCAGGATAACATAGTGGCTCAGTGGTTAGCACTGCTGCCTCACAGCACCAGGGGCCTGAGTTCAATTTCAGTATCAGGCAACTGTCTGTGTGGAGTTTGCATATTTTCCCTGTGTCTGCGTGGGTTTCTCCGGGTGCTCCGGTTTCCTCCCACAGTCCAAAGATGCGTAGGCTAGGTGATTTTGCCATGCTAAATAGCCCATAGTGTTCCAAGATATGTAGGCTAGGTGCATTAGTTAGGGGAAATGTAGAGTAATAGGGTATGGGAATAGGTATAGGTGGTTAACTCTTCAGAGGATCGGTGTGGACTTGTTGGGCCAAATGGTCTGTTTTCACATGGTAGGGATTCTATGATGAAGACCTCCTCATCTCATTTAGGAACCAGAATGTATTTCTTTTCCTGACTGCTTGATGTCACTGAGACCATCTTTGGGCACAGAAAAATGCTTCTGAATAATTGAAAGATTTTTTTTAATGATGAACGTCTATTTTTATTAAGCATGCTGTTTAAACAAAAGCCCTTAAAACATTTTGTTCTGAAACACAGTGGCACACAGAATGTGGTGAACAGTGACTTGATATTGACGTAGAGTAACAAGGTTCATGATGGCATGGTACCTGGAGGCATACGGCAGAAAATGACAGCTATCATAAATACATGCTCCTTCCCAGCAGCAGATTTACCAGTAAATATTGTGTAAAGAACTTGAGCCAAGAGATTACTATTGGTGTAAAGGTCCACGCTGGAGGTCATTCAGAGAAACAAGGCAGTATATTGTGGAGTGCAGAGCCGTAGACATTTTCCAATTTGATCTACACTTGATTCACAATGCTATCAGCTGGAGGAGGCTTCTGTGTACCAAAGTGCACAATGTAGACTTTGCATCAATTAAGATTGTTAATGTTATTATAATTACTGTTACCTGAGGGAGAAATTATATTGTAGGGATTCTGCATTACAACTGCAATCCATCCTTTCTGTCCCAATAGTCTTTTGGTACTGCCTCAGCATCGCTGTTTTTGGAAATTTGCCAGGAACAAGCTGCCTTTCCAAGCTTCTGAGTAACATTGTTGTAGACAGCCAGCTTGCATTTGATGGGTCCTGACAATCAGATTGAACTGAGAAAGATGATCACGAGGGGGATCAGGAATGGCCTGACTGAGATGTAACAAGGCAATAAAGCCAAATCTTTCTGGGCCTGTCAATTCATTATCTGTCGATTAAATCATCCCCGAGACAGAGATCTGGGTTTGACTTGAGAACAACCCCAACGAAAGAGAAAGGAACAGCAGTAAAGACCAAAACTTTAATAAGTAAACTTTGGAAATCTATGAGGGGCACTGCTGCAACAATACTGTGGACTTACAGCACCTAATGGATTACACTCTGCAGCAAATGCTGTGCATTTATTTGGCAAAAATTATCACACACACACACAGACTCACACACACACACAGACTCACACATCAACACACACATGCAAACACACACAACTGCAAATACATACAAACACATGCACACATGCAAACGCACACATACAAACACATGTGTGCGTGCATACACACATGCGTACACAACTGAATTCAGTAATGCTCTTCATAACGTGAACCCTTCATTCAACACTGTAGATTCCTGTCCTCACTAACATCTGCTGACTGATGGAAATCCAGAAACTGGCTGAAACCATCCTGCTGCCTCATGACCTGTACAACCTACCTATTACCTGCCTTCATGGGCTCAGTGATTAGCGTTGCTGCCTCACAGCAACAGGTTTGATTCCACCCTCAGGCGACTGTCTGTGTGGGTTTCCTTCAGTTGCTCTGGTTACCTTCCACAATGCCGAAAATGTGTTGCTGGAAAAGCGCAGCAGGTCAGGCAACATCCAAGGAGCAGGAGAATCGACGTTTCGGGCATGAGCACTTCTTCAGGAATGAGGAAAGCGTTTCCTTCTACAGTCCAAAGATGTGAAATGTAATCATGCTAAATTGCCCATAGTATCCAGGGATATGCAGGCTAAGTGAATTAGCCATGGGGAATGCATGGTTATAGGGTAGTGGACGTGGATCTGGGTCGGATGTTCTTCGGAGGGTCGATATGGACTTGATGGGCCAAATGGCCTGTTTGTGCACTATAAGTATTCAATGTCCATCTCGTGCCGCTCAGGAGCAATTTTGCTGAGCAGACTGGATCAAGGAATGGGAAACATAATAAATTACTAACAGGTCTGTTGGAGACAAATGCCATCTATTGAACGGTAGGTTTTAAATTAGTGTGGAGAAAGTGGTCCAAGCTAAGTATGTTCAGGAATAGCCAAAACCCATGTAAAGACAACATCCACCACTAAATCTCAATATAAACCCTCATGCACATGTGGACATTCATAATCAATGCTACACATTATTGAGGAGTACCCCTCCATAGATTAACTTTTGAACCAATCACTTGAAACTCAATAAATGAAGGTGCCATTGTTAGGCTTCAGAGATTGCTTCATTTCTTTTTAACACATACAATGTCCAAACTGTGAAACATCCTTAACCAAGTTCTCCAGCCAACATACGGACAAAAATGTTTCAACATTCATTGTTGAGTAACTGTAGTAACATGAGGAACCTCTACAATTAATTACTCCTGTGTGGCCATTTAAGTGTTGCCAGTAGTGCTGAACCCTTAATAAGCAGAAAAGCTCTCATTTCTCCCAGTATCAAACTACGGCCCAGGCAATGAATCATCTACTTCAATGTCCAATTTGAAAAAGGCATGTATTCATTCAAGATCAATTAATGTTACAGTGAAAAGGGATGAATTTCTCAGAATGTCTCTCCTTGTGCCTTGAAATCATGATATCCCAGTGTCAATACAGCAGCACCTTCTCATTCCATAATCCTTAACACTGCCTGAGCTCACTTCAATAGCAGCAGGAACAACAATTATTGAACATTTTTATGGCACCTTTTAATGTAGTAAGATGGCCCAAGACATTCACAAGAACATTAATAATCGAAATTTGATCACAGAAGAGGCATGAGTGGATATGGAGTGTTCTTTTGAGAAGCATCTTAAAGGGACAGAGATAGGAAGGAAAAGGGGTTTAGAAAAAGAATTTCAGAACTTAACACCTTTGCAGTTTACTGCTTTGTCCATCAGTGGGGAAGCAAATAAAATCAGACATACTCAAGAGGCCAGATTGGAGAATCTCAGAGATTTCAGGGGATTCTAGCTAGGGAGGTTACAGAGATAAGAAGGGGCAAGGTCATGGCGGGATTTAGAAATACATATAAGAATCTTAAAATTAGTGGAGCCAAAAGACATGAGGGAGTGCAAAGCAGTGTATGAGTGGGACTTTGTCCAAGTTAGGACATAAGATTAGATTAGATTAGATTAGATTACTTAGATTAGATTAGATTAGATTACTTACAGTGTGGAAACAGGCCCTTCGGCCCAACAAGTCCACACCGACCCGCCGAAGCGCAACCCACCCATACCCCTTTAACCTAACACTACTGGCAATTTAGCATGGCCAATTCACCTGACCCGCACATTTTTGGATTGTGGGAGGAAACCGGAGCACCCGGAGGAAACCCACGCAGACACGGGGCAGCAGCAGCATTTTGGATGGGTTGAAGATTTTAGAGCGTGGAAGATGCAAGGAAGGCCAGGAGTGAGTTGAAATCTATCATGTTACAGGTAACAAAGACATGGATGTGGGTCTGTCCAGTGGATAAGCTCAGGTGAAGAAGAGCAATGCGGTTAGGGATGTGCAAGAAGGAGATCTTAAAAATTGGCTACATGTACAGTCTGGTTTAATTTCAGATAGTTGCCAAGTGAAAGAGATGATGTTGATGACGTCAGCCATGTATCTTGTCTTAAGGTCATATGAACCCATTACGAAGACATCTTTTTATTGCCGAGTAATAAATGTAAGCCACATTTATACTTATGCTATTAAACCAGTCTATTGATTAATCTTGGCTACCAATGTCCGTTAATTTAGCATTAAATATGAATGTAATATGATTGTTTTACAAGCATATCAATATGAGAAGATCTGTAGTAGCACACTGGTAGTGTCCCAACCTTTGGCCCAGAAGCTCCAGTTCAAGTCACATTTACACAGGATGAGAGTCAGAACAGGTTGAGTAAAATAACTATAAATGTTGGGGAAATATGTATTATAGACCTATGTATAAATTATTTCTTCTGTTTTACCCAGTTTACAAATAAAAAGCTGACAATAATACAGCCATTCTCTGTGTATTTAGATCTGAGACTGAAATAGCTCCACAAAGGTCAGTATCCCATCACCGAGTCACCCTTTATTTATACATGGAGAGTCCTTGACCCTGATCCAGCTCCTTCAGAGCCAGCTATCAGGGTGGCAAGATGTCTGACACTCCTGTTATATCTGTCAGCCAGGTTAATAGATCCAATCAGATGACTCATATTCTATGAGATCCACCTGGCTGACCTTGTGCCAATCAGCATAGAGAATTTTTTTTAAAATTAAGAATAGTTCATTCCGGTTTTTTTGGATCTTGATTACTCTTCAAAATGTCTCCACAGTGGATTTAAGGCTCGGCTAGAACTAGCTCTTGATGAGCTCCCCTCTTGTGAACATGACATCATTAAGCTCTCTCTCTCTCTCTCTGCCTCTCTCTCTTACCTGCCATGGATGGATGCTGTTTACACCTTTTTGGACCTCGAGCTGCGAGAAACCATTTGCTTTCCTTCACTGAACGGTCACTCTGCTATATTGCCAAGAAATGGCCACTCCAAGCAAAATCAATGTGGGGTTGCACAAAGCAGAGTCAAAGCTTACACTACTGATCCTATGTAGGAGACCAAGCCCAAAATTCACAATTGTCCCCTTGGAGTGGATAAAAGAGTGACAAAATGAAAATCCTCAATGCACTTCAGGATCAAATGAATGCAATATTGGGAGAGATAATACACATGCCTACCTATTTGTGAGGTACATGAAACATTCATTGTTTCAGTTCTACTCGGGTCCCTTACCATGACTGTTTCTCCGATACTGTAGTAACAACATCGACTCTGTTGCCATCTCTCATTCAGAATTGGAAAAATGCATTGGATTCGTCTTCTGATTTCCACTCTGCTCTCACCTTCCTGATCCATCTCTGTCTCCTCTCTTCCCTTCCATGACTTCTCTGTTTCTATTTCCAGACTTAGGCTGGCCACCAATATCCACTACAAACCCACTGACTCCCACAGTTGCCAGGAATATGCATCCTCCCACCTTGCTTTCTATAAAGACTCTATTCCATTCTTCTAGCTTCTCCATCTCCATGGCAGTTGTTTTGATGATGCCACATTCCATGGTGGGGGGTGGGGAGGGTTGCTCAAAGATGTTATCCTTTCTCGTCAACGAAAGATCCCCACAGTCATGGTTGACAGGGCTCTTAGCCATGTCCAACACATTTCCTGCACTTCTGCCATTATTCCTTCTCTTCCCTCTCACAACACCGATAGGGTCTCCCTGGTACTCACTTTACACACCACCAGTATCCACATCCAAAGGATCATAAGCTGTAATTTCCATCACCTCCAACAGAATACCAACCAGACAAATACTCCCCTTCCCTCTATTGTCATACATTCTGGATTATAGTATATAGAACAATAGAGCACAGTACAGGCTCTTCGACCCTCAATGTTTTGCCAACCTTTTATCCAACTGTAAGATCAAACTAACCTACATACCTTACATTTTACGATCATTCATTTGCCTATTCAGTAGCTTGAATGACCCTAATGAATTTGACACTACTACCACTGCTGGCAGTGCATTCCACGCACCCACAACTCTGAGTAAAGAACCTACCTCTGACATTTCCCCTTAACCTTCCTCCAATCACCTGAAAATTATGCCTCCTTGTGATAGCCATTTCTGCCCTGGGAAAATTTCTCAGGCTATTCACTCTATCTATGCCTCTCATCACCTTGTGCACCTTTATCAGGTCACCTCTCATCGTTCTTCGCACCAATGAGAAAAGCCCTAGGTCCCTCCATATTTCTTCATAAGACATGCCCTCCAGTCCAGGCAGCATATTGATAAATCTTCTCTGCACCCTCTCTAAAGCCTCAAAAGCTTCCACAGCCTTCCTAAAATGAGGTGACCAGAACTGAATACAATATTCCAAGTATGCTCTAACCAGGACTTTATAGAGCAGCAGCATAACCTCATGGTTCTTAAACGCAATCCTCCTATTAATGAAAGCCAACATACCATGGACCTTCTCAACAATGATATCAACTTGGGAGGCAACTTTAGAAACATAGAAAAATACAGCGCAGTACAGGCCCTTTGGCCCTCGATGTTGCACCAATCCAAGCCCACCTACCCTACACTAGCCCACTATCCTCCATATGCCTATCCAACCCTATCTAACCCCCTAATCATCTTGTACACCTCAATCAAGTCACCCCTAAACCTTCTTTTCTCTAGTGAAAACAGCCCCAAGTGCCTCAGTCTTTCCTCATACGATTTTCCTTCCATACCAGGCAACATCCTGGTAAACCTCCTCTGCACCCGTTCCAGTGCCTCCACATCCTTCCTATAGTATGGCGACCAAAACTGCACACAATACTCCAGATGCGGCCGCACCAGAGTCTTATACAACTGCAACATGACCTCAGTACTCCGGAACTCAATTCCTCTACCAATAAAAGCCAGTACGCCGTATGCCTTCTTCACCGCACTATTTACCTGGGTGGCAACTTTCAGAGATCTGTGTACATGGACACCAAGATCCCTCTGCTCATCCACACTACCAAGTATCCGACCATTAGCCCAGTACCCCATCTTTTTGTTACTCTTAACTTTGAGGGATCTACGGATGTGGACCCCAAGATTTCTCTGTTCCTCCATACTGCCAACAATCCTGCTTTTAACTGTGCAATCTGCATTCAAATTTGACCTTCCAAAATAAATCACTTCTCATGTTTCCAGGTTGTACTCCATCTGCCACTTCTCAGCTCAGCTCTGCATCCTGTCATTGTCCCAATGCAACTAACAACAGCCCTCCACATTATCCAATCCTCCCAAACCTTCGCGTCATCAGCAAGCTAACTTCCTAATCCAAGTCATTTGTAAAAGTCACAAAGAGTAGAGGTCCAAGAATAGATCCACCACTGGTCACCGAGCTCCAGGCTGAATACTTTCCATCTACCACCACCTTCTGTCTTCTATGGGCCAGCCAATTCTGTACCCAGACAGCCAACTTTCCCTGTATCTTGTGCCTCCTTACTTTCTGAATGAGCCTACCACGGGGAACCTTATCAAATGCCTTCCTAAAATCCATGTATACCACATCCACTGCTCTAACTTCAGCAATACCTTTTGTCACATCCTCAAAGAATTCAATAAGGCATGTGAGGTATGACCTTCCCCTCACAAAGCCATGCTGACTATCTCTAATCAAACTATGCTTTTCCAAATTATCATAAAGCCTATCTCTCAGAATCCTTTACAATAATTTGACCATTGCTGACATAAGACCGACTGGTCTGTAATTCCCAGGGTTATTCGTATTCCCTTTCTTGAACAAAGGAATAACTTTTACCACCCTCCAATCATCTGGTACAACTTCAGTGACAGTGTGGATGCAAAGATCATTGCCAAAGGTGCAACAATGTCTTCCCTTGCTTCCTGTATTAACCTTGGGTATATCCCATCTGGCCCATGTTTTTTCAAAATTTCCAGCACATTCTCCTTTTTAACATTAACCTATTTGAGCATATCAGTCTATTTCATCTGTCCTCAGAAACGTCAATACCCCTGTTAGTAGTGAATAATGAAACAAAGTATTCATTAAGGATCTTCACAATCTCCTCTAACTCCATGTACAAGTTTCCTCCACTATCCCTGATCAGCCCTACCCTCACTTTGGCCATTCTCTTGTTCTTCACATAAGTGTAGAATGCCTTGGGGTTTTCCTTAATCCTACCCACCAAGGCTTTTTCATGCCCCCTTCTAGCTCTTCTAAGTCCATACTTCAGTTCCTTCCTGGCTACCTTGTATCCCTCTACAGTACTGTCTGATCCTTGCTTCCTCAACCTTAAATAAGCTTCCATCTTCCTCTTCAGTAGATGATCTACGTTTCTTGTCATCCAAGGTTCTTTCACCCTACCATCCCTTCCATGCCTCAGTGGGACAACATATCCAGCACTTGCAGCAAGTGCTCCCTAAATTACCTCTACATTTCTGTTGTGCATTTCCCTGAGAACATCTGTTCCCAATTTATGCTCCACAGTTCCTGCCTAACAGCATTGTAATTCCTCTTCCCCCAGTTAATTACTTTCCCATACTGTCTACTCCTATCCGTCTCCATGACTACAGTAAAGGTCAGGGTGTTTTTATCACTATCACCAAAATGCTCTCCCACTGAGAGACCTGACACCTGACCTGATTCATTGCCAAGCTCCAAATCCAATATGGCTTCCCCTCTAGTCGGCCTATCTATATATTTAGTCAGGAACCCTTCCTGGACACACCTGACAAAGCTTGCTCCATCCAAACTATTTACACTAAGTAAGTTCCAATCAATGTTAGGGAAGTTGAACAACCTTGTTACCTATGCACCTTTCCAAAATCTGCCTTCCAGTCTGCTCCTCCGTGTCTCTGTTGGTATTGGGGTGCGATAGAAAACTTCCAATAAAGTGACAGCTCCTTTCCTTTTCTGCAGGGACCATTCTCTCTAAGACACCTTAGTCCACTCCTCCTCTACTCCCAACCTCTCCCCACACTCCCGTGGTACTTTCCTACACTGAGGAAGTTAGAAAGCCAAAAACAAAAGTTCCATTTTTACATCTTTATCATGACATATTGGGAACTCAAGGGTTAAAACATTCCACTGGTAAAAGGATTCACTGCAGTATTGATTGAATGCCTACCTTCTTACATAATTTGGAGATGCCGGTGTTGGACTGGGGTGTACAAAGTTAAAAATCACACAACACCAGGTTATAGTCCAACAGCTTTAATTGGAAGCACACTAGCTTTCAGAGTGTCGCTCCTTCATCAGGTGGTACCACAAACCTGTTGGACTATAACCTGGTGTTGTGTGATTTTTAACTTTCTACCTTCTTACAGAATGAGACAGGACATCACAGCAGAGGGAGCTGGCTGACTCCGGGAGAACAGAATCCTCCTGAGCCATACATGTGGATTTCACTTGCAGCCTCAGGCAAAGGTATTTGGTGTTTGTCCTCCCTGGACAAGACCGATAGCCTTGGCCATAACCTTATTAACTACCTGTTATTACCATCATCATGCTTCCCCTACCTATTAACATGGGCATGTGAATCCAACAATGTGAATAAAGCAAAGTCCTTCTGTCTAAATCCTTTTCCATCAATGTATGGTTATGAAGAATATGATAATCAGTCCAGGTAAACCATTCGCTAGTTATCACAGGAAATCAGCAATCACCGGGTATTGTAAAATTGCAATTACCTGTCTTAAATAATGCAATAGAAATTGACTATGTGACTTGTCAGCCTTTGTAAAATTCCTATAAAATGTATTACCTTTGTGTGTAGAGCAGAGATTCGTTGAGAAGTGCCACCACAAGTAGACTACATGACTCCTTTGGTGTCACTGAGAATCTCTCACCAGTTGTCCAATAATAAAGCATCTACCATTTTACTGACACTTGTGTCGTCCGGATTTGTGGAAAAATACTTCAACATTTGGTGCCATGACTCAGACCTCAATATAGGGAATGTCTCACTAGGCTGCGTAAGTGACATGAAAGTCTGAATTGAACATAACAGAGTGGTAAGGGCGCCCGGGGACCTTCTACCCCAGACTGCTCCTTGTGTTCAGCCAGACAATCTGTCCCTCGTCCCGTGGAACTGGTATCTTGAAGTGATCGAACTAACCACCCAGACCCAGTTTGTAAGGTAGGCAAGTTTTATCAGATTGCTCTAAATTTCTGCGGGGTGACATTGGCTACTCTGTATTGTTCCTGTAGGAGAAAGGTCAGGACTGGGGACCCCGGTCAGGGAAGTGGTCACCACTACCTGATGAATTCGGTTGAGGGAGCTGCCTGTTTTGGATATAGATAGTGGAAATTAATATATAATAAGGAAAGAGGGCAGACTCGGTAAATTTCTCACCCCGCAATATTGATATGGCCGGTGGAAATTGTTTACAGCAGAGCAAGGAGTCATAATGTAAAATGGGACAGACCCTCAATGTAATTGGGAAGGGGGATAATCTATGAGAAAATACCTAATCAGGAAAATGGTTGTAGTCCCCTGTGTGAGATTGGTCATTTTGGTAAATTATTCTATACAAATTAAAGGATGTCCAGTTTGAATTTTTGTGTGATTGTGATGGTATGTGTGGTGAAAGTTTTTATTCAAATATTTAGTGTTTAGTCCTGTCTGTATGGGTTTTGTGTTGTTGTTTGTTCTTTGTTTCTGGTTTGTTTGCTTACAGAACGCTGGTCCTGAACTCTAAAATGGCAAAGAAAGGCTGCCCCCGCGGAGAAGTCTTGTCTCACTGAGAAGGGTGGCCAAGCGTTGGTCTGCTGTCTCATGGAGAACACAAAAGTGCCCCGTTTCAAGACTAAGGTTAGGGGAAAGGAAATATAGAGGGTAGGTGTAGACACTCTTTGTGGGGTAGGATTCATGTGATCCAATACCTGGATGCGTTTGCGAAGTTGGCTGAGATTCATCAGTCCCCTAAAATTAAAGAGATCGCAGACAGTATCCCGAGGGTTCTTTCAGGAGGCCCTTCCACCGCCCCATCGCCCTATTCCACTCAGTACCCCCAAAGTTACTGTCAGTGCTGAGCAATCTGACCCTCGGGTGGACAAGGTCGCTGCTTCGGTCCCTCCCGGCCAGAGACGGGAGGCTGTTACAGTTCTCAATACTGGGCTACAAGTTACTTGTGTCAGTACTCAATAGGGTCCTAGTGTCTGGACAGAAAATGCTGGTGATTTTTGAAGCTCATCTGCTTATTCCTTAAATAAACCTAAAACTAACATTGAGGAAAATCACCTCAGACTTTAACATTTGTTCATTAAGTGGAGAAATTACAGTGAATTTTATACAGTTTAATTTAAAAAATTTAAAACAGATACAAGGATAGATCTGGATATACCACACCAACAGTTTTGTTTTCAGAAAATGGTACTGGCTGAATTAAACTTTTGTTTCAGACTTGTTTATCGCCACTTAATTTTAAGACTGCTGCATCTCCTTTATCAGTCTGGAATGCCAGTCACTTTCCTGAAGAAGGGCTTATGCCCGAAACGCCGATTTTCCTGCTCCTTTGATGCTGCCTGACCTGCTGCGCTTTTCCAGCAACACATTTTTCAGCTCTGATCTCCAGCACCTGCAGTCCTCACTTTCTCATAGCTTTATTCTATGTCAATTTCCCTACTTCACTGAGAATTGAAGTGCCAGTTCAACATTATCTTGTAAAAAATCGTGTAACAAAGTTTAAGATACTGTTCTAAATATCTGTGTCTTTGGGTTAGTCATTGTTTGTGCATATGAAACAACTTGACAAGGCTTTTATTAAAGCTGCTGCAGTCATTTCACAGCCTAGGACATTATAAGTGAGCAATGACTGATCAGAACTGCTTGAAACAAAAAACAAATTGGGGATTTAAATTGAAAAACTAGAACCAGGTGATTATAATGGAGTTCAGAATTGGAAACTGTGCACATTCTACATTATAATACTGGATTTTGATTAAATGAATTTCCAGTTTATATTGAAGACTCTTAACAAAACTCTTACTCAAAAGGAAAAAACTTGTGATTTGGTCAGCTGAGTGGGATATACATGTAATTGAACAATCCTGCTGCAATTTCATATATACAACACTAAGCAGATCTGAATCATTTCTGTGACTTTGAAATCTGTTTGTTCTTTCTTATTACTTCACAGTGTGGTATCTAGTCACTTGTTCAGTTTCCATCTCTCATTAAATATGCTTATTACTCAATATTTGAAAACAATTTGTACTATCCTGAATCGCATTATCACAGTAATTAATTAATTAATTGGCAAGGCTTTATAGCTTTCCACATTGTCAGTGATCTGTGTCATTGCCTCGTGGTTACTCTAAAGCATGGGTACGTTGATTAATGTTCAATTGGTGACAGAAATTATGGCAATATGAGGAAACATGTAGGTAGCATAACAAGTGAGGAACTGTTAAGGTAAAGTGAGACTTTCTCTGTTCCTCGTGCAAAGCACTGACACTGAAGCAAGAAGTTGCATAACCTTCTCCGCGGTAGCCACTTTTATTTTTACTCGATAAGCTTGCCTCGGAGTAGGACAAATCGGTTTGGTGGGATTCTTTACATTACTATTTCTGGACAGTATGGAGGCAATACTTCTCTTAGATGTTGAAATTGGATGTATTAATGACATGATAAAAAGAAGGAACAGGATAAACAGCATAAAGAAGCTAAAGCTGAGAAAGATAAGCAAGAGGGAATAATGCAACAAAGCTGTAGAGAGAACCTAAGCACTTCTTGAGATCCCGAGCTCAGGTCTGGTGTACCAACCCTGTTTGAGGAGGGAGGGAATGATACCGAGGTAGAGGCAGAATAGTGATGTTACCCTAGTGCACCGGTGCCTCCCCTTGAACAACCTATGACTCTGTCCCCGCCACTGTACCCGAGTCCCGAGAAACCCTGTAGAGCTGATCAAGTTAAGATGCACTTGAGGAAACCAGCAGCACCCTGTTACCTTTGCACTGGAGTTCACCATCTCCATGTCACCACTGCCCCCCACCCCCCCAAAACTATGCTCCCCATAAGACAGCTACTGAACCCCAAGGCAGATAAGGAAGATGAGTCACCAATTATGGGGGTCTATGTCCCCTGGTAACCCCAAGAGATGATCGTGATAATGAATCAAGCTCCAGGTCACTGAAAATAAACCTGCCCAATTTGCCCACTACGTCCAGTGCACAATTCAAATGGACAATGCAACACCTCGGGATCTGTTTGCTCTCTGTTGTACGATTGTGTCACCAGAAGAAGTTACTATGTGGCAGGAACAAATGGGTGAAGGTGACAGAAAGGGACCAGTCCACACTTATGATCATTTAAATGACAGATTTAAAGAGAACACCTCGAGTGTCGCAGATATGGTACGGCCATATAACATAGATTGGTCTGAGAACACCAGGACACAGATGAAGAGAGCCCTTATTTATTACTGGGATGGCCAGAATGACCCCAAGTCGCACTCTAAAGGTCACACAAAAACTGAGTTTGTTCAACTGCTCCACGATCACAATGCACCTTCAGCCAGTACTGATGAATTTCATTGGGACCAGAATATCACAGACCTGCCACTTGAACATGCGGACTTCACTTTTTACATGAATGACAGCTCCTTTGTTTCACCCACAGGTCAGTGATGCTCCGGATATGCAATTGCTACAGATTCTGAAGTGGTTGAACATGCAGGCTTTGAGACTCCACTGTCAGCATAGAAGGCTGAATTGTTTGCCCTCACTCCAGCTTGCATTTTGGCGGAAGGAAAATCGGCCAACATTTATACGGACTTTCGCTTTGCTTTCAGCGTTGCCCACGACCACGGCGCCTTATGGGAGCATAGGGGATGTTTAACCTCCATGGGCAACCCATTAATAATGCTGTTTTTGTACATCATCTTTTGCAGGCCCCATAGTTACCGTCCAGCCTAGCGGTGATCAAATGTTCAGCTCACGCTGGTGCCACTGATAGAATCTCCAAGTGCAACACACAAATAGAAGCCACCACCAAGCAGGCAGCCTTACACCCCACTTTGCTGGCCCATTGGGCTTACAGCATCACCTAGTTACAGAAAGTATGAGGACGGGTATGCCAGACCTGGGTGAGATACATCACTTGCAGGGGGATGCCCCTGCAGAGGAACACAGACTGGTCACAGATGGGGTGCTCCCTTGATGTTCGTACCAGACTGTGGATGATCTGTGTTCCTTCTTTGCTTTTAACAATCTTGGTGGATTATGTATATAACTATACAGACCTAGGCAAGGAGGGAATGGTCAGCACTTTGCTAGAAACCTGGTGGCACCCTGATTCCCAAAACAATAGCTGAGAAATGAGCCAAAGCATACTTGATCCACAAAAAGACAAATGCTGGAAAAGAAATGCCTTGCATTTCTGGGACTATCCCCCTTTGCCTGGTGGGCTTTCAATTGTCTACAACTGGATTTCATAGAATTGCCCAGGGTATAATGTTGTAAGTATGTTTGGTAATAGTAGGTGTCTTCAACAGATGGATTGAGGTATTCCAGACAAGGGACAACACGGCTGCAACAGTGGTAAAAATATTGTTGAGGGAAATAATTCCCCGCTATGGACTCCCAGAGACAATAAGCTCAGATAATGGGCCACACTTCATGGCTAAAATTAACCAGGGAATCTGAAGGGAACTAGCAATAAAACAACAATTCGACTGCACTCACCACCCAAAAGCGGCTGGACTGGTGTAATGAGTAAATGACACCTTAATAAAAAATAAGCTGGCAAAGCTAAAGCAGGAAACCGGCTTAAACTGGTTGAAGGTCTTCCCCTTGGCCCTGTTCCACACAAGGGTTACCCCTTCAAGCAAAACCGGTCTGTCTCCTGCTGAAGTGGTTTACGGAAAGCCCAGGAGGACCCTATGGGGACCTGGGATAGTCCGGCCTCCCCTCCCTGAAAGATTAGATATGAACACCCTGGGAGAGGAAATAGCGACGTACCTGCAGGGGCTAACCACATCTCTCCAAAGTTTGCATTTGGAGGTACACCAGGCTTACAGAGAGCGACGATCTGCCTGAAGGGGGACTACCCCACTGCCAAGCCAGGGCATTTTGTCCTGATAAAGGACTGGGAACGAAAGAAGCTGGGACCAAGATTGAAAGGACCTTTTCAGGTGCTGCTGAACACCCCCACGGCTGTGAAGGTACATGGGCAGCCCCAGTGGATACACAGAACTGACTGCAAAAGAATCAGCGCAGAAACCGACAACGATTAAGGACAAAGATGTTTCCATACTTGTGACTTTGGTGACTTTGGGGAATGGGGCCTTGGGAATAGATGGATTTCAAACTGACACCCTTATGCATAACAACTTTTTGCACTTGGCCTACCAGACAGCCAGTATAACAGGGAGAGACACCTACTGATGGGTATGTGCCCATCTCAACAACACCGTCGACTACACCATTTGTTTCAGGTGGGAAGGGAAACTCTCAACAGGTACTTACGTGGGGACGAGTAGAGTCATAGAGTCATAGAGATGTACAGCATGCAGACAGACGCTTCGATCCAACTCATCCATGCAGATCAGATATCCCAACCCAATCTAGTCCCACCTGCCAGCACACGGCACATATCCCTCCAAACCCTTCCTATTCATATACCCATCCAAATGCCTCTTAAATGTTGCTTTTGTACCAGCCTCCACCAACCTATGCCCTCTAGTTCTGGACTCCCCGACCCCAGGGAAAAGACTTTGCCGATTTACCCTATCAATGCCCCTCATAATTTTGTAAACCTGTATAAGGTCACTCCTCAGCCTCCGATGCTCCAGGGAAAACAGCCCCAGCCTGTTCAGCTTCTCCCTATAGTTCAGACCTTCCAACCCTGGCAACATCCTTGTAAATCTTTTCTGAATCCTTTCAAGTTTCACATCTTTCCGATAGGAAGGAGACAGAATTGCATGCAATATTCCAACAGTGGCCTAACCAATGTCCTGTACAGCCGCAACATGACCTCCCAACTCCTGTACTCAATACTCTGACCAATAAAGGAATGCATACCAAACACCTTCATGTAAGTGCTGTTTTGCTATCCCCTGGGTCAAACATATTCAGAATTTAACAGAATATGGCTACTTTATATTTGATTGGTCTGCTGTCCCAAACAGAGCGTCAGGCTGCCTCTGGAACAACCCTGCTCTCAGGCTGTCGGAGTATGCAGTTTTCACCTTAACAGCTTACAGTGGCACATATTTTATTTGCAGGTTGAAAGCGTACTCTTGGCTATCCTCCGATTGGAGGGTGTCACGTTTCATGAAATATGTTGTACTCCGCATTCGCGTTTTGGACAACTTACCCTCACCCCCGAGACCCAGAAGGACCCTCACTGCGTTCCTCACCTGGGTGGGAACGTTCTCTCCTCCAACGGGAATCTATTTACACGCCTAAGAAATTAGTAAGCTCAGGACCGTATGGGAAAGGGTCGCCAATGATACAGCTCATGCTTTAACTGAAATTAACGTGGAATACTTTCAGTTAGAACTGTGGCCCTCGAGAATCATTTGGCACTGAACTTGCTGCTAGCCAAGGAGGATGGTACCTGTGCTATTGTTGGGGTGGAGTCCTGCACCTGTACCCCTGACGAGTCCACTAACATCATCAACCTCGCTAAACACATCACACAGGAAATCCAGACTGTCCAAACTGTTGATAATGAGTTCAGCAATGGCACCGAGGGGTGGCCACTAGGGGGCATTCCTGGAGAACTGGAAGGCCTGTTGCTGCATACTGGAATTACAATACTATTTATAATCGCCTGCATTCTGGTGCTCCCATGCTTATGGCCACTGTTGTCCGAATGTTTTTGTTATAGGCTCTGAGGGAACCTGATTGATCATCGAATGACCAATAGGAGGGAATGAGGAAGTTACAAAGCCACAAAAGAATAAGTTCCATTTTTACTTCTTTATCATGACATATTGGGAACTCAAGGGTTAAAGCATTCCATTGCTAAAAGGACTCTCTACAGTATCGATTGCGTGCCTGTTCTCTAACAGAATGAGACGGGATATCACAGCAGAGAGGGCTGGCTGACTCCAGGAGAATAGAATCCTCTGGAGCCATACATGTGGATTTCACTTGCAGCCTCCGGCAAAGGCATTTGTCCTCCTTGGACAAGACTGATAGCTTTGGCCATAACCTTATTAACTACCTCCTGTTCCCATTATCATGCTTCCCCTACATATTAACATGGGCATGTGAATCCAACAATGAGAACAAAGCAAAGTCCTTCTGTCTAAATCTCTATCCATCAATATATGATTATGAAGAATACGATAACCAGACCCTGTAAACTATTCAGTAGTTATCACAGGAAATCAGCAGTCACCGAGCATTGTAAAATTGTAATTACCTGTCTTAAACAATGTAACAGCAATTAACCATGTGACTTGTATTCCTATAAAGTACAATTCGTGCATAGTGCAGAGAAGTGCCACCACAAGTAGACTACATCTACTTTCTCTCCACAGGTGTTGCCAGACCCGATGTGGTTTTTCAGCAATTTCTGCTTTTGTTTCTGATAATAAACAGTTGGTCTAAGTTAAGGACTAAATGAACTTTAATAGGCTGAGCGCTTTTCTTTACCCTGAAGATTCCTGAGATCTGCTGAATTGCTCAACACAAATATGCAGATTAATGAGGCATAACACAGTCAGATCAGCAATTAAACAACTTGTGCCAGAATAAAGTTTGTTTCAAACTCATTGGACAGAATATTATTGGGAGTGAAAGAAAAATCAGATTAGGAGTCTGGCGAGGTATATCTCAACACTGGAACATCTCACTCCATCTTTGATGCATTTGTTGAGCAATTATGAGAGTTTCTTTTTCTATATATTAGATTCCCTACAGTGTGGAAACAGGACCTTCGGCCCAACCAGTCCACACTGACCGTCCAAAGAGTAACCCACCCAGACCCATTTCCCTCTGACGGAATGCACCTAACACTATGGGCAATTTAGCACATCCAATTCACCTGACCAGCACATCTTTGGAATGTGGGACGAAACCCACACAAGACACAGGGAGAACGTGCAAACTCCACAGAGACGGTTGCCCAAGGCTGGAATTGAACCTGGGACCCTGGTACTGTGAGGCAGCAGTGCTAACCACTAAGCCACCGTGCCAAATAATGATGAGAGAATGATGAGTTAGAATCATAAAGTCATACATCACAGAAGAGACCTTCAACCAATTGAATTTGTGATGACCCTTCTACGCAAATTCCACTTTCCGGTACTTGGTACATACCTTGACTGTTATGACACTTCGAATGCTCACCCATGTACCTTTTTAAAGTTTATGAAGTTCCCTGCTTCTACTGCCTTCACTGACAATATATTCTGTATTCCCACCAATCACTAGGTAAAAAGCATTTTTTCTCAAATCCCTTCTGAACATCCTGCCCTTCACCTTATAATTCTGCCCCCTCATTACTGACCCTTCAACGAAGGGGAAATTTGCTTTTTATTCATCCTGCCCATGTTCCTCATAATTTTATATACCCCAGTTCGCCCTCATCTTTCTCTCGTGGTAAGAAAATAACTCGAGCCTATCCAGCCTTCCTTCATCGCTAAACTACTCCATTCAACGTAACATAGTGATGAATCTCCTCTGCACCCTATCCACTGCAATCATATCATTCCTATAATGAGGCAAAGCAGACTTCTTAGCTACCCAATTAACTAGTCCTGCAACCATCAGGGATCTGTGGACAAGCACCCCAAGATTTTTCTGTTCCTCTAAGCTTCCTGGTTTCTTATCATTCATGAGCTATTATAGACTATTTATTGTCACCTTTATCGAGAAACATAGTGTGAAAAGCGTTTTGAGTACTGCCTTTCATTGTTACTCATTTAAAAGTGCATCACCGCACAATTTTTTGAGTTGAATTCCATCTACCACTAATCAACCCATCTATATATTTCTGTAACCTAAGATCTTCTTCTCTAATGGATTATACCCTAGGGTTCTGAAGGAGATAACTGAGGAGATTGTGGATACACTGGTGGTGATGTTTCAGAAATCACTGGAGACTGGGAGGGTCCCAGACGACTGGAAAGTAGCTTATGTAACACCCCTGTTTAAGAAGGAAAGGAAGCAGAAAACAGGAAATTATCGGCCGGTTAGTCTGACCTTGGTCATTGGTAAGATTGTAGAATTCATTATCAGGGATGAGATTCAGTAATATTTGGAAGTGCATGGTTATATAGGGCTGAGTCAGCATGGCTTCATCAATGGGAGGTCATACCTGACAGATCTGTCAGAATTCATTGAGAGATTATGACTAAGTTAGACAAAGGAAAACCAGTAGATGTGATTTATTTGAATTTCCAGAAGGCTTTTGATAATGAGCTGCCCAGTTTCCTAAATAAGATATGAGCCCATGGTTCATGTGACAAGGCACTGTCATGGATAGAGGATTGTTTGATTGATAGAAGGCAGAGAGTGAGGATGGCAGCTAGTGACTAGTGGATTACTGCAGGGGTCATTATTGGGGACTCATTGACAATCTGTTGCCAAATATTGTTGCCAAGTTTGTAGATGACACAGGGGTAGTTGGAGGAACAGGTATTGCTAGGGAAGTGAACAGGTTACAGAAGGATTTGGACAGACTTAGGAGAATGGGCAAAGAAGTGGTAATTGGAAAGCAATGTGGGAAAATGTGAGGTAATGCATTTTGGTCTGAATAATAGAGATGAAGATTATTTTATATGTGGGGAACGTCTGCAGACATCTGAAGTACAAAGGGATTTAGGAATCCTGGTTCAGGATTCTCTTAAGGTTAACATTTAAATTCAATTGTCAGTTAGGAAGACAAATGCATGGTTAGCATTCATTTCAAGAGGGCTAGAATACAAGAGTGGCAATGTATTACTGAGGCAGTATAAGGCTCTGGCTGGACTGCAATTGGAATATTGTGAGCAGTTTTGAGCTCCACATCTAAGGAAGGATGTGTTGGTATTGGAGGGGGTCCAGAGGAAGTTTACAAGTGTGATCTTAGGGACATTGGAGTATTTGAAGACTCTGGATCTGTTGTTGATGGAGTTCAGCATGATTTGGGGGGGGGTGGGGGGGGAGGGATTCTCATTAAACTTACATAATTCTGAGAGGCCTGGACATAATGGATGACAGAAGATGCTTTCATATGTAGGAGAGACTGGACCCGAGGACGTGGCCTTAGAATGAAGAGATGACCCTTTAAAACTGAGATGAGAAGGGATTTCTTCAGCCAGAGTGTGGTGAATCTGTGGAACTCATTGCCATAGAAGGTGATGGTGATCAACTCATTGAATGTATTTAAGACAGAGATAGATAGGGTCTTGATTGTTAGTGAGATCAAAGGTTATGGGGAGAAGTTGGGAGAATGGGGTTGAGAATCATATCAGCAATGATCGAATGGTGGAACGGACTCAGTGGGGCCAAATGGCCTAATTCTGTTCCTATTTCATGGTCTTCACTATTAACCATCTGGCCAATCTTTGTGTCATCTGAAAATTTCTGAACAACCTGTTCAGAGATATCATTACACACTCCTGGAGCAGGAGAGACTTGAACTGGGACTACCCAGTCCACAGGTAGGGATACCACCACTGCACCTCAAGAGGTCCCTACAAACATACTTACCTTTTTTTCTAATTTAACTCTTTTTTTGTCTAGTCAACCTCTTCAGAGATGTAATTACACTTCTCAGGTGCAGGTGGGTCTTGAACACAGGCCGATCAGCCTGTGGGATAGGGACACTGGCACTGTGCCACAAAAGGGCCCTCTTTATCTCCCTTTTTTTATCAAAAGGGCTCTAAGCTTTTACCTCTTCTTCTTTGTGCCCTTCACACTCTTTTTTTAATCCCTAGATCAGCTGTGGCTATATAATGTTTAAAAAGTTTTATTCAGTGAGAGAGAAAAAAAAAATCATTGTGAACAGACTTTATTGTATTTATGATTTCCCAACTACCAGGAAAATCCCCATGTGGCCAATTGTATGTTGACAAGCAAATGCTGACATTAATAAGAAGTGAGGTGGTGGTTAGGGAGAGAGGGAAGGGACTGAATCAAAATGGAGTTGAAGGGGGAAATAAAGCACTCTATCCCCCATGGTGTCAACCTCTCTCTAAAGGCATTGAGAGTATTGATGGGCATTGCGTGCTCTCTGTCCAATGAATCTGGGATTGAATGTATCTATGGAAGATGGGCAGGTAGTTGACAGAGATGACCCCCTCCACAGGCCACTACCTGGAGCTGTTTACACTCAGCCTGGCCAGGCCCCGGAACAGACCCACAAGGAGATCCTCCAATCTGTCCATACCCCTCCACACCGGGTGACCAAAGATGAGGAGGATGGACTGAAGTACAACCAGAAACTCAACAAAACTTTCCTCAAAAAACTAAGAAGGGAGTGAAATCACCCACACTCAATTTATACATGGTCCACGGACTCCACAGTGCCACAAAATAAACAGTTGGGCTGGGAGTCTGTGATACACTGCCATCTGCAGTTTTATGGGACTTCTACATGCAGCATCCCCCACCCCATGTCCCTGAGGGAGAGAGCAAGGACACTATCATAGAGAACCTCCATTGGACAGTCCCACCTCCTGGCAGCAAATAAGCATGCTAAGACGTGTCCAGGTAGTCGGACATAAGAGTTGAAGTGGATGGTGTGCTATAGCAGCAGCCTGTACAAAATACCGCCACTTTGCAAGACAAAAAGACACAGTGCACACGTTCAGGTTGTTGGGTGGACAGGCTCCTGAGGGAGGTTCAGGCCCTTGGGGCTGAAGGTGAATTCTGTCCGAGAAGGGATACATGTAGACAGGGTTCTACCGCACACCTGAGCATTGTCCAACTGCTGCATGTCATCAGGTGCAACCACTACCATTTTCAGGAGACAGAACAAACTTACTTATCAACCCCTTCCCACATATTCTCACCTGTGAGTTACCAACTAAGGGAGATTATTGATTGTTAAACATCTTGTTGACATCTCAAGTTACCTCATAATTATCTTACTAAATGTACCAAACAAATTCAACATTCATAAACCTTAACATGGAAACCAGAGCAGGTAACTTAACTTGAGCTCACCACTTGTCCCAAAGTACCTCCATGTTGAACACTGGGCACCAATATCTCAGGACATGCTACATGGGCACTGGCCACATGCACCTCACATCCATAGACATTAGCCCCATGATTCTGTGACTCTATGCGTCAGTCATTAAGAATCCTCTGGCACATCTTTCATCCAATTACAGCACTTCAATGCTATACCCCGCATTGCACTGGCAGCTACAATTGTAATGCTGTTACAAGGACATCATGTACAGTGCAACACAACCAGCTCATGGACTGGACTAGGCAACATTTCCAAGCTCTTTGTTCGATTTCAGAGCACTCACTCACACTGACCTTAGCTGGATGCTCACAGCATCCTGCTCTGCACTACCTTGCCTTGCATTTTTGTGATCTATCCCACTCAGTCAGATCTATCAACAGTGCTCACTCCAGTTTAATTTTTCATCATGAATCTCCAAGGTTCGTGTGCAGCAGGAACATCTAAAACCGGGAATCAATGTTACAATCCATGCCAGTCCTGCTCTGGTCATTTAGAGGAGACACAAAGGCAGGCCAAAGCCAAAATCAAGGTAGTTAGCATTCATCCAAGCTTTCATGGCACAGTCAGTCAAGTAGTCTCCAATACCAGTCCAGGGGTTGTATCATGGTCAGGCAGCCTCTCAGGGGAGTCAGAGTCAGGATGCTGCCCACACACACACCTATTTTGACTCTTTCTGTCTTACTGAGGTCTGCTTTCCTTCTGGAATGAGAACGTAGCAGATATAACAGGAGATGAAAGTGGGTGGCATAGCTGCTACTTTTGGTGCAGGTTGAGAGGTATCCCAAACAAGTAACTAGACAGTGCAGAGGGTTGGGGTTCAAATTATTGGGGGTTGGCGTGGGTGACAGCAAGTGAAGGAAGATAATGGACAGATAATAGTGAGAGCGGTAAAGCGTAAGACTTTGTGGCAGCAGAGATAGAGTGTGAGGCATTGAAAGTAGAATAGTGCCACTTTTAGTGGTGAATGAATGTTAACTTCTTCTCCTGCTGCTGATTACTCCTGCCAATAGCTGATATAGCATTACCAAGTTGATAATCCCAGGCCAGGTTGGTGCAATCTGGTGTGTGTCTTCCATTCCTAAGGAATCGGGAAATCTCACTTTTGTACCATCCCATTCAGCAGGATCTCCGGCTTCCTGCCTGCAAACTGAGGTGACATCTTCCCTTGTCTGTCGTGTCCAGAGCAAATGTCAAAAACTACACAAAGCAGCTCAGTACTGACTATCTCTGTCCAGGTGCACAACAGGCTAAAGTCAGACAGAAAAGGCAGGTGTTAATGAGGCCTTTTTGACAGGATATGGTGAGTAGGCAGAAGTGGGTACTGCAGATGCTGGAGATCAGAGTCAAGATTGGAGTGGTGCTGGAAAAGGACAGTAGGTCAGGCAGCATCCAAGGAGCAGGATAATCAACATTTCGGGCAAAAGCCCTTCATCAGGTTATGGTGAGTAACCTTGCTGGGACTGATGGTGAATATTGCTGTCAAAAACTCAACTCACCCTGAGCAAAATACAAAGTGAGGCTAAATCCATGTTCCCAGTCAGCACTGTTAAGTGACTACTCTGTGATAATATTCATCAGTGTGTAACCAGGTCAGGGCATCAGGTGCAAAATGCTAATTGGTTTCTCAATTAAAAAGATAAATACAAAAGAGACCTAGTTCTCATTTGTCATTTGGTTCAATTTGGAATGAGAAGCAGTGATGTGTATATTAAGCATGTAAATGTAATGGTCTTGGTTGGTAACTGATTAAAACCAGGCATATAGGTTACACAGAATGTGCAGCACAGAAACAGGCCATTTGGCCCAAAGGATTAATGCCAGTATTTATGCTTTACAGAATCCTCCTTCTATTCTCTTCATTTGACTCCATTACAACATTTCTCTCCTATACTTATCCAGCTTCTACTAAAAAAATGCATCTATGCTATTCATCTCAATTACTGCATGAAGTAGCAAATTCTTCAATCTAAACCATTTCCAAATAAAAAAAAATTTCATGAATTTTCTTGGAGCTATTGGGGATTCTGGGACAATTACAGCTCCTGGTTTTACTGATTTGCATAAGTGGAAACATATTCTATACATCAATCTTGTTAAAACTTTCTCAAAAGCGTTAAAATCTTTGTCAGGTGACCCTTTAGTCTGTTCATTTCTGAAGTTTAATCTTCCTTTCATAGGTACAATCTTAGTTACAACTGATGAAGCATGTTCTGAATTTTCCGAGCATGAAACTTTTGGATGTGGTTGAGGCACTGTGTACAATATTTGATGTGGTTCTGTAGTTGGATACTATTTGTTAAATAATCTAAGGTTTGTGAAAAATTACATTGATAACCAATTTAGGATCATCAGTCGGGGTCCCAGTATGGCGCACTTGCATATTACAGAAGTAACATATATCAATATATACTGAGTGCTTTTTTTCAGACAGAAAGAATATATATGTACATGGCACTTTTTTCAACTCAATTAAAGTTGTGATATCCACCCTCTGTTTCATTCCTCAGGGCAAGGCCAAGAGTCAAGCTGCCTGATTTGAGATTTAGACGTTTCACATTTCACCCTTCTTCAGGTCTGAGGGTGGGTGGAAGGGGAGATGCAGATAAAGGGGGTGGTGGGGCCAGGGTGGTAAAGTGGGGATAGGTGAAGATAGTTAGATGGTGGCCATTGGCACTCGGATGGGCCCCAGCTATGCCTGCCTCTATGTCGGCTATGTCAAACAGTCCCTCTTCAGTCCCTGCACATCACTGTGCCCCAACTCTTCCACCGTTACATCAATGACTGTATCCTGCATCTTGCGTCCAGGATGAACTGGAACAGTTCATCAACTTCGCCTAGAACTTCCAACCCGCCCTCAAATTCACTTGGTCCATCTTGGACACTTTCTTCTTCTTTCTTGACTTCTCCATTTCCATCTCCAGCAACAGTATCCAGACGGATGTTTACTACAAACTTACAGACTCCCATAACTACCTGAACTGCACTTCCTCCCACCCAGCATCTTGGAAGAACTCCAACCTATCCTCCTAATTCCTCCACCTCCATTGCATCCACTCGGACAAGGAGATATTTCAATCATGAGCATCCCAGATGTCCACCTGTTTTGAACAACATGTCTTTCCTCCCTCTGTCGTCCACTCAGCCATCTACTGCACCACCTCCATTCCTCATTCCATTGCTCGAAACACCCCCCATCCAAACGCAATAAATAGAGTCCCCCTTGTCTTCACCAGTCTTTGTTTCCAACGCATCACTTATGTGCCACACTTAAACACTTCCACCAAATCCAACCAGACCCCACCACCAAAAACATCTGTCTCCTCCCCACTCCTCTCTGCCTTTCACAAGGACCCTTCCCTTCGACAATCCTTGGTTTGCATTACTTTTCCCCAATCCCCCGAACTCCCAGGTACCTTCCCCTGCAACTGGAAAAGATGCAAAACCTGACAGTACACCACCTCCTCACCTCCATCCAGAGCCTCAATCAGTCCTTCATGAGAGACAGAGGTTCACCTGCCTCTCTTCCAACCTAGCTTACTGCATCAGGTGCTCCCAATGTGGTCTTCTCTACTTCGGGGAGATCAAGCATAAGCTTAGGGAACAGTTCACTGAGCATCTCAGCTGGGCCCGCAGAGGCCAACCAAACCTCCCAGTTGCCACCCATTTTAATTCCCCTTCCCACTCCCTTTCCGACATGACCATCGTTGACCTCCTCCATTGCCACAACAAACCCCAGTCCTGAAGAAGGGATACACCCAAAATGTTGACTTCTCCACCTCCTGATGCAGCCTGGCTTGCTGTGTTCTTCCAGCCTCCTGCCTGTCTATTTTAGATTCCAGCATCTCCACTTTTTTTTTGTCTCTAACCTGATTTGAGATTTAAGCATAGCTTGGCAGTTAACTGTCGGTCATCATCCAACAACGCTCTAGCTGTCACATGCACAAGGACTGCTGGGAAGTGAAGATGGTTTCCTTGTCATGCAAAATGTCTATGAGTCTGATACAAGGTCTCAAAAGTAAGCTTATGATAATATTGTCCAGCCATTTCACTAATGAGCCAACTGCAGCAAGTGCAGGAGCGAAATGACCTTTGACCGGAAGAGCAGCTCCTGAAGATCTGTCATTTCCATTGGCTCTGAGAGTCTCTGAGCCAGAAAGAGAAGCATGGCCAGCTGGCTTCCGGCTCATGGGCCTTACATTGGACATACTTCAGTTTTTCTTCTCTTAGCCTCACAAGAAAATCATGTCTGCCAAAGGTAACCCAGTTGATAGAAATGATAATAATCAATGAATTGCACTTCAAAGGATCTGGATTAGGCTTGATGGGTTGAATAGCCCATATTGCCTTCTGTGATTGTATGATTTTATGAAACTGGAATTTTTGTAAGGAGCTTTTGCAGTGATGTAAATGTTTCATATTCATATCTACCTGCAGGTCAACTACCGATCAGTATACAGCTTGTGTTTACAGCTCCCACTCCCTCCATTTCCCAATTCTCAGTACTTCTTGGCTAGTGCTGATTTCCGAAAGGTACATAATGTGGTTGCAAATCCAATACTGGAATTTGAACTCTGGTTCCCCAGTCACCAGTGATTCTATTGTTGTGTTGTTGATATGAAGTGGGATAAAACTGTATTGTTTTCACTTTTATTGATCCTTCACGTTTTATAGCAAGGCACTCAATAGACAATTTCTAGGCAATAGCCAGGGTAGAACATTATTACAGAGGTTACAGTAGAGGACAGGACAGAGAGGTAAAAATGATTCACGGTGGGCCCTGAAGTATTTGCAACATACTGTGTAGGAGCAGGTATTTTTCAATTACTTGATGAAAATCTTCTCAATTTAGAGGAACCTTGTATTTTTAGATTAACCTACGTTGCGGTCACCATTGGACCATTCATCCATTGGACATAGAAGAGTGCATTGTCTTTTAGCAAAAGGAATTGTGGGAACAGTACTGAAAATTAAACTAGGAATATTCAGTGTGAAAAATATAGTGGGCACAGTTATGGGCTTGTTGATATTGATTTAGTGCTTTTTTTTAATACTCTGAGCTGAGTTGGAACACAACTGCATGCCTTAAGCCAGTGAAATGAAGTATCTGCTTATGATGGATATTTATGTGACACTGTTTCTCTCAGCACTCAGTGCTGAAGTGGTCACTGACGTGATACATCAGATGTTAACATTGATTTCTGCCTAATTATTATCCAATATGGATCTGAAATGGGACATGAGCAGCAGTATATTAGACATAGGGAGAAGTGAAATAGACAGAAAGAGACAGAGAGATGAAAGGATATTACTTTACTTCAATGAAGACTTCCATGCTTCAGAAGTTTGTTGAGATTAGCACTGATCAATAGTCCATTGGGATAGTGATTTCTATCCTCTATGGTTATTAATAAGAGGACTAGCTCATCTTTGGCTTGTCTGCTTAGTACCTACTCTGGTTCCTCTGAACAGTTTACAGTCAGCAGCAACTGATCCTCGCATTGATCTACAGATCAAAATATCTTCATTCAAGTGTGAAAAGACCATCTCGCAAACTCTTTCACCGACCATAATTCTAACTGCACTCTATAAATAGTATTTTGAAATTGTCTGTTCATAGCCATGAGTACAGCATATTGTTCACAACAATTTAACAAGTAAGAAATGTAATTTGTGTTTTAAATGCAAAATACCACAGAGGTTGGAAATCTGAAATAATAATAAGAAGAGTCACAGAAACTCAATAGGTCTAGCAACATCAATGGTAAGTGAAACAAAGTTAATGTTTCAAAACCATTATGACTCTTTTTTGGAAATGAAAGCAGCTAGAAAATGGTGGGCTTTTTTAATGTTAGTGACAGTGAGGCAGAAGAAGCAAGTGGAATGGATTGTAAGGGAGTCAAGGGCAGTGATGATGGTAGCAAAGGAGAGATGGATTATCAAAGTAAGTATAAATATTAACTGTGAAAAGGAGAAATGGCTTTGCTATGCTGAGAGCAAATCTAGCATGACCCAAATAAGTCAAAGCTGGGGGGAGAGGGAGAGTTTAAGGAAAATTGAGTACAAAGGTCATATTCAGTATGGATACATAGTTAACTGAGTGACGGGCAATAGAGATATTGCTGAATGATTTAAGGAGTGTGGTGAAGGTCCCCAGTTGTCGCTATTAACACAACTGCTTGTTTTGATATATAGTAATGAACTTGACTTAGGTATGCAGGGCACATTTTAATAATTTGCATATGACACAAAACTTTTATGTGTCAAACACATGGGAGGAAGGAACATAGGAACATAGACCCTGAAGCCTGTTCCAGCATTCAATAGGGTCATGGTTGATCAGCAACCTTACTCTTGTTATGGACCAGAACAGACCCCTCAAAGTATTTGAAGAAGGTAGTCTAGATGCTAACTTTTTTTTATTTTAAAGGTAAATGTAACATACTGTTTTCCAGATGCAATTTGATTAGTCAAATTACTCGATGTTAAGCAAACATTTATTTGGCTCTCTAGTTATAATACAATAAATGAAAGAATTCAGAATAACTTAACTCTACTGGAAAACTTAACAGAATAACATATACACTAACTATTACCAATTAACTGTTCCAATATAGTAACATCCCACAAACACACCCCTTGGGCAAAAAGGCTGTTAAGTAATAACTTTTACAAGGATCAGCGTAGAAAGGGTACGTAAAATAAAGGATACAATTCTAAAAGGGATTCAAGAGCAGAGGGAGCTAATATGCACAAATTATTCACGGTGGATATGGAAACAATTAGAATTTCTCAAGCTGGATATTTTCCAGTGACCCTATTTAGATGTGTTATGAGACATATGGGGCTTGAACTCAGTTCAGAAGTAAGGACACTACCACTAGACTATGAGAGCCTATCAAGTTCCTCAAGGTACTACATAGGTCTAACCATCTTCAGCTGCTTTATTAATGAACTTCCATCCATTGTAATGTTTGAAATATGGACATTAACTGATGGCTACACAATGCTTGACATCACGATACTAAATTCAAAATGCAGAAGGCTTGGATAACATTCAGACTAGGGCTTATGAATGGTAACATTCATTCTAAAAACATACCAGGTAATAACCATCTCCAACAAGAGAGAATCAAACCATTAACCCTTGACATTCAATGACATTTCCATAACTTAACTCATGCTAGCAACATTTTGGGGCCTAACATTGACCAGAAACTTAGCTAGACCAATCATATAAATAGTATGGTTACATGTACAGGTCAGAGGTAAAGAATTATGTGGCAAGTAATTCACCTCCTGTTTCTACAATAGCTATCGATCATCAACAAGACACAACTCAAGAATGTCATGGGATACTCTCCACCTGCCAGAATAAATTCAGCTTCAATGATATTCAAGACATTTGGCGGCATCCAGAACAATGCGTAGTCCACCTAACAACTTCAACAAGTTCACTCCCTCCTCCACTATTACAAAGAATGTGTTATTTACAAGATGCACTTGTAGGGGGGTAAAAAAGGAGGGGGGGTGGCGTTGCTAATTAAAAATGGTATAACGGCTGCAGAAAGGCAGTTCGAGGGGGATCTGCCTTTGGAGGTTGTATGGGCTGAAGTCAGAAATAGGAAAGGTGCAGTCACCTTGTTGGGTGTTTACTATAGGCCCCCCAATAGCAGCAGAGATGTGGAGAAACAGATTGGGAAACAGATTTTGGAAAGGTGCAGAAGTCACAGGGTAGTAGTCATGGGCGTTTTCAACTTCCCAAATATTGATTGGAAGCTCTTTATATCAAGTAGATTGGATGGGGCGGTGTTTGCACAGTGTGTCCAGGAAACTTTTCTAACTCAGTATGTAGATTGTCCGACCAGAGGGGAGGCCATATTGGATTTGGTACTCGGTAATGAACCGGGACAAGTGATGGGCTTGTTAGTGAGTGAATATTTTGGTGATGGTGACCACAATTCTGTGACTTTCACCTTGGTTATGGAGAGAGATAGGTCCGTGCAACAGGGTAGGTTTTACAATTGGGGGAAGGGTAAATACGATGCTGCAAGACAAGATCTGAGGAGCATA
>NC_057744.1:22808189-22816830 GCF_004010195.1 Chiloscyllium plagiosum
TGAAGGGTGGAAGGTATAGGGGAGATGTCAGGGGTGGATTCTTTAACCAGAGAGTGGTGGGGGCATGGAATGCGCTGCCTGTAGGAGTGGTAGAGTCAGAATCTTTGGTGACCTTTAAGCGGCAATTGGATAGGTACATGGATGGGTGATTAAGCTAGGACAAATGTTTGGCAAAACATCGTGGGCTGAAGGGCCTGTTCTGTGCTGTATTGTTCTATGTTCTATGTTCTAACCTATGACTTCTACCATTGAGAAGGACAGGGGCAGCAAATGCATCAGGCTACAACCATCTGCAATCTCCCCTCAAGGTCACACATTATCCTGACTTGGAAATGTATTACTAGTGTTGCTGTGTCAAAACCTTGGAGCTCCCTCTTTTATAGTAAAGTAGCCTGAACCAGAGGCCTTGCAGTAGCTCATAAAATCAGTTCACTACAATCTTCTCAGGGGCAGTTAGGTTTGGGCAATAAATGCTGGCCTTGCCAGTGACACTGGCATACCATGAAGGAAATATAAGAATAAGCTTATACTTCTAGATCACTAAGGTTCCAGGTGTCAGGTAGGTAGGGTGCTAGGTAAGTGAATAGGACTGTAATCGGTCAAGTTCAGCAAAGAGGGAGGAGAGATGCCAGGTTGGTATAGGTTGAGAGTGTGTCACATCCAGCAGAGAGGAGTGAATGTCTCATCCTGTTGGGGTGGGGGTGGGGTTGTCAGATCTGGCAGGAGTGGACTTGTTGGATTTGGGGAGACTGGAAGTGTTGTTCCAACAGGGAGAAGAGGATGTTGGGATCCAGAGGGGCAGTGGGGGTGGGGGACCATGGAGTCAGGACTCTTCCTTGAAAGATATCCAGAGTTTCAGACTGACAACAGGGAATGCCTGTGGGGGAAAAGAGGGGAGTTTGTTGGAATTGTGTTGTTTTGGGAGTTCTATTTGGAAGCATGTTTGTCAGTGGTACAGAGGAACTTAAGGGGTCTGGGCTGGTGTAGTTATGTGTATAGTGAGTCAGAGGGTCGGCTTAATACTTACCTATAAGTTAGCCTAGGATCTGGGCAAAAATTAGCTTAGCTAAAGCAGAATCCTCCAATTTCCCAGAATTTAATTGATTCTTCCAGAAGAGTTGCATGCACGAAGGAATTGTCCACTGGAATCCTCAATTTCCCACACAATTCTCACAGAGTCTGCTGTGTCTGAGATTCCACCAGGGTCCAACACACAACTCTAGTCTGGACTGCTCCAAAGACTGCCGTCTTCACAATTTCCAGGACCTTGTGTCTAGTTCTGAGCATCACATTTTAGAAAAGATACTTAAGACATTTAAAGAGATGCAAAAATGATTTACAAAAGTGATTTTAAGGATGAGGGATTTCAGTTAAATAGGTAAATTGTTGGTGTTTTGCCCTTGAGACACAGTTCGAAAAATTAATTTCAAAATAATGAGAGTCTGGACAGAGTAAAGTAGAGAAGCTCCTTCCATAGGATGAATGTTGAGAACCAAAAGATTACCCACTTAAGATAAAAGGGCAAAAGAGATCACAAAAGAGATTAATATGGAATGAATGTTTAGGATCAAGAATGTACTACCTCAGATCATGATAGGGACCAATGAAATTAAACTGGTTTGGCAAGGTAGGACACAGGACAGATGTAAAGTCAGGAGCAAGGCCCAATCAGATGTAGAAGGATTGTCAGGACAATCTGGTAGGTGGAGAAGAGAAGAACAGGATAAGGCACATGGACGGAATGGAAAGCTACATTTTATCTATTTCAGTGCAAGGTGTTTGACCAGTTTTGGCAAATGAACTCAGAGCACTTATCACCAAGTAGGAATATGATATTATTTCAATTATTGAGGCAGAGCTGAATGAAGGATAGGACTGGCAGCTTAAGATATTGAAGTTCCAGATGGGATAGGAGGTTTGTAAGAGAGATGGGGGCATTACATTATTGATAAAGGAAACCATCACTGCAGTAATGAGGGATGATGTTGTCAAAGGGTCTTCAATGAGGTCAGCTGAGTAGAACTCAGAAATAAAAAAAAGGGCAATTATGCTACTGGTATTATACAAAAGGCCTCCTAACAGTCAGATGGAGATGGAGGAGCAGATGGGTAGGCAAATCACAGAAAGGTATGAGAGAAACTCGATTACTGTTGTGGGGCACTTGAACTCTCCAAACAGTAACTGGAATCACCTTCATGTGAAAGGAACAAATGGGTGGAATTCTTAAAGTCTAGCCAGGAGAAATTTTTGTTCTAGTATGTCGACAATCCTATTAGAGATGAGGCAATGTTGGGCCCAATCCAGGGAATGAAGTGAAACAAGTGGTTGAAGCTTAGTGGGTGCATTTTGGGGTAATGACTATTACGCTGCAAGTTTCAAAGTATTATAGAAAAGGATGAGGATAGTGCATTAATAAAATGTCTAAATTGGCAGAAGGTCAATTTCAATACCATCAAAGAGGATCTGGTAAACATATACTAGCAGAGCCTACTTGCAGGAAAGTCAACATTTGGAGAAGGGAGTCTTTTAAAAGAAGTAGAGTGAAAATTCAGGCCAGTGTGTTCCCATAAGAGTGAAGAATAAGGGCAGTAAGTCCAAGAAATCCTGGATGTTAAGGGATATTGAGAGTTCTGCAGAGAAAAAGAAGGGAACATGTTAAATGCAGCACATTAAGAACAGGGGAAACCCTTTCCTAGATAGAGGGTGTAGGAGGATTCTTACGAAGAAAATGAAAAGGCCAAAGAGGAGCAATGATGTTTCTTTGGCTGATGGATCAAGAAAATGTCCAAAGTTTTTAAACATATCGAACAAGAGGATTATCAGGGAAAGAGTGGGACCTAATAGAGACCAAAGTGGCAACATATAAATGTAGCCAGAGGACATGGGTGAGGTCTTCAATGAATACTTCTCATTGTATTCACAAAGCGAAAAATCATTGTAGCTGGAGAATTTCAGTTGAGATGGTGAGGCTCAAGAACACATTCAGATTAATAGGAAGGAAATATTGAATGCTTTAACAGGAATAAAGGTGCACAAGTACCCAGGGCCTGACAAGATGTGTCCCAGGTTGCTGTGGGAAGCAATAGAGGTATTGTTGGGGCTCTGGAGATACTTAGTATCTCACTGGCCACAGATGAAGTGCCAGATGACTGAAGGATAGCTAATGTCATTCTGTTGTTTAAGAAGGGCAGCAATAGGCCCTGGCAGGGACAGGCCAGGCAATTACAGACCAATTAATTTGATGTCAGTGGTCTGTAAACTAATGGAAAAAATTCTGAAGGGCAGGGTTAATCAATATTTGGAAAGGTAGGGATTAATCAGGGATAGTCAACATTAATTTATTCGCAGGAGATCCTGTCTCACTAGTTTAATTGATTTCTTTGAAAAAGTTGCTAAATATGTTGATGTGGATAGTATAGTTGATGTGGTTGACATAGACTTCAGTAAGATCTTTGATAAGGTCCCACATGAAAGGATGGTGCAGAAGGTAACAGCCCATGGGATCCAAAGCAATTTGACAAACTGGATCTAAAATTGGCTTCCAAAGAGGAAACAAAGGGTGATGGTAGAGGATTGTTTTGTAATTCGAAGCATGTGAGCAGCAGTGTACTATAGGGATCTGTGCTGAGAACTTTGCTGTTTGTTATTTACATTAACAATTTGAATGTGAATGTAGAATGTATAATGAATGAGTTTGCAGATGACATGAAAATTGGTGGTTTTGGTGAGATTGAGGAGGATGGTCCCAAGCTACAGTCTAATATTGATCAGGTGAAATGTTGGATAGACAAGTGGCAGATGGAAGTCAAAGCTGATAATTGCGAAGTGATGCATTTTGGGAGGTCTAATCAGGGAAGGACTTACACAATAAATGACAGGTCCCTAGGGAGTACTGAAGATGAAAGGGACCTTGGTGTATAAGTCCATAGTTCCATGAAGATATCTGCACAGGTAGACAGGGTGATGAAGAAAGTAAATTGGAGGCTTGTCTTCATTAGCTGAGGCATGGAATGTGGGAACAAGAAAGGCTTGTTGCAACATTATAAAAAAAAGGTTAAGCGGTAGATGGAATACTATCTGCAATTCTGATTGCCACATTGTGAGAATGATGCGATTGCACTGGAACAGATGCAGAAGAAATTCACCAGGATGTTACCTAGGATGGAAAGTCTCAGTTATGAGGAGAGAGTGGACAGGCTGGGTTTGTTTTCCATGGATCAGAGGAGGTTGATGGGGGAATCTGATTGAGATAGACAAAATTATGCAAAGTTACAGACAGAGTAGATTATGAGAATCTCATCCCCATGGCAGACATGTCTGAGATCAAAGATCATAAGTTTAAGGTGAGGTGCAAGTAGTTTAGAAGAGATAAGAGAATGATTTTATCACCCAGAGGGTGTTAGGTATGTGGAATAGCTCTCTAAGAAGGTGTTAGATGCAGAGCCTCTCACAACATTTAAGAAGCATCTGGTTGAGCACATAAAATGCCAGAGCATGATAGGCTATGGACCAAGTTCGGGGAAGTGGGATCAGAATAGCTTGGTGTTTTTTGGCCAGCATAGACGTGATGAGTCGAAGGGCTTGTTTCTATGCTATATGACTCTCGGCAGCCTTCTAAAGGTCATTGTATAATTATCTCATCAGAAACTGATTGTGACTTTGGAGAAAAGGTAGCGGCATGTAGGACTACCAGAGTTGCAATTAAAGAGAGTTAGTCTGGATATGACAGGTCAAATGTCCTTCCTCTATGCCAGTAGCAATTCTATAACTTTAATCCATCATTCTCACAATGACTAAATGTTTCATCTTGGCTTAACTCTTAACTAAAATGCACAGCAATCATATATTTCTTTTTCAGCAGATTCTTGGCTCAGCTCTTCCATTTCTGACACAAGGGAAAATGTCGTGTTTATTGCTTTAATAGGCAATTTAGTACAAGCATTGTATCCATGTCATGGCAGGCTGACAATTTGAAGCTTCAGTCATTTTAAGTGCCTTTCATTCTGTTGTGTGGAACAGCAGTGAAAACACCTCATAAAAGCTGTAAAACCACTGTAAAATTTACATCTTAAACAAAAATCTATTTCAACTCATTCTTTTGCGACAAATGTTCTTTACCATTGTATTTCTCTATCACTACTTATGGCCTATGGGCAAAATGCAGAGATGCATTATGTATTTACATTGCCTTTGCATCTCTCCTGTAGTTTTCTGTCTCAGTCTTCACATTTGCTTCACCAGCTTGTTAATCTACTTAAAATTGGCACATAACATTTGCACCAGACAAATGTCAGACAATGTCCATCTCCAAAAAAAAAATCTAATTTTGATTCTCTTGATCTTTAATGGTGACGATCACTGAATTCACCACTATCAACATCCTGGAGGGGTTACCATTAACCAAAAACTGAACTGGACGAGCCATATAAATATGCGACTATAAGACCAAGTCAGAGTGAAGTGAATAATTCACCTCTTGACTCTCCAAGGCCTGTCCACCACCTATATGGCACAAGTCGAGCTTGTGACCAGTGAAGTGCCACAAGGATCGGTGCTGGGCCCTCTACTTTTTGTCATTTACATAAATGATTTGGATGCGAGCATAAGAGGTACAGTTAGTAAGTTTGCAGATGACACCAAAATTGGAGGTGTGGTGGACAGCGAAGAGGGTTACCTCAGATTACAACAGGATCTGGACCAGATGGGCCAATGGGCTGAGAAGTGGGAAATGGAGTTTAATTCAGATAAATGCGAGGTGCTGCATTTTGGGAAAGCAAATCTTAGCAGGACTTATACACTGAATGGTAAGGTCCTAGGGAGTGTTGCTGAACAAAGAGACCTTGGAGTGCAGGTTTTTCCCTGGAGTGTCGGAGGCTGAGGGGTGACCTTATAGAGGTTTACAAAGTTATGAGGGGCATGGATAGGGTAAATAGACAAAGTCTTTTCCCTGGGGTTGGGGAGTCCAGACGAGAGGTCATAGGTTTAGGGTGAGAGGGGAAAGATATAAAAGAGACATAAGGGGCAACTTTTTCATGCAGAGGGTGGTATGTGTATGGAATGAGCTGCCAGAGGAAGTGGTGGAGGCTGGTACAATTGCAACATTTAAGAGGCATTTGAATGGGTATATGAATAGGAAGGGTTTGGAGGGATATGGGCCGATTGCTGGCAGGTGGGACTAGATTGGGTTGGGATATCTGGTCGGCATGGACGAATATATAACTTTGTTCCATTACATGTTATATTAGCTAAATTGGACAATTTAATTTCTGGAACAACATGCTTCTGACTCAGATGAGATCATGTCATGACCAACACAGTATGAAAATCAATTCTTTGGCATCATCCATATATGTACAGCCAGATAATGATCAGAATTAGGACCCCTGAAAAAGACACTATCACTTCAGCTAAGGAAGCCTAGACTGGGAATGGCTCTATCCTGATTCTATAACCCATCATAAAGTATCAACAGATACCCCCTGCCCCAGCTCAGGATAACACTCTCCCAGACCTGCAAAGGACTTTTGCTGTTCTTCATCCTCTGAAGAATTCATACACTGAACAAAAGTTTTTTCCTAGCCATATCGAACATCAAAGAAAGTAAGTACAAAAAACTTTCATGTACTCACCCCCACACTCTGGATTCCTTGACCGTTCCTGAACGTTCTCACGACCTCCGGAATCGCTCAGACGCCATTGCCCACGCGGCCGCTGCAGCCACCACCGCCGCGGCGAACGGTGACGTCACTTCTGCCCCCACACCGCACAGACAACAGCCACCACCGATCATGCAGCCTCTGCGATCGCCGCCCAGACAACCACCTCCACGATCGCCAGGAAGACCATCGTCGACAGATACGCAGCCGCCACGGGATCCGCGACTACCGGGACCAGCACCGTGTCTGCCTGGCATGCCACTTCCACCCCCGGAGCTGCCGACCCCGCATCCACTTCCGCCCCCAGTGACGTCACTCACCTGCTCAAGGACCACACCGCACGCTACGCCATTCCCACGTCGATCTCTGCCCCACGTCAATTTCCGTCCCCATGACCAACTCCGCCCCCATGCCTAACTCTGACCCCACTCCCAGCTCCAGCCCTACACCAGGTCCTAGCTCCCAGCCCTGCCATATTTTCACCATCCCTCCAGACCTCCTCCTCTCTGAGGATGAACGATCAGGCCCCAGCAGAGGTCTCACCTTCATCCCCCCCTACGCTCCCGGATCAATAAGTTCAACACGTGGCTAGATATCGAGCACTTCTTTCGCCACCCTCGCCTCCGCGCCTACTTCTTCAACTAGGACTCTCGCCCACCCTCTGACGACCCCTTCTCCTGCCTCCAACACACCCCATCCACCTGGACACCCCATGCTGGCCTCTTACCTGCCCTCGATCTCTTCATATCCAACTGCCGCCGCGACATTGACCACCTCAACCTGTCTATCCCCCTCACCCACTCCAACCTCTCACCCTCACAATGCGGAGCCCTCCAATCCCTCTGCTCCAACCGCAACCTCACCATCAAACCAGCAGACAAGCGAGGCGCAGTGGTAGTTTATACCAAGGCTAAACGCCAGCTCGCAGACACCTCCTCCTACTGCCCCCTTGACCATGACCCCATCTCCCACCAATAAACCATCATCTCCCAGACCATCCATAACCTCATCACCTCAGGGGATCTCCCATCCCCCGCCTCCAACCTCATAGTCCCACAACCCCGCACCGCCCGTTTCTACCTCCTACCCAAAATCCACAAACCCGACTGCCCCGGCTGACCCATTGTCTCAGCCTGTTCCTGCCCCACCGAACTCATCTCTGCATACCTCGACACGGTCCTGTCCACCTTAGTCCAAGAACTCCGCAACTACGTTCAGGACACCACCCATGCCCTTTACCTCCTCCATAATTTGCGCTTCCCCAGCCCCCAACGCCTTATCTTCACGATGGACATCCAGTCCCTATACATTTCCATCCCCATCATGAAGGACTCCAAGCCCTCCGCTTCTTCCTCTCCCGCCGACCCAACCAATATCCTTCCACTGACACCCTCCTTTGACTGACTGAACTGGTCCTCACTCTTAACAACTTCTCCTTCCAATCCTCCCACTTCCTCCAAACCAAAGGAGTAGCCATGGGCACCTGCATGGGCCCCAGCTATGCCTGCCTCTTCATAGGATATTTGGAACAGTCCATCTTCCGCAGCTACACTGGCACCACCCCCCACCTTTTCCTCCGCTACATTGATGACTGTATAGGCGTTGCCTCGTGCTCCCACGAGGAGGTTGAACAGTTCATCCACTTTACTAACACCTTCCACCCTGATCTCAAATTTATCTGGACTGTCTCAGACTTCTCCCTCCCCTTCATAGACCTCTCCATTTCTATCTCAGGCGACCAACTCAACACAGACATTTACTACAAACCGACCAACTCCCACGGCTACCTAGACTACACCTCCTCCAATCCTGCTCCCTGTAAAAATGCCATCCCATATTCCCAATTCCTTCGCCTCCGCTGCATCTGCTCCCAGGAGGACCAATTCCAATACCGAAAAACCCAAATGGCCTCCTTCTTCAAAGACCGCAATTTCCCCCCAGATGTGGTCGATGATGCTCTCCACCGCATCTCCTCCACTTCCTGC
>NC_057744.1:22817183-22826435 GCF_004010195.1 Chiloscyllium plagiosum
CCCCTCCCCCCACCTTTTCTCAGTCCCAACCCTCAGACTCAGCACCGCCTTCTTGACCTGCAATCATCTTCCCGATCTCTCTGCCCCCATCCCCTCTCCGGCCTATCACCCTCACCTCCTTCCACCTATCGTATTCCCAGAGCCCCTCTCCCAAATTCCCTCCCCCCTACCTTTTATCTCACCCCGCCTGGCACACCAGCCTCATTCCTGAAGAAGGGCTTATGCCCGAAACGTCGATTCTCCTGCTCCTCGGATGCTGCCTGGCCTGCTGTGTTTTTCCAGCATCACATTTTTCAACTCTGGTCTCCAGCATCTGCAGTCCTCACTTTCTCCTAAAGTATCAACAGCAAAGAAAGATAAAAGTAAAAATGAACTTTTTTTTCTCTCTCAGCAAATCCTAAAATCCTTTAAAACCAATGAGTAATTTTACCTTGCTGGAATGTGCAAGAAATCTGGCTGCTAATTTAAACTACCTAGCTCCCACAAACAGCACTGTGATATTGATCAGATAATCAATATAGATGATGTTGATTGAGGGATAAATGATGGCCAGGCCATTGGGATAACTCTCCCTCTCTTTCCTGAAAGAGTGACATTGAATATTCTATGCACATCTGAGAAGGCAAATGAGACCTTGGTTTGACTTCATATCCAAGAGCATCCCTTCACATAGTGAAACATTTATGGACTCATTGCTAAATATAATAGACATATCAGCTATCAAAAAATTAACAGAACAGCTTTTGCACTGAATCACATTGAAATCACAACTCAGCTATTGGCTATTTTGTTCAGAAGGTCAATACTAACTTTTATACTCCACAGAGACCTCCTTCCATCTTATTTTATCTCACTCTCAACATATCCTTTCATTCCTTTCACCACATGTACTTATCACCTTCCGCTTTGTGTTGCTAACATTACAGGTGATCTCTGAGTCCTTTGCTGGAGCTGTGGTGCTGCTCTTACCTTTGAGCCAGGAGGCCTGGTTTCAAATCCCACTTGCTCCAGAGGTATGTCGCGGTATCATTGAACTAGTTGATTTGAAGCTATCTACATTGATCTCTGATTTATGAACATCTGACTTACATGGGAATAAGATCTCATATAGGGGGTGTATTCATGTTATTTTTAAGGATCTGACATGCAAATCTTTTTTTATACTTTCAAATGGCTATTTGATATTGTACTGTATTGTCTTGTGACTTAAGTACTTATCAACTGATGAATATACTCAAGAATTGGATCCTTTCTCAACCTAGGGACTGCCTGCATTGGAATTGACTTGTAAAGGCTGCAGTAATGTCTCCTTCGTCATCTTGTAGGGATTGCAATGGGAGCAAGTTGTTAGCTGCTGTTTTGTAGATCCTCCAACTTTGCATCCTTAGTATTCTTGTGCAGTTATTTGAGGCAGGAGTGCACTCAATAGAATGGACAAAGTAAAGTGAAATCTTTTTAGGGTACCAATTGGACAAACATCATCAATTTAGAAATCAACATCCAGTTTGTTTGATAAACTATGTATTATAATTGTTAAACGGATTCTGCAGAGATGGTCTGTTATCCCAACTGACAACACTAATTAATTGAGCTTTATCAAATGGCCATAAATCAATGAAATGTAATTAACTGTCTTTATTGTTATAAATGATAATATTTAACATACAAACTGGATAAAAAGTAATAACATTCTTGGCATATTTATGTTTAATATAATCACACAAATATTCCATATAGGAAATAAAGTATGCAATAATTTGCAGAATATTGTAATCATGATTATGAAACAGCCATCAATATTGTTCCAGATTTATCAGTCATTGTGATTAGAATCTCAAGACCTTCACAATGTGTTACGAGCATTTTTCATAGGTTGTTTACATGGTTTCCTTCATTAGTGTCACAAAGTAATTGACCGCAACAATCATTGCAGGAGCCTGAAGCCTATAAAACCATTCTCATTAACCAAATATAGTCACATATATTCAGGGCAGTTTTAGTTAGGGGTCAAAATTCCATATCATCAGCTCCTCCCAAAGATCAGGAGCACAATTTGGGAAAATGCACAATCCAGTGCATGATTGCCTTAGTGCATTCTCCACACAATGGGCTTCCATCTCTTAAATTGTTTAAAATTTAAGCAAGTAGCTACGTGCAGATTCTTTTCACAGAATAAATACGATTATGGTGAGAAATTTTTGCAAATTATATTCCTGTTCACTTTTAAATACAGTCCTCAGTGCCAAGTGGCTTTATAGTTTCATTTGTTTCTCTTCCACATCAAAACAGAACTTTCTATTCTAAATGTTTTGCTGTATCCTCATGAATTTCTCAACATTCCATGCAATAATAATGGGTTTTTTTGTTGCTTGGTGCACTTTAAGCGTCAGTAAAGCCCAGTCATATAGCCAATATATTAGAGTTAAGGCAAAAAAAATCATATTCACACTAACTGCTTGAATACATCTTCTTTTGAAGATTAGAAATTAGTAATGTTTGATCTATTTAACATTGAGCTGTGTAACTGTGTAAATACCCAGCAGAGGGGCTGAGCCATGAAGTCAATGCTGTAATTATTGTTGTTCTCTCCTGGTTAAAAGAAAAAAAACAGGAAGTTAGATTATTTGTAGCTGCATCAAAGACACAGAAAGTGCCCTTCACAAAGAAATGGATTATGGTAGAAGTTACTCAGAATCATAACACCAAGATTGAGGCGCTGTTATATTGAGCTCACAGCACTGTGAGTTAAAATGACCACATAGGTAGGTTGCCCAAATGTGTAATAAGCAAAGACAGTCCCAACCAAAATGACCATTCTATTAAAAGGTAATTAAACTTAGGCAGGCAGAAAGAAACCTTTGTGTAATATGGTTGGATTTTCACGTGCATGCATATGTCCAGGTGTTGGAAATGGAAAAGAAATGAAACCTTGTGCGCAATGAGTCAACCTAAAGAAACATAACTTCTACAGACAGAATACACAAATACTCTTTTTATTTAAATATTATTTCATAGAGTAGAACTTCATATTATCGAAAATTGGTACATTTTCTTAAAGCATTTTTATGCTTTAAGGATAATTTGTAAGAATACAAATTCAAGGGGAAAATCAATTGTTGCATGTGTGCTGATCGTTTGAGAAGTGGACACTGATTAGTAAAAGCATTATCACGAAGAATGTACACATTAATGACGATTACCAATTAAGTTTTTAAAATTTTAAACCAGTTAGGTTGATGCTGATTAGGCTAAGAAATGAATTAGAAAACATATTTTGAGTTGAAAGCAACACAGTGTGGATACTTGTTCTTTCCATTTGCTTAGGACACGACCCTGTGTATTATTATGTGCAACCCCCAGTGCACACAAGTGTGCCGTGCTATGAGCCTGACTGACAATCCGAAATGGATAAACAATATAATTGTATGTGCATTCAGGATTATCCAGCAAATGCTGTCCAACTGTAGAATTGCATCTAATGTTAGACACTGAGTTGTGAGATTTGCAAATGCAGGCCAGTTCATTGCAGTGAGTACCTTGGTATTTTTGCAACAAAAGTGAAGATACATGCAGTTTGATATGATTGACCAGTTTTTGGGGAAAACAGCTAATCTGTGAGATCGCAGAGCTTTTATTTTGGCTTGGTGGCACCATCCTGTTAGTGAAAAACACCACTTGTATTGTTATTACATTTACCAGTGTAAAACAACCATCATCATCTCAAACCTCACAGATACTTTACCATAAGGTAAGGACCAAGATTTTAGGACTTGGTGATATGAAACAAACATGAACAGAAATTGTTGGAGAAACTCAACAGGTCCGGCAGCATCTGAAACAGAGAAAACTTCAAGTGAAGTGATCCTTCTTCAGTAAATAAATATACCTGCAGCTCACAGAAATCTCAGTTCATCTGAAATATTTCCACCTCATATTTGTTTACAGTTTTGATGCAAGAAGGTATTGCTGAATGATAGCTTTAATTAGCTTTCAATCACACTATCTAATTAATTTGATTGATAGTGACAAGCTGACACATAACAATTGTCTTAAAAACCTGTGGACACATATATACCTTTAGTTTTTATAGCAATGGTTTTGTGTTTTTGCCTATTCATTCAAATATTTGTTAATAATAATGCTTGAATCCTATATTAGTATACTTATTGATTAACAATTTTACTGCTGTAAAAATCTGGCCACATTCTCTTTTACTTAGTAAGGTATGTTGCTCACAGCAATGTGTCTCTAATTAGGTTCTCCCACTCTACAGTTCTGCAGCCATCAGCTTTAGTTTCTAGTAGTTAACAATGATGTATATCTGGAAAATCATGATTTGCAGATGCCAGTGTTGGACTGGTGGTGTACAAAGTTAAAAATCACACAACACCAGGTTATAGTCCAACAGGTTTAATTGGAAGTACTAGCTTTCAGAGCGCTGATCCTTCATCAGGTGGTTCGCCATGTTGCACAACCACCTGATGAAGGAGCAATGCTCGGAAAGCAAGTGCTTCCAATTAAACCTGTTGGACTATAACCTGGTGTTGTGTGATTTTGAACCTGGAAAATCATGATGCTTTATCTGTTCTCCAATGAAGCCGGAAACACAGGGTGGAATCTCATAGGAGGCTCAGCAATGTGAGCTATGGCGAGACTTGGGACAGAATCAGATGAGAAGTCTAGTGAGGTGGATCTCTACATTGGGAGATTTTGCTCTTTTTTTTAATGCTGTTGACAAGCAGCGCAGTGAGCTTCTCAATAGGTAGCAACAAGTTGCCAATTAAAGAGAATTATTGCTTCATGTTTTGTGAGTGGTACAATTGAACTCATTAACATTCAGCTTCCTTTCTTCGCACATATGCCAAACGAGCTGGATTTCAAGAATACTCAATATTGAAATTAGAGTGCGTACCTAGTGACTTGAATGTGTCATTTGCTCCAAAGGACTACCATGTTGGACACCAGGTACCAATGTCTCAGGCACGCTCCATCAGTAGGGACAACACTCATCCCATGCCCACAAATATTGGCATCTGACATATGCCAATCTCAAAGACCTTCATGACACCTCTCCAATTCATTTTTTGGGCACTTCTGCACTTCAGTGTTTCACCTACAGCTGCACCAGTAACTTTCATTGTAAAGTTACAGCAAGGACATTGTTCCCGCAAGGACATACACTCAACTCCTGAATTGGCCCAGGCTGTATCCCTGGGCTCCTTGCTCAGTGTCATAGTACTCATTCACTCCAAGCCTACCTGAATAATCACAGCATTCATGCCTTGCCTGTTTGCTCTTTGCTCCCTCAATCAGAGATATCAAGGTTCATGTTACTGCTGTCTGGCTTTGCTACTCATGCCTTGCCACTTAGCACAAAAACAAGGCTGCAAGCTTGTCATGGTTGGCATCAGGCCTCAGTCAAGTCAAGGGGGACAGCCTTTGTTCAGGGCTCTCAAAACGGTCCGTCAGCCACTCAGATTGGTCAGGGTGAGGATACCCTCTGCATACGGAGTGAAGAGCAATTCAGAAGTCACACGACACCAGGTTATAGTCCAACAGGTTTATTTGAAATCACAAGGTTTCAAAATGCTGCCCCTTTTTCAGGTGAAGTGTAGAGAGGCACATTGGCACAGAATTTATAGCAGAGAAATCAAAAGATCATACGAATGGTGTGAGTGGAATGTTGAGAGGTTGAATAATAAGTCTCTTCAGATGATCAAAAGTGTCAGATGGTGTGAGAAAAGTGTGACAGTGGTACAGTATGAGCCCTGGTGGGAGTTGGGTGCAGTAAATAGACAAAGTAAATATGTGGTGACAGATAGAAGGTGTTGGCAGTTACATTGGCACAGTGTAGAAGGTCATTATCCTTCTGTATATTTGTGCAGATGGCTAAGAATGTTTTTGCTTGTATGGAAACTTCGATCAGGATGGCCTGGTATTCCATCCAATTGGACCTCCAAGTGCCTTCCCAAACAGTGTAACACTAATCTCCCCTGTCTGACATGTCCAGGGCAAATGTCAGGAACCATGCAGGGCAGCACTGGAGTGAGAATTCTTGTCTTGGTACACAACACGATTATAAGTATGGTATCTACACCAGGGACTCCAGTGAATTCTGTGTTATGAAGATGTGGGTGTACTATACCTTTAAGAGAGTTAAAACTAGCAGAACTACCTGACAACACCAAGTGTTCTGAATAAGGTAACAATGTAACACTTGGTCGACAGCTAGATTAACTGGGTTGCCTGGAAATGACAAAACAGATTCGAATTAGGCCAATCATTTTAAATTATACACCGAAAAATACCAAATTCCACTCAAGTTTGAATTTAGTATATTGATAATCTTAAAAGCCAGTCACCCAATCTGATGCTTTGGGGGGTATAAGACTTGGGAAAATTGAACATTTGGGAGGAGAACAGCCAAGTTACCAACATCTGCAGAACTGCCAAGAGAATAGCTCTCTTAAAGGTACCTTTATTAATCTGTGACTTGTAAAGCATAATCCCAAAGAAGAAGAAACAAAGACGCGGAAAGATCCAAATAGAAGATTCGACAGCTGATTGATTGAAAACTTGAATTTTTGATAAATCTTAATTGGGGCTTTTATCGGGCTAGTATTGTAAAAGGAGACGGTAAGAGATAGGTTAGAGGAAGGAGCTGTAAAGAGTTGTAAGTTAATTATTATCTGTTATATTTCAAGAAATAAAGTTGTTAATTTTTACTTTAAATAGAGCTTGGCCTCTCAAATTTTCACAGATTACTACATGGGATAAATCTTTTCTGTGTTGTTGGTTTAAATTAAGCAGGAGGGTTTACCTTGTGTCATAATATGTGCAATATCCAGTGAGTGGAGAGTTGTTCCAGGAATGGTGCATGCTGGAATCGGGCAAATAATGGTTGTGAGAATGCCATAGTGGCAGGTAATTATTGAGGTAAGTTTGATAGGATTCTCTTGGAAAACCTATTTGGCCTAGTGACAGATATCTCTCTTGAAGCAAAAATTGATGCAACTCAGACTTGGCAAATTAAACAGAGAATTTACCTTATAGAGGCTTAGCAACAAGTCATGCAATGTGCTTTCCTCCATGTGATGTAAACCAATAACTTACAGTCTATTTATTTCACAGGCCTTGCTAAAAGAGGATATATAGAAATTAATGATTAGGATGGAAAATTAAAGAGGCATGTGGAGAGATTGGAGATGCTCACGAGGCCAGAATTTGAAGAGTGCAAGTATCTTAGAGGGTGTGAGGCCGTGGGAGATTTCAGAGATAGGCAGAGGCAAGGTCATTGGGATTTGTGAAGACAAAGACTTCAAAACAAAAGCATTGCTTAATCAAGAGTCATTATATTTCAGGAAGCACATGAGTAATTGGTAAACGGTGCATTGTAAGATATTATGTCAAATTAATGCTCATTCAACCTTTTTTTGTGGAATCTTGCTGTGTCCAAATTGACAAAAAAAAACTTGGCTGTATCAAAACATTGATAGCAGTTGAAAAGGGAAGGTTTTTAAGACCATCCAAGGATGTGAAGGCACGACATAAATGCAAGTTCATTTTTTCTTATTTAACATAACAATATGTAACTACTGGGTAATGGTGTAGGATAGAGAGACCTAAGGGTTCAGGTACATAATTCTTTGAAATTTGCATCAGAGTAGATAGGGTGGTTAAGAAGGTATTTGGCATGCTTGCCTTCACTGCTAAGATTTGAGTTAGGAATTGGTACATCACGTTGAGATTGCACAAGACGTTTATGAAGCTTTTTTGGAGTACTGTGTGTGGTTCTGGTCACCCTGTTATAGGAAGGATATTATTAAACTGGAGAGAGTGAGAGAGGATTGCCAGGATGTTTCTGGGAATGGAGGGCTTGAGTTATAAAAATAGACTGTTAGGCTGGGCTTTTTTTCACTGGAGTGTAGGAGGCTGAAGAGTGATCATATAAAGGTTTATAAATCATGAGGGGCATAGATTGTGTGACTAGCAAATGTCTAGTGAGTTCAAAACTGGAGGGCATATTTTTTAAAGTAAGAGGAGAAAGATTTAAAAAGGTACATGGTTAGTGTGTGGAATGAACTGCCAGAGGAAGTGATAGGATGCGTATACAGTTACAAAGTTTAAAAGGCATTTGGATCAGTACATGAGTGGGAAACGTTTGGAGGGATATAGGGCAAACGTAGGCAGGTGGGACTAGTTTAATTTGGGAACACAGTCAACTTGGACTAGCTGGACTGAAAGGCCTGTTTCCATGCTGTATGACTCTATGACTATGACTCTAATTATATATCAGTATGCTACTTCACATAAAATCCCTATCAGATGAAGATCTATTATTCACTTCAAGATTTTAAACTTATTAAGTTGAGTGATTTGATTTGCCATTAATCTGAATACTGGGTGTACTGGATGTTAAATTTAAAAAGTCTTTTGGCTCAATATAATTGATAGGTTTCCCAATGACAACCTTTAACAAATAACATTAGCACTTACCATTTAATAACATTTTTGTTTTGGTGTGAAATACTATTAAAAACATCAGCTTGCGAGGCATTAAAAATATCTCTTTTTTTAGTCAGAAAGCCTTGGAAGTATGATCTCAGTGTTATAAAAAGATGGCATTGTTTTTATTGTAGATAATTAATTAGCATGAAATTGACAATAATAATTTAACGTGATGGAAAAGAAATGAAGTTAGTGTGTGGTTCTTGAGTACTTTTATTTATTCCAAAAATAACTTAAGAATTCTGTTTCCTTTTAAATATTGCTGCAGTATTGATAGAAGCAATGGTAACTACTAAGCCAAGTTATCCCAGTGAAAGATTAGGGGATGTGAGATCAGGCGTGGGTTTCTACCACAGTAAACAATGCAGGTGCTGCAACTTGTTTTCTTCACCATGGGCAGCATCTCATACAGAGTAGACAGCTAGTTTAGTGCAGCAGGTCAGGCAGCATCCAAGGAACAGGAGAATCGACGTTTCGGGCATAAGCCCTTCTTCAGGAATGAGGAAAGTGTGTCCAGCAGGCTAAGATAAAAGGTAGGGAGGAGGGACTTGGGGGAGGGGCTTTGGAAATGCGATAGGTGGAGGGAGGTCAAGGTGAGGGTGATAGGCTGGAGTGGGGTGGGGGCGGAGAGGTCAGGAAGACCTGCTTATCTTAGCCTGCTGGACACACTTCCCTCATTCCTGAAGAAGGGCTTATGCCCAAAACGTCGATTCTCCTGTTCCTTGGAAGCTGCCTGACCTGCTG
>NC_057744.1:22827823-22858419 GCF_004010195.1 Chiloscyllium plagiosum
TGCTGCCTGACCTGCTGCGCTTTTCCAGCAACACATTTCCAGCTCTGATCTCCAGCATCTGCAGACCTCACTTTCTCCTATAGGAAGGATATGTAGGCTTCGGAGAAGGTCAGGAGAGGTTGACCAGAATGTTGTCTGGTTTAGAATGCCTTAGCTATAAGCACAGTTGGACAAACTTGGATTGTTTTTGCCAGAGTGTAACAGGCTGAGGTGTGACCTGATAGAAGTATATAAGTCATGAGAGGCATTGAGAGGGTGGTAGTTGGAGACTTTTTCCCAGTGTGGAAATGGCAAATACTAGTGGGTGAATAAGTTTAAGGTGAGAGGAAGAAAGTTTAAAAGAGATATGCAAGGAAAGTTTATTTTTAGTACTGAGGGAGTAGGTCCCTGGATTGCACTGTCTGGGGTGGTAGTGGAAGCAGATACAATAGCAAAGTTTAAGACTCATTTAGACCAGGAATAGAGGGATATGGACCATGTGCAGGCAGATGGGATTAGGTTAGAAAAGGATCATGGTTAAGAGACATGGTGTGCCATAGAGCCTGTTCCTGTGCTGTCCTGTTACATAGAAACATAGGAGGAGGCCATTCAGCCATTCAAGCCTGCTCTGCCATTCATCACGATCATTACTGATTGTTCCAATCCTGCTTTCTTCCCAGAACCTTTGATCCGATTTGCCCCAAGTGCTATATCTAGCAGCCTCTTGAATACATTCAATGTTTTGGCATCAACTACTTCCTGTGGTAATGAATTGCACAGGCTCACCACTCTTTGGGTGAAGAAATGTCTCCTCATCTCAGTCCTAAATGGTCCACCCTGAATTCTCAGTGTGACCCCTGGTTCTGGGCCCATCATCGGGGATATCTCCCTGCATCTACCCTGTTTAGTCCTGTTAGAATTTTATAAGTCGTTAAGAGATTCCCCCACCCCACCTCACTCGTCTGAACTCCAGTAAAAACAATCCTAACCTAGTTAATCTCCCATCATACGTCAGTCCCACCATACCTGGAATCAGCCTGGTAAACCTTCCCCTTAAGTGCAAGAACATTTTTCCTCAGAAAAGTAGATCAAAACTGCGCACACTATTCCATGTGAGGCCTCATCAAGGCCCTGTATAACTGCAACAAACATATCCCTGTACTCAAAACCCCTCATAACAAAAAGTGTAGTACTGGAAAGGCATAGCCAGTCAGGCAGCATCTGAGGAGCATGAGAGTCTTCCTGATGAAGAGCTCATGCTTGAAACATGACTCTCCTGCTCCTCGGATGCTGTCTGACTGGCTGTGCTTTTCCAGCACCACACTTTTTGACTCTGATCTCCAGCATCTGCAGCCCTCACTTTCTCCTCTCTCGTAATGAAGGCCAACATACCATTTGCCTTTTTTACTGCCTGCTGCACCTATACACCTACCTTCAGTGACTGGTGCACAAGGTCCTCCATGTCCCACTGCACACTCTCTTCCCCCAACTTGTCCACTCATCCAACCTGTCCAGATCATGCTGAATCCTCAACACATTTCACCATCCCACCTAACTTAGTGTCATCTGCAAGATGTTACATTTTATTCCCTTATTCAATATCATTAATGTATATTGTGAATAGCTGGGGTCCTAGCACTGATTCCTGCCACAGCGAAGAGGGTTACCTCAGATCACAACAGGATCTTGATCAAATGGGCCAATGGGCTGAGAAGTAGCAGATGGAGTTTAATTCAGATAAATGTGAGGTGCTGCATTTTGGGAAAGCAAATCTTAGCAGAACTTATACACTTAATGGTAAGGTCCTAGGGAGTGTTGCTGAACAAAAAGACCTTGGAGTGCAGGTTCATAGCTCCTTGAAAGTGGAGTTGCAGGTAGATAGGATAGTGAAGAAGGCATTTAGTATGCTTTACTTTATTGGTCAGAGTACAGGAGTTGGGAGGTCATATTGCAGCTGTACAAAACGTTGATTAGACGACTATTGGAATATTGCAATTCTGGTCTCCTTCCTATCGGAAAGATGTTGTGAAACTTGAAAGGGTTCAGAAAAGGTTTACAAGGGTGTTGCTGAAAATGTGTTGCTGGAAAAGCGCAGCAGGTCAGGCAGCACCGCATTCCTAACCTGCAATCATCTTCCTGACCTCTCCGCCCCCACCCCACTCCGGCCTATCACCCTCACCTTGACCTCCCTCCACCTATCGCATTTCCAAAGCCCCTCCCCCAAGTCCCACCTCCCTACCTTTTATCTTAGCCTGCTCTACACACTTTTCTCATTCCTGAAGAAGGGCTTATGCCCGAAACGTCGATTCTCCTGTTCCTTGGATGCTGCCTGACCTGCTGCGCTTTTCCAGCAACACATTTTCAGCTCTAACCACTGAGCTACCATGCCACCATAGTCATGTGATTGAGGAACAACTGGTCAGTACTTACAGAGCTTTGCAGACTTACGATGGAACTAAACAAAAAGTAGAACTCATTGAGTTTCATTATGTTGACATGAGATGGCAGCCTGTAAGTATAGTGGATTGTCACAAATTGTTTCCACTACATTTAACACTGAAGAGCATTTAGATTACAAGAGCTAGCAAGGCTTGTGTGGCAAATCAAGAAATGCGATAACCACTGTACAACATACCCAACCTGAGCTGATTAACAAATCTATAATAACAGATATAGGGTGTAGGTTTGCTCGCTGAGCTGTAGTTTTGATATCCAGATGTTTCATTACCTGGCTAGGTAACATCATCAGTGGAGACCTCCAAGTGAAGCAAAGCTGTTGCCTCCTGCTTTCTATTTATATCTTTTTCCTGGATGGAGTTCCTGGGGTTTGTGATGATGTCATTTCCTGTTCATTTTCATAGGGGTTGATAGATAGTATCTAGATCTATGTGTTTGTTTATGGCGTTGTGGTTGGGGTGCCAGGCCTCTAGGAATTCTCTGGCATGTACAACCCATGGACAAAACCAACGTCATCTACAAAATTCCATGCAAGGACTGCCACAAATACTACGTAGGACAAACAGGAAGAAAGTTAGCCACCAGGATACACGAACACCAGCTAGCCACAAAAAGACATGACTTTCTCTCCCTCGTAGCCCTACACACGGATGAAAAAAACCACCATTTCGACTGGGGCAACACATCTATCGTAATGAAACGTCTGGATATCAAACCTACAGCTCAGTGAGCAAACCTACACCCTAAACCTCAACCTGTGCTAAAAACCTTCACAAACCTTGCAATCACAGATATATTTTGGAGTACAATGAGGCTTGGTGAACCAATAGCTTTAACAGATTCTAATCTGATGTTAGATATTGACGTGGCTCAGAAGAGATAAGTTCAAGCAGAATATTTGACTGCCTTACTTTCCCAGGAAGAATCCTTAATAACTGTGACAGACATCACGGTAAGCTAGAAGCCGGTGCGTTATATGCACAAATTAAAATCCAGGAAAAGGAGAAACAAGTAGAAGAGTCAGTTTTTAATCTCAGTTAATGTCGATGGGTTTGTGGCAGTGCGTTTGTCCAGTCTTTGCTGCCACCTCACCCCTCCACCAGCAAACTGCCATTTACCACCCAAACTGGAAGACAGTTGATCTCTCATTCCAGTTAAAGCCCACCACATCTCTGATGCAGTCTTCAGCCAGCAGTTAAAACCAGTCTTTATGAAAGGGAAGGTTAGCACCCTCTGATTTCAGTGACCATAAAGTGAAATTAGCCCATTAACTAGAGTAGAGTAGTGGAGTGTATTAGTGTATTCTACAGGCAGTCATATGAAATAAATTGAATCTCACTGCCAAGTGTATTTTATTGAGGCTTGTATTCCACAGACAGCTAAGTGACTGATTAATTTAGAGTTAGCTGTCATTGCTGCTGCTACAACTGCAGAAAACATACTCACCTCCCATGTAGTCCCAACGCCTGTGCCCTCACTGCCAGTGAGTTCGCAGGGCTCGGTGCAAATCCATTGACACAGATGAATTCGCAGAAAGGCCCCACTGCTCCAAGTACCACCTCGCAGCCCCAATCCTTGACTAAAGGGGAGCAGTGAGCAGGGCAGCGAGCTGGGTCAGTAAATGAGTTGGAGAACAGGCAGTGAGAAAGCAGCAGCAAGCGAAGAGAGTGGGCTAGTGAGGGAGAGACTGCAATTATGGGCACACAGCAATGTTGTCCATGACCGTGATTTTGCCTCCAGTAGAATATTTTCCCAAATTCAGCAATGTTTATGATATTGCCTGTAACATAAAAACTGGTCATGATTAGATTAGATTCCCTACAGTGTGGAATAAGGCCCTCCAGCCCAATCAGTCCACACTGATCCTCTGAAGAGTAACCCACCCAGACCCATTTCCCACTGACTAATGTACCTAACACTACAGGCAATTTAGAATGGCTAATTCACCTGACCTGCACATCTTTGGACTGTGGGAGGAAACCGGAGCACCCACACAGCCACGGGGAGATTGTGAAAACTCCATAAAGACAGTCACCCGACGCTGGAATCAAACCTGGGACCCTAGTGCTGTAAGGCAACAGTGCAAACCACTGAGCCACCGTGCCGCGCTGAGAATATTGTTGTATTAAAAAATCAAATAATGGCAATTATTATTAGCTATTATATACAGATATTGCTTTCATAGGCTTGTAAGTGTTTATTTTAGCTATTGTATTCAAATATAATATGCACAGGTACACAGACCTCTGGGCTAACATTAAGCTATCATGTTATACAGAGCATCATGCTTCTTATTGCATGTAATCTTTCAAGTAATCCAAGTTAAGATGGAGCCTGAGATCTTTATGTCCTCATGTTGCATGTGTTTTGAAGTTGAAGGTGTGTATAGTACCTTTAAGAGAGAGTGAATGCTGTTCTGAACTGAGAGATTCCAAGCACCTATGTATATGGATAGATAGCAGCCCCAGATTGTATTGGAAATTTGAAACTATATAACATTTGGCTGTGAAATAAATACCTGAGTTAGTTGCTGTTTTGACAACGATTCAAATTTAATCAATCAGTTTAAATTGTGCCCCAGGATACTAAAACCAAATCAAGCTTGAATGTATTATTTTGGCAACATTGAACCAATGAGACGATCTGATGTTAGGGTATAAAAATGTGGGCATTTTAACAATTGGTCAGAGAGCAACTGCCATCAAGACAGATCCAAGAAATTAGGCAACACTTTCGTTCAAGGTTTTTTTAATATGAAACATATTCGCAGTAAAAAGAAAGAACATGACCCAGGGAGTTCAGCAGCCAGAAGAGTGAAGTGACAGAAGATGACAGCAGCTCTGTGGTTTTAAAGTTAAATTGATGTAATTTTAGTAAGTGTCTTATTGGAACAACATATTGTGATAGACTTGGAGGCAGATAGTAAGCAGTTAAGAGAAAGTGGGGCTTAGAGTTGTGAATAGTTATTGCTTAATGTTCACTTTTAGAGCTAAGGAATAAATTGATGTTATTGTCTTTAAATAGTGGAATTTTTGAGTTCTCTGTTACTCATATTTTAACAGATTATCATGTGAGGTGAGCTTTTCTGGGTGTCTGGTTTAATTAACAGGGGGGTTCATCACTGTGGCATAACACATGCTATAATGCAGTGTTGATATCATGAGCATGTTTCTTTCCTAAAGTTATAGTGACATACTGACCGTGAGATGCACAATATTGACATCAGTGGCCTCAACATACTGTTATAGTGCATTGGCAGGTTGTATAGTGTTAAATATCATTTACCTCTACAAAAGCTTACGCTGTGTAGGAAAGATTAATGGTAGTAAGATGCATTACAACAGCATCTCAAAAGCAATTAGATTATTGTGCAACAAAAGCAAAAATTGCTAGAGAAACTCAGCAGGTTTGGCAGCACCTCTGGAAAGAAAATAACTAATGCCTGTAAAAATGATACGGCAATTATCATGGAGGATTTTAATCTACATGTCAATTGGTCGAACAGTTCGGTCAGGGTAGCCTTGAGGAGGAGTTTATTGAGTGTATCCATGATAGTTTTCTTGAACAGCATGCAATGAAACTGATGAGAGAGCAAGTTATCCTAGATCTGGTCCTGTGTAATGAGACAGGAATAATTAATGACCTTATAGCCAGAGCTCCTCTTCGAAGGAGTGATCACAGCATGGTTAAATTTAGAATACAGATGGAGAGTGTGAAGATAAAATCCAATACTTGGGTCCTGTGCTTGAACAAGGGGGACCATAATAGGACGAGGGAGGCCTTAGCTAAAGTAGACTGGAAACAAAGACTTTATGGCGGGACAGTTGACGTGCAGTGGAGGACTGTCAAAGCAATTTTTCAAAATGCTCAGCAAAAGTACATTCCAATGAAAACAAAGGGTTGTCAGAAAAGGGGTAATCTGCCATGGGTATCTAAGGAAATAAGAGAGGCTATCAAATTGAAAGACAAGGAATACAAAGTGGCCAAAAACAGCATGAAACTAGAAGAATGGGAATACTTTAAAGGTCAACAGAAAGCCCAAAAAAGAGCTACAAAGGAAGATAGAACATGAGAAAAAAAATTGCACGGAATATAAAAACAGATAGCAAAAGTTTCTATAAGGATATAAAATGGCAAAGAGTGGCTAAAGTAAAAGTTGATCTTTATAAGGATGAGAAGGCGAGGTTAGCTGCAGGATACAATAAAATGGCCAAGGCAGTGAACAGGATTTTTTTGTATCGGTCTACACAGTATAGGACACTAATAACATGCCAGTAATTGACAAAGAGACAAAGGCATGTGAGGACCTGGAAACAATCATTATTACAGAAGAGTTAGTGTTGGGTAAGCTAATGGAGTTAAGGATAGACAAGTGTCCTGGTCCTGATGGAATGCATCCCAGGGTACTAAAAGAGATGGAGAAATAATAGGTGCACCAGCGGTAATTTTCCAAACTTCGCTGGACTCTGGGCAGTCCCAGTATATTGGAAAGCACCAAATGTGGCATCACTGTTTAAAAAGGGAGTTAGACAAAAGATGAGGAATTATAGACCAGTTAGCTGAACCTCTGCAGTGGAGAAGATGCTTGAGTCTATTATCAAGGAAGAAATGGCAAAACATCTCAATAGAAATTGTCCCGTTGGGCAGACGCAGCTTGGGTTCATGAAGGACAGGTCATGCTTCACAAATCTTCTGGAATTCTATGAAGACGCTACGAGCAAGGTGGATGATGGGGACCCAGTGGATGTGGAATACCTAGATTTCCAAAAGGCCTTCAACAAGGTGCCACACAAGGGGCTGCTGCATAAGATAAGGATGCATGGTGTTAGGGCTGGAGTATTAGCATGGATAGAGGATTGGTTGACTGACTGGAAGCAAAGAGTGGGAATAAAGTAGTGCTCTTCTGGCTGGCAATCAGTGACTCGTAGTGTGCCTCAGGGATTGTTGTTGGGACCGCAATTATTTATAATTTATGAAGATGTTTTGAAGTTGGGACCCACATATAGTGTGTCAAAGTTTGGAGATGACACTAAGTGAGTGGCAGAGCAAAGTGTGCAGAGGACTGTGAAACTTTGCAGAGGTCAAAGTTTGCAGTGAGTGGACAAAGGTCTGGCAGATGGAAAACAATGTAAATAAATGTGAAGTCATACATTTTGGTGGGAGTAGTAGTAAAAAGAATTATTATTTGAATGGTAAAAAGTTGCAGCATGCTGGGATACAGAGGGACCTGGATGCCCTTGTGCATGAATCGCAGAAAGTTGGTCTACAGGTACAGCAAGTAATTAGGAAAGCAAATGGAATTTTGTCCTTCATTGCTAAAGAGGTTGAGTTTAAAAGCAGAGAGGTAATGTTGCAGCTGTATAATGTGCTGGTGAGCCCACACCTCGAGTACTGTGTGCAGTTTTGGTCTTCTTATGTGAGAAAGGATGTACTGGCTCTGGACGGGTGCAGAGGAGGTTCACCAGGTTGACTCCAGAGTTGAGGGAGTTGGCTTTTGAGGAGAGATTGGGTAGTTTGGGAACATATTCATTGGAATTCAGAAGATTGAGGGGGGCTTTTATAGAAACATGTAAAATTATGAAGGGAATAGATAAGATCGAAGTAGAGAGGATATTTCCACTGGCGGGTGAAACTAGGACAAGAGGGCATAGCCTCAAAATTAGGGGGAGCAGAGTTAGGACTGAATTGAAAAGGAACTTCTTCACCCAGGGAGTTGTGAATCTATGGAATTCATTGCCCAGTGAAGTGGTTGAGGCTACTTCGTGAAATATTTTTAAAGCTAAGGGAGATATGTTTTTGAGGAATTAAGTGATATTGTGAGAGTTTGGGTAAATGGAGCTGAGTCCACGAAAAGATCAGCCATGATCTTACTGAATAGCGGAGCAGGCTCGAAGGGCTGCATGGCCTACTCCTGCTCCTAATTCTTATGTTCGGGTGACCATCCTCCAAGGCGGACTTTGGGATACACAACAGCACAGAGTGACTGAGCAGAGGCTGATAGCCAAGTTCAGTACCCTTGAGGATGGCTCAACTGGGACCTTGGGCTAATGTCACACTACAGGTGACCCCACTATGCTATACATGCTGTCATACACTCACACTCTTACATACTCAAACATGCATGCAGACCCTCTCTCATATACAGACTGTTTCTCATACACACATACACATTTCTCCCCCAAACTCTCTCTCTCTCACACACACACACACGCACACACACACCCTCTCACAGGCTTATACATCACCATACACACAAACACTTTACCAAGCATGTACACATGCAAACGCATACTATCTTGCACGCACTCACACTCACACTCTCTCTCTCTCATGCACACACTCATGCCTATGGAGTAAATTTGCATTTACAGAAGTATATTTGCAGATACATTCTATTTTGTTCAAAACTACGTAACCTGCAAGCAGTCAATGCAGGCAGTCACTCTATGTAATATTTTATAAATTCCTACTTTGGCAATAGAACCATTGTGACCCAAGATTGGGATACAGACAGACTCTAACCTCCCACCTTTAATGCATTGTCTGAGCTGAGATGTCACCTTTGTTTATGAAATCTTAAGTTATCTCAAAAATGTGACTTTAAAAAAAGTTCTAGCATTTACATATTAATGAACCAAAACCTGCAACTCTTTCTAAAAGATGAAAGACTTAACAGCAATCTAGGTTTGTTCAATATATAATTTCAGTTCATGACATTGTAATCTTTTGCTATAAATTCTCTGTCTTATGATCCTGTCCCACAGTTACCTGATGAAGGAGCAGCACTCTGAAAACTGGTGCTTCCAAATAAACCTGTTGGACTATAACCTGGTGTTGTATGATTTTTAACTTTGTCCACCCCACTCCAACATCGGCTTCTCCACATCATGTTCCTAAATAATAATTGTTTATTTACCTTCTCCATAGAACTACTTGACCATCTACAAAACCAACATCGAGAGTATAGTGAAATTCTCTTAAATTGCTTAGATGAGCACATCTTATCAATACTCAAGAAGTTCAACAAGTATTCAGGAGTCTGCTTGATCAGTACCCTATTCAGAAACTTCCCCATTCTCTTCCTCCACCGTTGATGCAGAGTCAGCAGTGTGTCGCATCTACAGGGTGTACTCCAGTAACTCACCGATGATGCTTCAACAGTGTATTTGAAAAATGTGACCTCTAATACCTAGAAGGACAAGGATTGCCAACACCACCTGCAAGTTCCCCTCCAACTCACACACCATCCCAACTTGGAAATACATCTTCAGTCTTTCACAGTCATTGGGTCAGAATCCTGGGGCTCCCATCCTCACAGCACTGGCAACGTCTCGACATCCTAATGACTGTGACTGTTCAAAGAGGTAGGGCAACCATCAACTTTTCCAGGGCAATGAGAATTAAGTGCTAGCCCAGCCAGGAACACGAACATCCAATGAATGGATAAAGGAAAGTATTATGGCAGAGCCATGAATTGATTATTCTGTGGTGGATTTGCACGCAAAATACAACAGTTCTTCCTCTACATTGTGGAATCTAATTAACAGTCCACGAATGCATTGTCAGGAAAAATGATAGATTGTACAAGAGTGCTGATTAATAATGCACTTTCAAACCCACCCAGAGAGGAAAACAAATGGAAAATGGAACAGTGAGCCTCTTGCCTCTTACTCACTGATTCACAGAGCCATGAACTGTACAGAACTCCTTAATTTACCGTCAGTATAAATAATAATAAATAACGTAAGAGTATATCTGAATGGCAACAAGCCAGAATCTGCCATTACAGGAGTAGCATCAATAAATTTGTTTGTACTTTGGGCTAAATTCTATAAGGGCTTGAATAACATGGCTGATCATCTCCTAGATGCTAACTGCAAGTGGATAAGGCTGGGACAAGCCCAGGGTGGGTGGGGTCAGTGTCAACTTGATGAGTGAAATGGCATGATCCACATGTGCTGAGCTCTAGGACATCGATGGGGCATGTATGTGAGGCATCTGTTTATAAACTGCAACTGCATTTAACTTGCAATCAATTCATCAGATATTTGCAGTGCACACAGAGCTGGTCAAAGGCAATTTGTACCATTCCATTGAACCCTACACATTAAATATTGGTATGGGAGGTCCCTGATTTACAAACATGTGACTTACAAATGCAAGTACTTAAGTACATGATACCATACAGGAGAGTAATTTTAAAGATTCAATATACAAACCTTTCCTGTCCTTACAAATGGCTTTTTACATTGTCCTACATTGTGTTCTGACCTGCATACAAACCAACTTGTGAACAGACTCCAGAACAGGACACATTTACAACCCAGGAACTGCCTGTATCTCAATGAGGTAGAAGTTAATAACCATGACTTAAAAGGATGTGAATGTTACACAAAAGTGACCCATTCATTATGAAACCTTTGATGGTGTAATGGAAGGCGGGGACAATCGCTTCATTATCTGTTTTGTAAGTATTGTGACTGATTCTGTTGAATTAAATGAAAAGCTAGATGATTGATACGGGTGTGGGAAGGGAAGGCCAGAGGATAGCAGGCATTCCCATTTTGTTGTGTGTTGGTCACTCAGCTGGCATGGCACCTTCTCCAAGCTGGATAAATGATGGCGACATGGCCCTCATTATGGGACTGCTGTATGTATCACTATGTGGAGGAGTTTGCAGACCTCATCTACTGGCTTTGCCACCATTGACTATTCTCAGAGCTACAAACCTGCTTTGTTCCTTATGTTTCCAACATCAGCCATTATCAGAAAAAGTCATGCACCAATCACTGGTGGGAAGTTGGTCACTGTGACTGCCTTCCTGAGACGACAAAAGCAGATGCAGATGGACCCGGGCTGTTGGAAAGCCCAGGAGCAAGCAGGCTGACACCAAGTCTGAGAAGCAACCAAAGAAATGTGGCAGCAGCAAAGTGCACAGCAGAGTTAGAGATTTTTGCCCCTGGTGATGAGCAAAGTGCAGTGTCAGCACAAGCTCTGTTTGTCCCAAGACATTGTGGCAGATTCTTGAGAGAGTCTTGAGGATGAATTGAGTGGGAGGCCATCCTCTCCCTGTGGCTATGAAAGTGACGACTGCATTGATCCTCTATGTGACTGGCTCCTTTCAAGGAGTGATGGGTAACCTGCATGGAGAGATTCCAGTGATGCACCCACAAATTCATCAGGACAATGATTGACACCATCTGTGCAAGATCACACCAGTTCACCATTTTCCAATGACAAGATTAATGCTGCAGCCAGCCAGTTGGATTTGAAACATTAATGGGTCCCCCCCAAGGTTCCATTAGTTTATTGCTCCCAGGTGACCCATGATCACCATTACCACTTCCTCGAGGTGTGTGCCCATAACCCTAGCAGCTGCCATGACTCCTACATCCTAGAGCCCTTTCATGTATCTGATACATTTGAGGGTCTAAGTGCCTTAAAGGCTCGATACTGGGAGACTAGGATTACCCTCTGTGACTGAGGTTCACTACACCATTGTGTAATGCCCTGACTGATATGGAATGCAAGTTTAATTAGTGCTTGTATGGTACAACCAATGTCATGGCAGAATGGACAAAAAGGCTGCTGATGATACAGTTTGACCAGCCTATGGCTCTCCAGTTTTGTCCAGACAGAGTGTGCTATGTTATCCTGGAGTGCTGTGCTCTGCACAATTGGAGTAAGCATCAACTCAATACGTTGGATGCTGAAGATCTGGAGAACAGGAGATCTGAGGAGGATGATAAGGACAATGTGAAGCAGCAAGCTCTCCTTGTGCATGACAAAGCGTTGGGTGGTATGAACCAGACAGGACCTGATTGATACCCAGTTCCAGTAGATCAGAGGTACATGCAGCAGACTACCATGGCATGTAAAATAGTCTGGGATAACCAATAGAATTGGTTATCATACCAACCTTTGGTTTAATTGTGGGGTGAACTGCAGACACTATTTGTTTTGATCATGCTTACTTTTCCTGACTGTAAACTAAACCTCATCTTTGGGATTGCCTGATTGTTACCCAAATGTGAAGTTCCCTTATTGGACTGTACACCTGCTATATTAGATGCACTTGCATTTGCTAAAGATGAGGCATTATTGATAGTCTAAGTTCAAACGTTGCAGAAGATATTTATCTTGTGCTGTTAGATTAGAATTACACTGTCATATTAGTAACCATCTTGTGCATGTTTATTTGAAATTAGTTGCCCAATTTCTCTCAAGATAAAGCAAAACAAATGGGTGAAAACTTTTGTTCAAATAGGAATTTTAATAAAGAATTTTAAGCATTGTTCTGAAGTGATTACCTTAGATAGATGTTTGAGCACAACATTGAAGATACCAGATCGGATATATTTCAGATTCTACTTGCCCCTCCTCAGGTGAATATAAATCTACTGTCACTATTATTTAGAGAAGAGGAGAGTGGTTCTTCCAGAGACCAGGACAATTTATCATCACCAGGCTGTCACTGGAAATTAATTAGGTACAATGATTTCACTATCTTTCCTTCAAACAATGCACTTCATGCAATTCGTTAATAAAAGTGTTTAAGGTTTTGGAAGAATGGGACAGAAGCAGAGTATTTCTGACAGCGGAGGCTTCCAGAACAAAGGACAGGGATCCAAGGCTAAATGTGAGCTTCAAAGCATGAAACAGAACCTTACACTGAGTTATAGGGATGAAGAATTCACTGTCAGAGACAAAAGGTCATTCAACATTTGAGATTACATTCGTCAGGTGGATGAAAGAAAGTGATGAAAGGATTAAGGAACAAGTTGAGTAAATATGATTAGGACTATTTTCTTATGTAACATTAAACTTCAGCATGGAATAGTTTGATCAACTTGCCTATTTCTACGTTGTATTTTCTATATTTTTATTTATGTATCTCACAGCTGAATAGCACTCCTACTGTGTGCAACTTGGTTGGAATGTTTACCTAAAAAACAAGAGTGTGCACACTTCAGAAGTAACCAATTGCCTGTAAAGTGGTTCATAAATGTAAAGTGATGTTTCTATCTTGGAGAACAAGACGCACTGAAAACATTTTCATAGAGGAGTGGGAGAATTCTTTTTTTATTCATTCAAAGGATGTGGGCATCGCTGATTGGGCTAGCAGAGGCTTTGTTTGAGAATATGTTGGTGAGCTACAGTTTTTGGTGTAGATAGGCACACAATGTTGTTACAAAGTGAGTTCTCGGATTTGATCCAGCTACACTAATAGAGTGGCCATGTAGTTCCAAGGCAGGATGGTTATTAGCTTGAAGAGGAACTTTCAGGTGGTGCTCCCATAGACCTACTGTCTTTGTCCTTCTAGATGGTTGGAGATGAAAAAAGAAACTGCAGATGCTGGAATCCAAGGTAGACAGGCAGGAGGCTGGAAGAACACAGCAAGCCAGGCTGCATCAGGAGGTGGAGAAGTCAACGTTGCAGGTGTAACCCTTCTTCAGAACTGGGGTGGGTGTAGGGGGAGCTGCAGATAAAAAGGGTGGTGGGGGCAGAGTGGTGAAGTGGGGATAGGTGAAGACAGGAAGAGGGTATGACCTGGTTGGTCAATGGGAGGAACGAATCTGGTTGGTGGCTGAGAGGAGTGGAAGGGTCCGGGAGGGCCTGGGAAGGGAGTCAGGGGCTGGGAAGGGAGCTTATTTGAAATTGGAGAAATTGGCTGTCCAGGCGGAACATAAGTGTTGTTTCTCCAATTTGTGGTTTAGTTCATTGTGCCAATGAAGGAGGCCAAGAATGATCATGTTGGAGATTGAGTGGGAATGGGAATTAAAATGGGCGGTGACTGGGAGGTCAGATTGGCCCTTGGTTGGACCTCCCAGTCACCATCCATTTTAATTCCCTTTCCCACTCCCTTTCCGACATGACCATCCTTGGCCTTCTCCATTGCCATGACAAACCAAACCACAAATTTGAGAAACAACACCTCATCTTCCGCTTGGGCAGCCTACAGCCCAGAGGACTTAACATCGAGTTGTCTAATTTCAAATAACCTCCCTTCCCATCCCTGTCTCCTTTCCCAGCTCTTTCTCCTCCCTTCTAGATGGTGGTAGCCAAGGATTTGGGGGATGGTCTGTAAGGAGCTTTGACATTTTACAGCACATCTTATAGATAGTGCACACTGCTGCAACTGAATGCCAGTGTTGAAGGGGGTAAATATTGTGGATGTGGTGCCTATCAAACAGGTTTCTTTGCCTTGTCAAGCTTCCTGAGTGTTGGCAGAGCTGTACTCATCGGGACAAATTCCAAGTATTGCCCCTGACTTATGCCTTGTAGATGGAGACAGGTTTTGGGGAGTCAGGACATGGGTTATGCATTGCAGGATTCCGAGCATCAAACCTGCTCTTGTAATCCCAGTATTGTATTGGAGCCAATCCAGTTCCATTTCTGATAGCGGGCAATCTCCAGGATGTTGATAGTGGGAGATTCAATGCTCATAATGCAATTTAATACCCTGAGTGATGATTGAATACCCACTTGTAGGAGATGGAAATTGGTTGGCACTTGTTACCCATGAATATTATTTGCCACTTGTTGGCTTAAAAATGGATATTGCCCAGATTTTGCTGTATTTGGACGTGGACTGCTTCAGTGTCTGTGGAGTCATGAATAGCATTGACCATTGTGCAATTATCAATGAATGTTCCCACTTTTGACCTTTTGGTGGAGGGAAGGTCATTGATGAAACAGCTGAAGATGGTTGGGCCTGGGACACTACCCTGAAGAACATCTGCAGAGGTGTCCTAGGGCTGAGATAGACAATAAACAATAGACAATAGACAATAGGTGCAAGAGTAGGCCATTCAGGAGATGGCTGACCTCCAGAAAATAAACCACCCTCCTTTGTGCCATATATAACTCCAACCAGCAGAGAGTTTTCCCCCGATTCCCATTCATTTTGCTCAGACTTTTTCATACCAAACCAGATCAATTGTGGTCTTGGTATCAAGGACAGTCATTCTCACCTAATCGCTGGAATTCCATTCTTTTAGTCCATGTTTGAACCGAGGTTGTCATGAGGTCAGAAACTGAATGGCGCTACTAGAACTCAAAGTGAGCATAAGTAAAAAATTATGAGGGAGGTTCCTGCCTTAAAGTCAATGGATTTTCTTGTGTCTGCCTTGTTGATTGTTTCAGGTCCATGCAAATTTGGATGAACCCATTAAGTGGGGAAAGAGTAACCATGTCTGAACACCACTTCTTTAGTTCTGTTATCAGTGAAATGACACTCATTCTGTTCAGCTTGGCAACTTATGTTTTGATTGCTTTCATTAAGGGATGTCTGAAGATGAGTGACTGGACCCAAAGTGTTGACACTGCTTTTTGTCCACAGATGCTGCCAGACCTGATGAGTTTTGCCAGCTATTTTTGTTTATCTTTCAGATTTCCAGCATCCACATTTTTTTTTATTTTGGATTAATTTTCTTGAGTGTATAGACATATAATGTTTTAGCATCGTTCTTCAGAGTGATGCTGTATTCAGCAATGTGCTTCCCTCATCTGTTGAATCATTCAGGGTATTTCTGTTTGTGAGCTCTTTATCATCTGTTGTTAAACTGTTTTGACCTTTTGAAAAAAACTTAGGGCAGGATATGTATTTTTGCACAGGGGTGAGATTTCTTATTCGTAAATTAGGTCTACATTCTCCACTATCTGACAGTCCTTGTGTTGAAGAATTGCTTGCAGCACACCTTTAATCTTAAGTGCTAAATTTTCTGGAACATGTGTATATGCACTGCTTTGAGAAAGTGAGAACTGCAGATACTGGAGATCAGAGCTGAAAATGTGTTGCTGGAAAAGCGCAGCAGGTCAGGCAGCATCCAAGGAGCAGGAGAATCGATGTTTCGGGCATAAGCCCTTCTTCAGGAATGAGGAGGGTGTGCCAAGCAAGCTAAGATAAAAGGTAGGGAGGAGGGACTTGAGGGAGGGGCATTGGGAATGCGATAGGTGGAAGGAGGTTAAGGTGAGGGTGGGAAGATGAGGCGCTCTTCCTCCAGGCTTCGTGTTGCCATGGTCTGGCGATGGAGGAGGCCAAGGATCTGCATGTCCTTGGCGGAGTGAGAGGGGAAGTTAAAGTGTTCAGCCACGGGGCGGTTGGGTTGGTTGGTGCGGGTGTCCCAGAGGTGTTCCCTGAAACGTTCCGCAAGTAGGCGGCCTGTCTCCCCAGTGTAGAGGAGCTATAATGTTTTGGACAGTATGTTTTCAATCGTGGTTCAGTATCTAATAGTTTAGTAGCCCTGTATCGAGCATAGAATTAGTGAAATACCCATTGACATAAATATCCTTTTCCAAAAGGTTAGACCTAGATCACCTCTTTCCCGGAAACCCTTTAGGTTTTTCTTCTGCTGGTATGATGTGGAGGTACTGGTGTTGGACTGGTGTGGACAAAGTTAAAAATCACACAGTGCCAGATTATAATCCATCAGGTTGGACTATAATTTGGTGTTGTAAGATTTTTAACCTTCTACAGGTATATTAGCCAACCTCAGTAACCTCTTTGTATAGCTTGCTGTTTGACTACTTACTTTTCTGTTTCTCTCCTACTTTGGTACATTTCTGAAAGTGATAACTTATGTTACAGATTATTTTACATATTATCACAGAACTGCATCATGAAGAAGAATCATTGGATTCAACACATTAACTCTGTTTTTGTTTTCTCTACAGGTACTGCCAAAATGCTGAGTTCCTCCAGCAACTTCTGTTTTTATTCGTTATAAGCTCAACTATGCACCAACACCATCGTTTTATAGCAAATCAAATCCAGGGAAATTATTCTTCCATATCAGTTCTTTAGGTTTAATTACATTGCTTCTCCTCAGTTCTGTCCTGTGAACTTTGAAGTCTTCTTATATGAACACCCAAAAAAATGAAAACTTCGACTTTCTCAGTCTTTTAAAACTTTGCTGATTTCTAACCAAATATCCTGATCTTTTACACTAAGGTAGCTGCATCTTCCCTGCATTGACCTCTATTTCTTTCCCAGATATAAAGTACATTTGCTTCTAACCTGAATGAGTTTACTTCCAAAAACCTGTCCTAGGAGCTTTCACCCTCTGCTTTCCAAAGCTATAATTAATCCTTGGTTATTCTAAACCTAAAGCAAACTAATATTTTTCAATATTTACTCTCCCATTGCAAACCCTATCATTGTAACAATAATATTCTATTAACTCCCCAAGGTTTCTGAGTACCTATTCCCTGATGCACTCTGGATCAGGTCACTGTTCAAAACGAAAACTCTATAACCTTGACTTCTTTTTAAAACACTTCACAAACGTAACCAACACCCATATGCCACTAGTTTAAAATCTGGACTCAAAACACTATGTCACAAATCTTTCACCATGTATTATTATATATCTTAAGGCACTTCGCAAAAGTGAATAACTGACCATAGAATTCTAGCTGTGTGGAAGAAGGCCATTCAGCCCATTGAGTCTACACTGACACTCCAAAGAGCATATGCATCCCTGGACAGTATGAGCAATTTAACATAACCAATCTACCTAACCTGCACATCTTTGTACTGTGGGAAGAAACCAGTGGAGGAAACCCACACATACACGAAGAAAACGTGCAAACTCCGCACACAGTCAGTTGCCTGAGGGTGGAATCAAACTCAGGTCTCTGGTGCTGTGAGGCAGCAGTGCTAACCACTGAACCACTATGCCACCTATGATTGATAGCTTAGAATTTTTCTTGAAATGAATAATGAATGGACCGGATTTTTTAAAAACTGCTTTTAGCACAGTTGCCAGCAGAAGACATGAATTGCAAGTGTGAACCCTTAGTTAAGAAAGAAAAACATGACTGCTAAAGATCTGAAATCAACACAGAATTATTGGAAATGAGCAGCTGTTCAGAAGTAAATTGGAAAGAGTATAAGCTATATTAATGGGCCAGAGTTTAGAGTCGACCAGCTATTGACTGAAACAAATATGCCCATTAAAGCTCTGTGACCATTTCCTAATTTTACTTTAAGTCCAAGCTCTAGTCAAGGGAGTTTTCATATAGTTAGGAGTGGTAATATCATAATGCAGGGTAAGCAGCTAAAACATTTAAATATTCTCATAGACAGAAAACAACAAATGACTTCTACTTTCAATTACATTTTACACAGAAAGAAATAATCGTTTGGGAGATATGCATTAGAAATATACAAAACAAAACAAAAAAATGTTAAGTAGATCTATTATTAATATATTTGAGAAACTTAACTTCCCACAAGCATACAATTAGGCTCTCTGAGTGAGAAATTTCTCTTAGCAGTAATGATGAACTTACCATATGATTAAAAACACAATGACAGCTCAGTTAACAAGGAATAACTTTTTCAAGGATTTGTATGTAGAGACAAACAGCATAAAAGGGCTCATTCTCATCAGTTCAGAAATGTTTTAATTGATTACAATCCATAGGGATTTCAAAACCTCACTCCATAGTAAATCACTGCCAGCAACCTCAGGATTTCCACAATTAATCGTCCACATGCACACTCCAAATCTTGCTGTCAACTTGTGGGAAGGAATGACAGCTAATATTGACAACTTCACAAACTTGACTACTGTAAATTCCAGTTCAAGCATTTGAGAAGGATGCTTAAGCAAAATTCAGAATAATGTTTGAATTATTTGTAATTATTATGTAAATTCTGAGATAGTGTCATAGAGATGTACAGCATGGAAACAGACCCTTCGGTCCAACCCGTCCATGCCGACCAGATATTCCAATCCAATCTAGTCCCAACTGCCAGCACCCGGCCCATTTCCCTCAAAACCCTTCTGATTCATATACCCATCCAAATGCCTCTTAAATGTTGCAATTGTACCAGCCTCCACCACTTCCTCTGGCAGCTCATTCCAAACACATACCACCCTCCGTGTGAAAAAGTTGCCCCTTAGGTCTCTTTTATATTTTTCCCCTCTCATCCTAAACCTAGGCCCCCTAGTTCTGGACTCCACAACCTCGGAAAAAGACTTTGTCTATTTATCCTATCCATGCCCCTCATAATTTTGTAAACCTCTATAAGGTCAGCCTCCTCTGCTCCAGGGAAAACAGCCCCAGCCTGTTCAGCCTCTCCCTATAGCTCAAATCCTCCAACCCTGGCAACATCCTTGTAAATCTTTTCTGAACCCTTTCAAGTTTCACAACATCTTTCCGATAGGAAGGAGACAGAATTGCACGCAATATTCCAACAGTGGCCTAACCAATGTCCTGCACAGCCGCAACATGACCTCCCAACTCCTGTACTCAATACTCTGATTAAATTGCCTCGACAAAATATGAAGTGGTATCCTTTGAACATTTTTGAGTTTCACTTGAACAACATTGGAGGCTGTGGATAGAGAGATTGGTGTTAGAGAGAGACAGAAAATTACAATGGCAAGTGACTAGAAACTCACCTGAGGAGACATTTTCAGCAAAGGGATGACTCAATTTTCACTTGGCCTTCTGGTGTTTCCCAGAATTCCAAGTCTAGGCATTGACATTTATATTTGTAACTTCAAATTGACTACCTTCTTCACAAAGAAAGAAAGGAAAGAAAAATTGTTGCTTGCTATCATGTGCCATTAGATTCAAATAGTAAGAGAAAAATAGTAAGTGAAGGAGATTTACCTATGAATACTTGTAGATTATGTGCTGAGAATAGTGCAACTTCTAAATTCATTAATGAGAGAATGTTGGTAGTCAGGGTAATCTGTATGCGGAAGACAGTGGTGTCAACTATTGCATGCCATGGAGTATTGCCTAAATAATTGATGAAATAATTATTGCAAGGCACTTTCTACTGACTGCCTTTAATTACAATTCAGTTGCATTAATTGAACCTTGCACAAAAAGCTGTCTGCCCACAGGGGTCTGTAACCATTAGAAGAAATTTGCCTTAAGGTGCTCCTATAGCGCACCAGCCTATTAAATGTTACCAAGCATTTATGAGCAGTAGCATTTCCTGGTCATTTATATCTAATTTCCCAAACAAATCAGCAGCCCGGGGGGGAGGGGGGGGGGGGGGGTACACCTTTATATTCATCAAGAGGAGTGATGACAGCATTAAGAGAATGGAATGCGGCCTCTTTATCATGAGTGACAACGTGAAATGTGTCTAAGCTCAGCAAAACATGAGGAGGACTTTATTTCCTTTTTCCCTAAAAGCAGAGTCTCACCTCACACAGACAGGACTGACACTTACATTTTATACACAGTTTATCCTTTGGATTTTTCCCAATAGAGTAATTAGTGCCGAAATGGTGGCCAGCAATATAGGTTAGTGTCTGCTACAAAACTGGCTGATTGTGCTGCACAGTGATAGCCCATGAATTCCAAACATTATAACTAGCATGGATTTCTGAGAGATGAGCAGCATGTTGTTTTTACAACAGCTGGCCAGTGGGAACAAAAGGTAAACTTGAATAAATTAATTGCACAACTCATTACCCTGTCGATAATGCGCACTGTTAATTGCGAGTTTAAATTTCCACACAATGCATTAAGATTGGAAATTACTCATATATTTAGCTATCAAATTTATTCACTTCCTTTAGTCTACAAATTGGAATGTGTAATATTAACACACAAAGCCTAAAGTTTTCATACTGAATTATTTTGTCTGCTGTTTCACCAGAGGTTTGCAGTTGAAGTAATTGTTTTAATGGATTCACTAAAAATAGCACTGAGAATAATAAAAACTTCCAGCGCTGGTTGACTCATCTGTGTCAGAGGAATCCAAACCAATCATAGTGTTCTCCTCTCTTCAGTCTATGCTGGTGTTGATTCATCACATTAGAGGCATGAAGCTTTGACACTAGAGTCACAAACACTAGGCACAATTTTACATTCTCCTATAGGGTAAGAAAGCAGGTAGGAGATGGGAAATACATTGGGCACAATGCCAGTAGCACAGCTCTAATTAGTGACCCAACCTCTCTTGCTCCCACAGAGATTTTACCTTTGGTCAGAAAGGCAATGAGCACTAATCAATTATGGGAAAGGCTGACTTCCAAAGTGGTGAGGGGGTGGGTGTTGTGTCCACCAGGTGAAACCAGCTCAAGTATTGACTGGTGTGGGGAAGGCTAACTCTTTTAGGGCCCTCTCAGTCAATCAAAAGCCTGCCCTAAGGAAATCCCTTCCCTTGACAAAGTTTTCCCTCACCTCTCACTCTGATGATCCTGGTCACCCACCATGCCTTCGCCTAGAAACCTGGTCAGAGCAAGACCCTGATTTACATTCAGCCAGGCTCTCCGTGGCCTTTACCCTTGAGGGAATTGCTATAGGCCTGTCCCCAGTGCCACTGCTGGGACAAAAGAGCTACCTGCACTCGATTGGCCAGAAGTTCTCAAGAGGAGATTCTTGATCCCTGATGATGGCAGATGTCCTGCTCACGCCCAATTAATAGCCTGAAAGCTGTTCACTCATTGCAGTGAGTCAGCTCCTTTAGGCTGGAGTGCGGGTGAGAGGTCATCGCATCCCCATGCTAACCTAAACCCACTAAGAGGTGAACAGGGAGGGTAGACAATCGAAATTGACCAGATTACTCACTTATCCCAATTCTGCCTGTATATCACTAATCCAAATTTTAGACTACTTAATTGAGCAAAAAGCAAGGAAATTCACCCAAAGCTAATTCTTCTGCCTCTCTACTTTTCTCTCGTCTTCTATTACTTCAGAGAAGCTTTCAGTTACCTGACCAAATTGCACCTTATGTGACCTACTGTTAAATTTTGTGCCGTGGAATATCTTACTATGTTAAAAGTAAGATATATTATGTTGTTGATGTTGAGTCTTATATGGCCTCTGATTAGCTTGGGGTTCCATGAAGTAAGCACAGTTTCCACAACCCTAATGGTCCTCAGGCTGGAAGACTATAGGAGGATCTAACATCGGGAGAGGAGGAACAAATGGGTTTAAAAAGTGGATAAATGTGCAAGCCTGGATGCAATTTTGTTGGTGGAAAACTGAGGAGATATCTGGGGTACTGGCAATAATTTTCAAATCCTTTTTGGCCATAGGTAAGGTGCCAGAGGATTGGAGGACTGCTAACATTGTCCCATTAATTAAAACAAAAGGAGGGAGATTGGGAAAATACAGACCAGTCAGTCTCTCTGAAGGGCAGAATATATATGCACTGAGAAAACCATAGATTAATCAGGGATTGTCAGCATAGATTTGTTAAGAGAAAGTCGTCCCTGATAAATTTGATTGAATGTTCTGTGGAGGTAACCTGGAGTGTTGATGAGGCTAATTTAATGTAATTTACATGTACTTTAGCAAGACTTTGATACATTGGCTCATTGCAGATTATTCAAGAAAGTAAGATCTCTTGGCATCTAAAGAAAAATGGCACATCAGATCCAAAGTTGGCTGAATGGCAGGAAGCAAAGGTATAAGGTTGTTTCTGAGACAGCACTGTCTTTTTTTAAGATTAGATTCCATGCAGTATGGAAACAGGCCCTTTGGCCCAACAAGTTCATACTGACCCTCCGAGAAGTAACCCACCCAGACCCATTCCCCTACCCTACATTTGCCCCTGACTAATGCGCCTAACACTGTGGGCAATTTAGCATGGCCAATTCACCTGAACTGTATATCTGTGGATTGTGGGAGGAAACCCACACAGACACAGGGAGAACATGTAAACACCACACAGATAGTCACCCAAGGTGAGAACCAAACCCAGGTCCCTGATGCTGTGAGGCAGCACTGCTAACCACAGAGCCACCGTGCCTCCATATTTTTGTAGGGGTAATCACAGGACTCAGTGCTGGGGCCTTTACTTTAGGCATGCATATGAATATTTTGGGCTTAACAATGTGGTGTGTTGGCTGTGATCACAAAGTTCAAGAATGACACAAAAGTTGGTTGATTAGCAAGTATTGAGGAGGATATCTATAAACTGCAGGAAGTTATCAATGGACTGGTTAGATGACAGAGCAGTGGAAAATTGAATTCAACTAGGAAAGTATGAGGCATGAACTTGGGGGAGTGCTGACAAGCCAAGGAATTACACTGTGAATGCTCGGACTATAGAAAGTATTGGAAATTAGAGGAACTAAAAGGATGTACATATTCACAGATCCCTGAAGATAGTAGGGCTGTTAGATTTTTTTTATTTGCTCACTGGCTGGCCAGCATTTATAGCCCATCTTGAATTGCTCTTGAGAAGGTGGTGGTGGTGAGCTGCTTTTTCAAACTGCTGCACTTCATCTGCTATGGTGCATTGACCTACAATGCTTTAAGGGAGGGAATTCCAGAAGTCAGAATTCCAGTGGGCGGCATGGTGGCTCAGTGGTTAGCACTGCTGCCTCACAGCGCCAGGGACCCGGATTCGATTCCAGCCTCAGGCGACTGTCTGTGTGGAGTTTGCACATTCTCCCCGTTTCTGTATGGGTTTCCTCTGGGTGCTCTGGTTTCCTCCCACAGTCCAAAGATGTGCAGGTTAAGTGAATGGGCCATGTTAAATTACCCATAGTGTTCAGGGATGTGTAGGTTAGGTGCATTAGTCAGTGCTGAAAATGTGTTGCTGGAAAAGCGCAACAGGTCAGGCAGCATCCAGGGAACAGGAGAATCGACGTTTCGGGCATAAGCCCTTCTTCAGGAATCAGGGAACAGGAGAATCGACATTTCGGGCATAAGCCCTTCTTCAGGAATCCCAGGGAACAGGAGAATCGACGTTTCGGGCATAAGCCCTTCTTCAGTCAGTGGTAAATGTAGAGTATTAGGGTAGTGGGATGGATGTGGGTGGGTTACTCTTCAGAGGGTCAGTGTGGACTTGTTGGGCTGAAGGGCCTGTTTCCACTCCGTAGGGATTCTATAAAATACTCTATGAAAAAGTCAGGATGCTGAGTGGCTTAGAGGAGAACTTGCAGGTGGTGATATTCCCATGTATCTGCTGCCCTTATCCTTCAATGTGGAAATGGTCATGGGTTTGGTGGGTGCTGCCTGAGATGGTAGATAAGAAGGCATATGTGATATATGTTTTTATTAGCTGAGACACAGAATACAAGAGCATGGAGGTTATGCTGGAATTGCATAAAATGCTAGATAGGCAACAACTAGGATACTGCATGCAGTTTTGGTCACCACATTACTGGAAAGATATGTTCAAATTAGAGTTTGACCAGGATGCTATTTGGACTAAAGGGTCGGAGCTAGCAGAAAAGACTGGAGAAACTGGGGATGGTTTCCTTTGTGCAGCTAAGACTGTGATGGGACGTGATATAGATGTACAAGATTATGAGGATTATGAGATTATTGATAGTGTGGATAGGAAGGGACTTTTAGTCACAGAGTAATGGAGATGTACAGCACCAAAACAGACCCTTCGGTCCAACTCGTCCATGTCAACCAGATATCCCAATCCAACCTAGTCATACCTGCCAGCACTCAGCCCATATACCTCCAAACCCTTCCTATTCATATACCCATCCAGATGCCTTTTTAAATGTTGCAGTATTAGTAGAGAAGTTAAGAGCCAAGGGGCATAGACTTAAGGTGAAAGGTAGAAAGCTAAGAAGAGAGTTGAGTAAAATTGTTTTTAACTGAGAAAATGGTGGGAGTCTGGAACTCAGTTCCTGAAAGTGTGGTTGAGTCAGAAACTCTCATACTATTTAAACAGTATTTGGACATTCACCTGTTTTCCATAGCCTCCAGGCCAAAGGGTTAACAACTGAACAATGGGATTACTGCAGTCAGATCTTTATGTTCTGACACAGGCATAATGTACCTCCTGTGCTGTAAATGTCCATGTATCTATGATTCAATGAGTCACACATAAGACCCACAACCCCCAATCTGCCCAGTCTATTATGTTGAAGATTATTCAAAAAAAGTACAAGCCCATGAGTGTGAGCCTGTGTCTGGAGAGGATTCTTCCAAGCCAACGGAGCCAGATATGAAGCAGACTCAATCCATCACAGCTGTAGATGTCAGGACTGCAGTTAGTGAGAGGGAAAGGATGAAAAACCTACTGTGGGCTCACGGTGATAGTTCATTGTAAGGTTTCTTGTAATTTTGTAAATATATATTGACTTGGAATCTTAAAATTCTACTGTGGTTCTTTTGACACTGTCTGACTCGGTGAAGTTGTACCCACGTGAGAAAATGTCTTTCTGACATCTCAAGGATGAAAGATGTTGTAATGGCCAGGAACTGTAGACAGCATGAGATGCGGTGACTACTGCCAAGCTGTTGTACTTCGATGAGGACAACACTGAATCATGGGATTGTTACAGTGGATAAGGAGACCATTTAGCCCTTGTGCCTGCACTGAGGCTCCACGTAATTTTAGATTCCCTACAGATTAGATTCCCAACAGTGTGGAAACAGGGTGTGTGTGTGTTCGTTATGAGAGTCTGTGAGAGAGTGTATGTATGTGTGAATGTGTGTGAGTGTTAAAGGGATATAAGTCTGTGAGACGGTGCAGGCATGAGTGTGGGAGTGTATGTCTGAGCGTATGAGAGAGGGTCTACATGTGTATATGGGTCTGTAGGAGAGTGTGCCCCCCCACACACAACCACATTCGTGCACGCGAACATGCACAGACACACGCGCGCACGCGCACACAAGTTTGTGGGGTGAATTTGCACTTGCAGAATTACATTTTATTTTGCTCAAAAACTGCATGAATCCATGTGAGATTCTGTAAATCTGTTTTTTAGATTTGAATCAGTCTGAACATTGTGGCACAGACAGCCTCACACAGGGCAACTCACACCTTAAATGCATTATCTGGGCTGACATGACACCAATTGTTAAAGTTTACTTGAGAATATAACTTTTAAAAAGTTCTGCAATTTACATATGAAAGAACTGAAACCAACATGTTCATTCTAAAAAGTGAGAGACTTAACAAACAACCCAGGTCTTTTTCAATATATAATTTCAGTTACATCACACTGTAAACTTTTGCTATAAATTCTGTGTCTGACGATTTTATATTCCACCTGATAAAGAAGCAGCGCTCCAAAACCCAGTGCTTCTAAATAAACCTGTTGGACTATAACCTGGTGTTGTGTAATTTTTAACTTAGGATTTACAACCTCACCTTAAGAAGGCCAATGGTTTGTTCCACTGTTACTGTGGAGGGAGTGTGGGAAGCACTATATCACCATCCTGAACCAGTCAAAATATTTTGTAAAGATGTCGCCAGTCATGTTGGAAAGGGAAGCAGTCTTCCAGTTTCCATCCCTATATGGCTTAAGGGCCTAAGAAGGGGGCAGGAACCTAACAGCTCTCCAATATGTACATATCGTGAGATATCTGATGATAATCTCCACTCTCTAAAACCTGGCATCATTGCTTACAGACAGGTTGAACTCTGACAAATCTTTTCAAAAACTCAAAAGGTTGATCATTGACAGAGTGGAAGCCTTTTCTGTTAATGAGCTCTGCAGGTTGCTGATTGCACATTCTCAAAGCATACTCTGTATCTGATCGTTTTCATTTTTGCCATTTAAGAACATAAGAACTCAGAGCAAGAGTACATAATTTACATTCTTGATCCTATCATGGCCAATCACCTCAACCTGATTTCCAACTTTCTTGGCATGACCCATACAGCTCAAGGGAACAGAAATTTCCTAGTATTGCATTTAATATATATATGTACATATTAAGAACATGGGTTACAGCTATAATCTAGTTCAAGTATTTATTGTATTCTAACATGAATTCCATGTGTTTCTGTGAGCAATTTTTCCTTTTTCTAAATATCCATTCACTGAACATGGTTTGGAGCTTTCAGATTCACTGAGAAATAATTAGAAGCTGGGAGCAGTTTAGATTAAATCTTCGGTAAATTTCACAGCGTTCTATTGTTATTATGTTGAACAGATGGCAGAGCTAATAGTAGTTTTGTCCAGTTTAACCTTTAAATAATGAAATTACACCCTGATGAGCTACTACCAGGCAGAAATGTCAAAAGGGAATGTTTTGTTTTATGATAAATATGAGTCTAGTGTTGGAGTCAGCAGACTTGGATTACATTGCGAATTCCATGGCCTTCCCTGACTAGGGGGAAATAACGCTCCATGTGTGTTCATTGTAAAGGACAGATGAAAAAGAGACAAAGAAAAGTGTCAGCTGGTTCATTCAATCTGTCACTTCCAATGCTATTGAAATGACACAACATCATAATCACAATTCCTCGTCCGCTAGCAATCATGGATTGTACTGTTGTGAGTGCGATTAAGGATCTTCCTAAAAATATTCAAAGCCAATTCAGGAGAAACAGAAATCTATAAAAACCCTCTCTCTCTTGTCTTCTGAAAGTCATCAGAACTGATTCCTAGAAAATTTTTTTAAAATGTTAGTTCTTGGGATGTGGGTATCACTGGTTAGGCCTGCTTTGTTATCGATCCATAATTGCCTTGGAGATGGTAGTGTTAAATTGCAATCCTTGACAGCTGGAATCCTTGGGGTATAGGGACTCCCACAGTGCTGTTAAGAAAGAAGTTGTTTGCTATTGTCATTTCCTGTGCCTAGGTCAATGTCAGGAGTTATACCTGGTTTCAGGATGACAGTAAACACAATGTATATCCCCCACCTTATTCTATCTATCTTTTGTGTGCAACTATGTCAGTCTCCTCCAGAAACGTATCCAGTCTCCTAGTGAATGTTTGCAATAAATTCTTGTTCACTGCATGAACTGTTTGTTTGTTCCAAAGGTTAATAAGCCTCCAGGGGGAGGTAAACTGCCTGACATCTAACCTGCCTCTGTTCCTGTGTCACTCGCACAAATTACCCTCTGTCACCATAAAACAATCTGCTAGATTTGCTTAAATTTTGATATTGACAAAAAAATGCCATTGAGGTTAGTTCTTTGGGTTTTTAAATTAAATAGAAATGATCGTGTGTGAGCAATGTAAGCAGAGGACCATTCTGCATGTTTAAAAATGAAAAGAATTTATAAATTAATATATGTGTGACATATAAGTATTTAAAGAAGAATATGAAAGAGAGAACAATGGCAGAGTAGCAATGATATTCTAATATGTTGAGCTTTTCCAAAATATATGTTATTAATCATTCAATAATTAAGTTAGATGTGACCTCTGATAACATTATGTTTGTAATACATGATCATCCTTCATGAAAAGTCCTATGGCATATCTTCAAAGGAGTTCTCCTCAATCTCCTGGCCAATATTCATCCTGCATCTGGCATATAATAACAGATTGAATGGTCATATCTCAATGTGCATAAGATGATGGCAATCTTTCCATCATTAAAGGACTTAATTCATGGTAAAGTGCTTTTGACTGACTTAAGGTCTTTTCTCTTCTTCTTGAATTCACCTACACCTGCTGTTAATTTGATTTTTTTGCAGTAAAAATGTTACATGGTTGCTGGTGGATGAGGGATTTTGCTGGTTGTATTACCTCAGTGCAACAGATTGGAATGAACCAACTCACATTTTGCTTTGGGTTTTGTGTTCCTTTTTCTAGGTGATTTCATGAATCTATCCATGAATTTGGTATAAGACAGATTAGTCAAAAAGAAAGCAAGAAATAAAACCTATCTATAGTCTTGACCGTTTTTAAAACACTATTTATAACAAATGAAGGTAGAACACTACAAACATGGTATTCAAAGATATACAAGGCACTAATCTTATTGTTATATTAATGAAATACTATTCTATTAATGCTACAGTCAGTACTAGTCAGTCACTCCACAAACATATCTGTACGTGATTCCAAAATTCACATAACTAGACTTCAGGATTCTGCCTTGCTTGCCATGTGTTTTGCTCTTTCTTCTTGACTCTGCTCACATTGTACTATTTATGCCCACTGAAGAGCAGCTTTATGACATCATCACAAATTTGCTTTTGGCTCCTAGAGTTCTTACACTGCATTTTTTGCCTGTCCATATTTATAAGACAGTACGCATACATGGTGCATTCTTTTTCCGTTGTTAGAAAGGGCCATAGAGTTTGTAGGAGTCAGTGAGGTCTGCAGATGCTGGAGACCAGAGTTGAAAGTGTGTTGCTGGAGAAAGAAAGAATTGCGGATGCTGAGGACCTAAAGAAAAAACAGAAATTGCTGGAGAAACTCAGCAATTGTTAATGTTTTGCGTCCAGTGACCCCCTCTTCAGAACTCAAGTTGGTTAAATTTGTTTTCTCTCCACAGATGCTGCGAGATCTGCAAAGTTTCTCCAGGAATTTCTGGTTTATTTCAACTCATATGTCCTGGTTTAGCCTCGGTGTGGCTCAGCAAGGATTCTTTCATTTCACTGGTTCAAGAAGCACAGGTTGCAAATCCCCTGTACATTAACAATCTGCTCCTGAGATTGGAGGAGTTTCTTCCAAATCATTATAGCTCACTTAAAGCAATTAAAACATGAATAGGTATAATGTGAGACAATATTTGAAGTAACATGAAGCACTGTATCTGTACCTATATCTATATATACAGAAGAACCTCAATTATCCGAATATTGGATTATCCGAAGGAGATCTCAAGGTCCCGATAGAAACAATATACCGGCCACTGCAGCGGACAGCTGGAACTGACAACCGGAAGCGGCAGATTCAAACCACTATAAATGCCGGAGAAAAGATCACAGAAGCGCTTCACAGGAGGCTCCCAAGCACTGAGGATGTCACCGAGACAGGGGACGAAACGTCTGCAACACAAATTCCCAGCTCGGTGAACAGAACCACAACAACGAGCACCCGAGCTACAAATCTTTGCACAAACTTAGAAACATTACGTCAAAGAGCTGTTTCAACCCTGATCGTGTCTTTTGTTCACAGGTACAATGATTAAAAACCAACTTGACTCACTGAAATGCTGTCAAGAACAGTCATTGACAGTCCAGGCACCATTTCTAAATGACTAACCTCCTGCCTTCTCTCTCTCTCTCTCTCTCCCCAAACTTTCCTTGGTGTACTACGTCGGGGTGAACTGTAAACCCGACTTCCCCAGATAATCTCTCTAACATTGTCCTGTACAGGGCAGAAATGGAACTTGTCTCAAAAGTTGCAGTGTGTGTGTGTGTGTGTATGTGTGTGTGTGTACGCGTGCTATTTGGCGACTTATCCCACAAAGGCATCAGCAGTCTTACTGTTGGTGAACAGTCGAGGGGGAGGTGTCGGACATGGTGGGGAGGCAGGTTGGCCGGGGCAGGGGAGCGGGGGTGCAGATGT
>NC_057744.1:22858705-22922224 GCF_004010195.1 Chiloscyllium plagiosum
TCTTCCTGACCTCTCCGCCCCCACCCCACTCCAGCCTATCACCCTCACCTTGGCCTCCTTCCACCTATCGCATTACCAAAGCCCCTCCCCCAAGTCCCTCCTCCCTACCTTTTATCTTAGCCTGCTGGACACACTTTCCTCATTCCTGAAGAAGGGCTTATGCCCGAAACGTCGATTCTCCTGTTCCTTGGATGCTGCCTGACCTGCTGCGCTTTTCCAGCAACACATTTTCAGCTCAATTAACCAAATAATCAATTATCCAAATGAAATAGTGCCTGCCCATCTCTTTCGGATAATCGAGGTTCCTTTATTATTATTTAAAGGATTGAGGTAACTGCTAATCCCCCAACCTACTAATACCACTAATTATTATTCAAGTATAACTCTTGACCATGAGTGTTGGAAGGCTATTCAACTGGAGTGATCTTTAGGATTAACGCTTGGAGGGCAATAATACCAGATAAAAAATGTCCATTGTTTATATAAATTCCCTCTGCTTGTGTTTAAGAATGGTTATAACCAGCCATATATGATACAGCATGATTTCACCCTTTGACTGCTGCCAGATGCTGCCATTATTTCTAGGTGACAAGCAGGTAGGATGCTATGTTGATTCTATGATAAGTCTCTGGTGGAGTGAAGTATGTAAACTAAGCTGATGATCTAGAGCAGTATTACAGTGTGCTGTACTGTCTGAGGTGAAAAATTGTAACTGCCAGAGGGAGAAGGTTCAGGTAAAGGGTTTCAAGCTGCTCCAAGTTCTGACAGCTCAGAAACCAACATGAACCCGCCCACTTCCCATCCACTGGGACACATACTGGAGGCACTTGGGAAATCGCCTTGTATCTTATGAAAAAGTTATTTCAATATTTAAATAGGCAATTAATTGTAGTTTTAACTCACCAGTCAGCAGTCAACAACAGCTAAATGAAAATAACTGTGAACACTGTGACGAGCTATTGGTCAATGGAACTGACAGGCTGGAAAGACTTTAAATAGTGAAACTGCACAGCTGGTGGGTTGCCTGGAGGAAAGGCTTGTACTCACTGCACTTGATGTAAACATCAGAATTCACCAGTTCTTGGGTGCTTTACAACTTTTTTGGAACTGATTTCAGTGATTCTTGTCTTAACTCACCTTGATGTTTCAATTAACAGTGTTTCACTGCAGCATGGGAACAGCAGACACAGCTCCATTTGGTCATCTCATGTTGTTTATTTACTCACAAAATATGGGCATCACTGGACAGGTAGTGTTTATTGCTTATCTCTAGTTACCCTTGAGAAGGTAGTGGTGAGCTGCTATCTTCAAATTCTGCAGTTCCCACAAAGCTGCTACATAGGGAGTTACAAGATTTTGACCCAATGAGACTGAAGGAACGGTAATATTCTTCTAAGTCTGGATGGTGAGTGCTTTGGAGGGGAGTTTACTGGTGGTGCTGGTGCCATGTATCTCCTGGTGGTGGTTGTGACTTTGAAAGGTGCTGCTAAAGATCCTTGGTGAATTTCTGCAGTACATCTTACAGATGATACACACTGCTGTTATTGTGCTTTAGTGGTGGAGAGTTGTTTGTGGATATGCTGTGATCTAAACGTTCTGCTTTATCCTTAATGTTCTCAAGGTCCTTGAATGCTGTTGGAGTTGCACTCATCTAGGCAAGCACTGAGTATTCCATCACACATCTGAACTTGTGTCTTGTAGATGGTGGGCAAGTACTTTGGAGACAGAATGTGAGTTAAATACAGCAGAATGCCCGACTACTGACCTACCCTTGTAGGTATAGTATTTGAATGGTCAATGTAACAGTGCCAACTTGTGGTATCATGCACGTGGATATAAAATAGTGGGTATCTAAATCTAAAAGATTTGACTAGACCACTTAAGAGAAAAATTGTCAGCTGAGAATCAAATTCTATATCAGTTATAGATTCAAATTCATAACAGTTGGTTTCTAGTTGAAAATCTTTCTCGATCATCTGGGCATATATTTGGTTTTGCTGAGTTTGCACCAGGTTTCCAGGATATTGTAAAGCTTTTTATCAGAATGGGCCAGATTTTTTTTTGTCCTTCCCAGGCAGTAAGGTTTGACCCATGCAAATTGATCCAGATAGGAATGAAAGCTCTGATTTTTTTTTCACATTGCTGACAGTTGAGACAGAGTTATTTACAGAAATGTCAAGTGAAAAGATCAGGATAAAATACAGAAAGAATGAACAACGTTTCAACTATAGATTGCAAATTTATAAATAAATACATTTTAACATTGTCCAACATATTGAGTATTATTAGCTGATTGCTCATTGCACTTAAGTGCAAGGTAGAACATTACCCCAATGATCTAAAAATTATTGTGATTCATTTCAAGTTAGTTTTAGAACAGATAATCCAATGAATAAAATAATTAATGTTGCAAACTAATCACCCACTTTTTTGACTTAAATTGGAATTTCATTATTTCACACTTTCTTATTGCAGTGGCAGACGTGCTCCTGGTACACCACTGGTGTCAGGAGAGATTTAATGCAATGTCTTACTAATTTATTGACGACATTGCTCAGAAAGGCGAGTGCCATTCAAAAGTAGCAATTTTTCACTGCCAAAATAAATAAGCAATTAGGCAAACATAACAGCCATAAAAATGACTAATTCAAAAGCAAAAAAAAACTCCTGCTGATATGGGAAATCTGAAATGAGTTGTGATGCTTAACCATTGATTAAAGTTATGGTCTGGATTGTGTATTGACCAGACAGTCTTTAATCCAATCACTGATGATAGCTGTGCATGGGGTCCCTGCAGAATCCCCATCAGAACAGACTCTGAAGGAATTCCCCAGGAAACTGAATTTTCTGTTGTGCAATTCCTCTGCTCCAGAAACTCTCAAAGTCTCCATTTAAATCGGAGACTTTGGAATGTTCTGCTGAAACTCAGTAAATAGTTAATAAGGAAATGTTAGATTACTAAATGCACAGTCTAACTCCCTGATAAGTATTAAACTGACACCTCACAGCCCAAAATACATCTCTCCCTTCACCATATTATCCCCATGCCAGGACCCAAATCTTCCCTGCCCAGGGACTCAACACTCAATACCCTGAGAACCCAATGCCACCCTTTCCCTGCTGCCAGCAGTGCCTCCAGGCTCAATGCCCAATCACCCATGTCCCATCCCCAACAATCTCTAAAACCACCAAATGCCAGACTAGACACCAACCCTTCCTGCCCCCAACACAACCCAATTTCCTCAGCATAAACTAGACTGGCTTAAACAGTGCAATCCCCACCTGACCCTCATGTCACTTAACATCCTACCCATTTTCCACTTGACATTCTACCTACTTGGCATCCTATCACTTACCCAGTTGTCAATCGATCCTTTAGCACCCTATTTACCTGGCAGACTACCCATTACTCATCAGGCATCATTCCCCCGGTACCCTACTCCTTAACTTAATGGAACCTCACCAACATGATTCCTTAACCATCTGGCACTCGACTTACGCATTATACTCATTAACTGACACCGTTGCCCTCCCCGGCTGGAAGTCTATCCACTTGATAGACCATTCTCCCAGCATCCCAGCGTCATAGTTACCTCATGGAATTATAGTTTGTGAAAGTGGCTGTCAGGACCATTAAACTTCAGAATATAACAACTGACTGCTGTGATAGCTTCAAAATTAGGGGGAGCAGATTTAGGACTGCATTGAGAAGGAACTTCTTCACCCAGAGGGTTGTGAATCTACAGAGTTCCCTGTCCAGGGAAGTGGTAGTAAATGTTTTTAAAGCTAAGATAGATAATCTTTTGTACAGTAAAGGAATTAAATGTTATGGTGAGAGAGTGGGTAAATGGAGCAGAGGCGATGCAAAGATCAGCCATGTTTTTATTAAATGGTGAGGCAGGCTCGAAGGGCCAGATGGCCTATCCGTGTTCATAGGTCGTATGTTCTTAAAAATGGGCAAGGGTTGCCTTTTCGAGTTCTGTGACATAACTGTCAGAATGGAAGCACTTGAACAGAATCTCCTCTTAGAAATGTGCAGCTTCTTTCTTTCAAAAATAAGGAGTGGATGACCAATCTATATGAAATTACCATTCCTCAGAAAATGCAGCCTATTAACTATCCTTCTTCCAACATGATATGCATTTCCAACATTTTCTGGTGCTAGCCTAAATATTACTGTTTATGATGTTAGTGTACACAAGCTCAAAATGTTTTGAAGATGTTCATTGCTCAATTATAAGCACAACTAAAGAAAACAGTGTTAATTGATCACAATGCTGAAACCAGAAACAGAAATTCTCAGATTAAAATTTCTTAATTAAGGGATAGCTTGGATTTCTAATGAAAAATTAACTCTCATAAGAATGATAACATTTATCATTATTGACATGGATCAAAAATGCACAGATATGTGATACTGACCCTTTTGTGCATAGTGTTCAATAGAGTAACATGGTACAAAATAGCAAAACATTTGTCCTCACTTTGCAGATGTGCAAGTTGTGCTGTTACCACAGTTAACTGCAGTGGTGAAACAGAGCAAAATAATGAAATTGGAGTTCTTTCATAATTTAGTAAGCAATGTGTTTCAGAAATTAGATGTATCACTTATGTCATTCAACTTTAAACAAATTTTGGAAGTAGGAATATTAGTGTGACTGCACTAATTTTCATAGCTATGTTCCAATGGGAATTGATGATCTTCCAAATTACAAATATCATCTTTGCAGTGCCTGAAAGAGTTTATCAATCTTTATTATTTTGAAATACTGATCTTGAAATGTTTGGTCTCCTCTCTTCTGTCATGTTTAACATAAACATTTAGATAGATTTTAGATTACTTACAGTGTGGAAACAGGCCCTTCGGCCCAACAAGTCCACACCGCCCCACCGAAGCGCAACCCACCCATACCCCTACCCCTACATTTACCCCTTACCTAACACTACGGGCAATTTAGCATGGCCAATTCACCTGACCTGCACATCTTTTGGATTGTGGGAGGAAACCGGAGCACCCAGAGGAAACCCATGCAGACACGGGGAGAATGTGCAAACTCCACACAGTCAGTCGCCTGAGGCGGGAATTGAACCCGGGTCTCTGGCGCTGTGAGGCAGCAGTGCTAATCACTGTGCCACCGTGCCGCCCATAAACATGTGATATTTATTAATTGAAACATGGAATGTGTCCCTGTGGAAGCTTTTAGAACTGCCTTTATATTTTGAAATGGCACCAAAAAACTGTCATGATGACTGACAAGAGTTAATTGACCTTTGTCTCAACCTTGTGTCAAGCTCCTGCTTAACTAAGTATGGCTGGTGTTGTACAAGGGAATAGGGGTTTGAAAGGGTTAATGCTGAGAGATTCATTAAGTATCGCCCAAATGATAATGTCATTTGGACCTGAGCTGGAAAATAGCTTTGGATGTCAAAAAATTAAGACCTATCTTTGAGATCTCCCGCACAATCTCAGCAACAATGATTATAGTATCAATGCCTAACATGGCTTAACATTTTTTCCATTAGAAAATGGCTGCCTGAGTGAAGTCCTAATTAAATACCTGGAGTTTTTTCAGGGAGTTCTAGGGTCTATCAAAAGGACCAAGGTTACTTACATCTTGACTAAAGAGCAATTCCATGATTCTGCAAGGGCTGCCATTGCTGTTTGCCATGTGTGCAAAAGTAGAGGCAGAAATCAGGAGGCTGGAGTGCAAAGGAATCATTAAACCAGTCCAGTTCACAGAATGGGCAACACTGGCCATATTGCGAAGCCTGATAGGTCATTTCATCTTTCTGGGGATTTCAGACAAACAGCAAACCACTTTTTGCAGCTGGATAAATACCCACCTTCTTGCATGGAGTATTTATACACAAAACTAGTGCAGGGGTCTGTACTTCGTGAAGTTAGACATGAGCCATGCACACCTGGAATTGCGATTAGATGAGGATTCCCAGAAGTATGCTATAATTAATGTCCATAAGCGTTTGTACCAATATCGAGACTCCCTTTTGAGGTATCACCAGCCTATACCATTTTACAATGGATGATGGAGAACACTTTACAAGGTATACCTCAGATCACCATTTATCTGGATGATGTGCTAAGAAACAGAAAGACCAGTAAAGAGCATTTGGAGAACTTGGACATAGTACTTAAACATTTTTCCAAAGCGGGGCTGCACTTTAGAAGGGAATAATGCGTGTTCGAGGCATCTTAAGTGACTACTTGGGCTTCAGAGTCAAAAAGAGTGGGTTACACCAATTCAAAGATAAAGTGAGGGCAATCAAAGATGTCCTGGCTCCCACGCCTGTAGGTTTTTCCTTGGGTTGGTGAATTATTATGGCAAATTCATACATAACCTGCTCTCCATTGTGGCACCCTAACATTTGCTATTGAGAAAAGGTCAGCCTTAGAAATGGTTTTGAAGGCAAGATATAGTCTTTAGGGAAGTGAAGAAGCAGCTATCATTGTCTAAAGTGTTGGTACACTACTATCCCAAGTGAGATGTGATGCTGACATGCACTGCCTCCCTGTACAGTCAGGGTATAGTGTTGGCTCCCCGGTGGCTCAATGGAGAGGAACGCCTAATAGCATAAGCTTCTCGGACTTTGTCTCTTGCCAAATGAGTATATTTCCTTCCAGGTAGAGAAGGAAAGTTTGGAGGTCATCTTTGGAGTGGGAAAGTTCTACCAATACATTTACAGATGTAAATTTGTAGTATTAGCTGATCACAAATACCTGCTAGGGGCTACTTAAAGAGGAGACGGACATGCCACCACAGCTTCAGGTCGAATTCAGCAGTTGTCTCTTATTCTGAGGATGTCGAATTACAAGTTGGAAACTATCCAGAAGGCCAAGTGGCAAATGTGGATGCATCAACAATATCCACTGTGGACACAAACAGGTTTCATCTTGGAGGAGAAAGTGAGGACTGCAAATGCTGGAGATCAAGGACTTATGCCCGAAATGTCGTTTCTCCCGCTCCTTGGATGCTGCCTGACCTGCTGCGCTTTTCCAGCAACACATTTTTCAGGTTTCATCTTGCCAAAACTAAAACCACTGGTGGTGGTGGTGGTGGTGGTGAGGGAAACAAAAGAATCGTTGCAACCAGGACCCGGTGAGATCAGATCATCGTAGAGGATAGCATATTATTACGGGGAGTAAGAGTGACTGTCCTGAGCAAAGGTTATTGCTATTTACTAGCTGAACCCCATCAGGGTCATCCAGGGTTGTGCAAAATAAAGATGTTGGTGAGAATTTCTGTCTGGTGGCAAGGATTGAATGCCAACATAGTCGCGTTGGTGGGGCAGTATCCAGAGTGCCAACGAGAACAAAATTTATTGCCAGCTTGGAACCATCACCCACGCTGGTCCTTTCATGGGCTTTATGTTTTTATTAATTATGGATGTCCATTCAAAGTGGTGGACATGTATTTGGCCCAAAACATTGATTTTCCTGTTCCTCAGATGCTGCCTAACCTGCTGTGCTTTTCCAGCACCACTCTAATCTCTATTGCTTTTGTGAGTCAGCTTTGATTTATGTGCACATGTGAACCTACAAGCTTCTGACTCAGGGCACAGAGTGCGGAAATCTGAGCCATGGCTGACAAATTGATAGGTTTACAGTAGAGCTACAGGACGGAGTAGAAGTCCCAATTCACTGTCACCTCACACAGACAAGGAAATTTAACTTTTAGGTTTTATTGGATGTTCCTTCTAAAAGAACAAGATGGTATTTGGTGAGTCTAATTCTATCCTGCCATGTAAACACATGTTAACTTTACAGTCTCCTCACTGTCTGACTTCATTCCAGTGTCATCGATTCCCTGGATGTAACAATATTTAAAATTCTCTCCTCCATTATCCACAGCCATGCTCCTAATCTTCAAAAGCTCCCTTCACCACAGAAAATCCCTAAAACATCAAAAATGGTTAAATGATTTGTATACACCTGTTATATATACCTTTTACACATTACTCTGTTTTCATATTACAACAGCGGCACTGTGGCTCAGTGGTTAGCACTGCTGCCTCACAGCACCAGGGTTTCTCCCCATGCCTGCGTGGGTTTGCTTCGGTTTCCTCCCACTGTCCAAAGATGTGCAGGTCAGGTGAATTGGCCATGCTAAATTGCCCATAGGTTAGGTGCGTTAGTCAGAGGGAAGTGGTTCTGGGTGGGTTACTCTTTGGAGGGTCGGTGTTGGGCCGAAGGGCCTGTTTCGACACTGTAGGGAATCTAAAAAAAAATCTAATGTACTGTCAGCAGCTTATTAATCTACACCAAGAACAAGCAACATGGCAGTGTGCTTATATAATACAACACAATGGATGTGACTTGCAGCAATTTTAAGCATGATAAACACCATCCTGGGTGCTGTTTTGACTGAATAGATGAGATCCTTAAGGTAAAGAGGGAGAATAGATTGGTCATAAAGGTCTTGGATTTTTGTCTCATTCTGCACCACCATGCTGGGCCAAACAGTAATGATGGAGTTTTTGAGCTGCCTGATAACATCAAATGTGCTCTTTTAAAAAGTGCTATTAGCTTGGATCAGTGATAATGCACTGACCAAGACACAGAATTTCAGATCCTGAATCTGCCTCAGTACTTCAACATTTATTGTGGGCTGGCACTGTTGGGCATAAGATGAGGAATGCTTCATTAATGAAGATGGTATCTGTTCAGGTAAATGATCACCCAGCAAAAAGCAAAGGGAGTTCCTTTGTTATCTTGTATCCTTCACAATGAATAACCAAAACAGACTTACTGGTTATTTGTCTTGTTTGTTGTAAATGGAAACTTCTGATTACATTGGACCTGGGACTGTTCTGGTCTGTAAGTCTCTGCACTTCACTATCTAACAAGTTAAGCCATTGGGAATATTTACCTTGAGAATAAAAAAAAGGAACCTAGATTTTCTGGTAGCAACAATAGTGAAACTATCAGTGCTTATTATCAATGCTTCTCTGACACTGACAGCAGATTCCACACATACATTGTTTGTTGCAAAGGTCTAGAAATTGCAGTAAATGATTTTGTACTTCTGCAGAGAGTGCACTGTTGATGTCACTCTCTGACTGTAATCAGTTGAATAAATCTGAAATGACAAAGTTTCACTCTTATGATATTATATCAGTCTTCTGTAAAAGCCCTCGAAAAAGTTGTTGATTTGTGGTTAAGCAGTTATTCAGTTTTTAGCAAGGTAATGTATGAATATATTTGGATGGGTGATGGCATAGTGGCAATGCCACTGGACTAGTAACCCAGAACTCCAGCATAATGTTCTGGGAACATCAGTTAAACTTTCACTACAGCAGATGATGAAATTTGAATTCAATTATAGATTCTGTGTAATCCAAGATGGAGGATGGGAAAAACTTCTGGCTGTAACAGACTGCTTTTTTTTGTGGTATTTTAGGAGGTGATTTCCTCGAATTCCAGGAGCAGCAATTACTGTTTTATACGCTGTTGCATTGTTTTGGAACTTTGGAGAAAAAATAAGCGGTAGTGAGAAAAGAGAAAAGGCTGAGACTGGAATTAAAATCACCAGGTACATGGATAGGGTAAATAGACAAGGTCTGGGTTGGGGGAGTCCAGAATGAGAGGGCATAGGTTTAGTGTGAGAGGGGAAAAATTTAAAAGGGACCTAAGAGGCAACTTTTTCATACAGAGGGTAGTGCATGAATCTGTATAGAATGAGCTGCCAGTGGTGGAGGCTGGTACAATTACAACATTTAAAAGGTATCTGGATGACTTTTTGAATCTGAAGAGTTTAGAGGGATATGGGCAAAGTGCTGGCAAATGGGACTATATTAATTTAGATATCCATTCAGCATGGACAAGTTGGACCAAAGGGTATGTTTCCGTGTTGTATTTCTCAATGACTCTATGGTACAGTTGTTAAAGGGACCAAGTCAAATAGTCAAGGTAGACAAGACTTTGGCATAGAATGAGATAAGAGATAAATCAAACTGCATTGACCTCAATGCAAGAGGCCTGACAGGTCAGGAAAATTAACTTAGAGCATGTTTGGGAACATGGGACTGGGAAATCAAGCTATTAGAGAAACGGTGGCTCAGGGATGGACAGGACTTAATGTTCTGTACGAGAGATGTTATAGGGAGGACTGAAAGGGAGACAAGAGAGGAGGGGGAATGATATTTTTAGTTAGAGATAAGAGTTAGTGTTTTGGGTGGCACAGTGGGTCAGTGGTTAGCGCTGCTGCCTCACAGCACCAGGGACCTGGGTTCAATTCCGCCCTCGGCCAACTGTCTGTGTGGAGTTTGCATGTTCTCCCTGTGTCTGCATGGGTTTCCTCCAGGTGCTAAAGTTTTCTTCCACACTCCAAAGATGTGCAGGTTAGGTAAATTGGCCATGCTAAATTACCCATGCTGCTAGGTACATTAGTCAGGGGCAAATATAGAGTAAAGGAATGGGTCTGGGTGGGTTACGGTTTGGAGGTTTAGTGTGGACTTGTTGGGCTGAAGGGCCTGTTTTCATACTGTAGGGAATCTAATCTAATCTAATAATATTATGGCAGATCTGAGGGAAGATATTCTTAGGAAATTGTCCAGTGAAGTTAAATGGGTGGAATTGAGAAATAAGAAGGGGATGATCACCCTGTTGGGATTGTATTATAGGTCCCCCAACAGCAGGAAACTGAGAAGCAAATATGTAAGGAGATCTCATATATCTGTAAGAATAATAGGATGGTAATGGTAAGGGGTTTTAATTTTCCAAACATAGATTAAGACCGTTACCGTGCTAAGGGCTTGGATGGGGAGGATTTTTTTAAGTGTACAAAAAAACTTTCTGTTTCAATATGTGGGTGTACTTATTCGAAAAGGAACAACCCGTGAACTACTGGAGGGAAAGGCAGGGCTACTGAGTAATGTGTCACTGTTGGTGCACTTTGGGCAAGAGTTCATTATTCTACTAGTTTTAAAATAGTTATGGAAAAGGATAGAACTGATTAAAAAGTTAAAGTTCTATATTGGAGTAAGGCCAATTTTGACAGTATGAGGGCAGCTTGGTGACACAGTGGTTAGAACTGTTGTCTTACAGCACCAGGGACCGGGTTCATTTCTACCCTCAGGTGACTGTCTGTGTGGTGTTTGTACTTTCTCCCTGTGTCTTTTTGGTTTTTTTGGATGCTTCAGTTTCCTCCTACAGTCCAAAGATGTGCAGGGTAGTTGGATTAGCAATGCTAAGTTGCCCATCGTGTCCAGGAATGTGCAGGTTCGGTGGATTAGCCATGGGAATTGCAGAGGTATGAGGATAAGTTAGGGGGTGTGTCTGGGTGGGATGCTCTTCAAGGGTCAATGTGGAGTTGATGGGCTGAATGGCCTGCTTCCACACTGTAGGGATTTTATGATTCTATGAACTTTCCAAAGTTTATTGGAGGAGGCCAATCACACATAAAGGGATGTTTGGGAAGTGGAGGCCTTTAAAAATGAGATAACAAGAGTCCAGAGACAGCATGTTCCTATTAATGTGAAGGTCAAGACTAGTAGGTATAAGGAATGCTGAATGACTAGGGAAATTGAGGTTCTGGTCAAGAAAAAGAAGGAGACATGTATCAGGTTTAGACAGCAAGGATTAAGTGAATCCCTAGAGGGTTATAGGGCAGTAGGAGTATATTTAAGAGGGAAATCAGAAGGGCTAACTTTTAATTCCAGATATTTAGAGTCATAGAGTCAATGAGATATACAACACAGAAACAGACACTTCAGTCCAACTCACCCATGCCGACCAGATATCCCAACCTAATCTAGTCCCACCTCCCAGCACCCAGCCCATATCCCTCCAAACCCTTCTTATTCATATACCCATCCAGATGCCTCTTAAATGTTGCAATTGTACTAGCCTCCACCACTTTCTCTGGCAGCTCATTCCATACACGTATCACCCACTGCATGAAAAGGTTGCCCCTTAGGTCTCTTTTATCTCTTTCCCCTCTCACTCTAAATCTATCCCCTCTAGTTCTGGACTCCCCCACTCGTGGGAAAAGACTTTGTTTATTTATCCTATCCATGCCCCTCATGATTTTATAAACCTCTACAAGGTCACCTCTCAGCCTCTGATGCTCCAGGGAAAGTAGCCCCAGCCTACTCAACCTCACCCTATAGCTCAAACCTTCCTACCCTGACAACATCCTTGTAAATCTTTTCTGAAACCTTTCAAGTTTCACAACATTCTTCTTATAGCAGAGAGACCAGAATTGCCTGCAATATTCCAAAAATGATTTAACCAATGTCTTGTACAGCCGCATCATGACCTCCCAACTCCTGTACTCAGTATGCTGACCAATAAAGGAAAGCATACCAAACACCTTCTTCACTATCCTATCTACCTTTGACTCTACTTTCAAGAAGCTATGAACCTGCACTCTAAGGTCTCTTTGTTCAGCAGCACTGTCGAGGACCTTACCATTAAGTGTATAAGTCCTGCTAAGATTTGCTTTCACAAAATGCAGCTCTTCACATTTATCTAAATTAAACTCCATCTGTCACTCCTCAGCCCATTGGCCCATCTGATCAAGATCCATCATAATCTGAGGTAACCTACTTCACTATCCATGACACCTCCAATTTTGGTGTTATCAGCAAACTTACTAAATGTACTTCTTATGCTCACATCCAAATCATTTATATAAATGACAAAAAGTAGAGGACCCAGCACTGATCCTTGTGGCACTCCACTGATCACAGGCTTCCAATCTGAAAAACAACCCTCCACCATCATCCGTTGTCTTCTACCTTTAAGCCAATTATGTATTGAAATGGATAGTTCTCCCTGTATTCCATGAGATCTAACCTTGCTAACCAGTCTGCCATGGGGAACCTTGTCAAACGCCTTACTGAAATCCATATAGATCACATCTACTACTCTGCCCTCAGCAATCCTCTTTGTTACTTCTTCAAAAAACTCAATCAACATTTGTGAGACATGACTTCCCACACACAAAGCCATGTTGGCTATCCCAAATCAGTCCTTGCCTTTCCAAATACATGTACATCCTGTCCCTCAAGATTCCCTCCAACAACTTCCACTCTGTAAGAGTCTAATCTAAACTTGACTACCACTGACGTCAGGCTCACCAGTCTATAGTTCCCTGGTTTGTCCTTATCACCCTTCTTAAACAATGGCACCACGTTAGCCATCCTCTAGACTTCCAAACCTCACCTGTGACTATCGATGATACAAATATCTCAGTTTAGGTCCCAGCAATCACTTTTTCACAGTAAACACTGATGCAAAATACTCGTTTAGTATCTCCCCCATCTCCTGCAGCTCCACACAAAGGCTTCCTTGCTGATCTTTGAGGGGTCCAATTCACTCCCTAGTTACCATTTTGTCATTAATGTATTTGCAAAAACCCTTTGGATTCTCCTTAATTCTATTTGCCAAAGCTATCTCATGTCCCCTTTTTGCCCTCCTGATTTCCCTCTTAAGTGTACCCCTACTGTCCTTTTCCTTTTGTAAGGATTCGCTCGATCTCTCTTGTCTATACCTGACATATGCTTCCTTCTTTTTCTTAACCAAACCCTCAACTTCTTTAGTCATCCAGCATTCCCTATAGTTACCAGCCTTTCCTTTCACCCCAACAGGAATATACTGTCTCTGGACTCATTATCTCATTTCTGAAATTAGCCTTCCACCAATTTAGAACTTCAACTTTGAGATCTGGTCTATCCCTTTCGATCACTATTTTAAAACTTATAGTATTATGCTCACTAACCCCAAAGTGCTCTCCCACAGACACTTCAGTCACCTGCCCTGCCTTATTTCCCAAGAGTAGGTCAAGTTTTGAGGAGAAAGTGAGGTCTGCAGATGCTGGAGATCAAAGTTGAAACTTTATTGCTGGAACAGCACAGCAGGTCAGGCAGCATCCAGGGAACAGGAGATTCGACGTTTCGGGCACAGGCCCTTCTTCAGGAATGCATTGCACCTTCTCTAGTAGGTACATCCACATACTGAATCAAAAAATTTTGTTGTACACACTTCACAAATTCCTCTCCATCTAAACCCTTAACACTATGGCAATGCCAGTCTATGTTTGGAAAGTTAAAATCCCCTACCATAATCACCTTATTATTCTTACAGATAACTGAGACCTCCTTACAAATTTGTTTCACAATTTCCCTTTGACTATTAGGGGGTCTATAATATAATCCCAATAAGGTAATCATCCTTTTCTTATTTCTCAGTTCCACCGAAATAACATACCTGGATGTATTTCCGGGAATGTCCTCCCTCAGTACAGCTGTAAAGCTATCCGTTTTCAAAAACGCCACTACCCTTCCTCCCTTTCTGACTTTCCTGCAGCATTTGTATCCTGAACATTAAGCTGCCAGTCCTGTCCATCGCTGAGCCATGTTTTTGTAATTGCTATGACTAATAAAGGGCTCCTGCCCGAAAAGTCGATTTTCCTGCTCCTCAGATGCTGCCTGACCTGCTGTGCATTTCCAGCATCACTCTAATCTTGACTGCCTTCCCTGTTAGGCCTCTTGCATTGTAATAAATGCTGTTTAATTTATCAGTCCTATCTTGTTCTCTGCTTTGTCTCAGCCTGCCCTGACTCGCTTCTTTTCTCACTGTACCAGTTCAGATTGATCTCTTTCCTCACTATCTCTCTGGGTTCCACCACCCACTCCCCCACCACCACCTTACTAGTTTAAATCCTCCTCAGCAGCTCTAGCAAATCTCGCTGCCACTATATTAGTCCCCTTTCAATTCAGGTGCAATCCATCCTTCTTGTGCAGGTTACTTCTACTCCAGAAGAGATTCCAATGATCGAAACATGTGAATCCTTGTCTCATATACCAGCTCTTTAGCCATGCATTCATCTGCTCTGTCACCTATTCCTGCCCTCACTAGCTCGTGGCACCAGGAGTAATCCAGATATAAGTACTCTCAAGAACCTCCTTTTAAATTCCTACCTTACACTCTGTAATCTCCCCTCAGAATCTCATCCTTTTCCCTTCCTATGTCATTGGTTCCAATGTGTGCAATGACTTCCTGCTGGCCCCTTGAGAACATTCTGCACCCTCTCTAAGACATCCTTGATCCTGGCACCAAGGAAGCAACACACCTTTCTGATTATTTGCTTCTGCCGCAGTGACGTCTGTCTGTGCTGCGGGCTAGACAGTCCACTAACACAATTGATCTCCTGGAACCCGACATCCCCCTCGTTGCATTAGAGCCAGTCTCGATACCAGAAACTTGGCTGTTCATGCTACATTCCCCCGAGAATCCTTCACCCCCTACATTTTCCAAAACAGCATTCTTGTTTGAAATGGGGCTAGCCACAGAAGACTCCTGTACTACCTGCCTACCCCTTTCACCTTTCTTGGCGTTAACCCATCTATATGACTGCACCACCCCCTCTCTAGTAATAGCCTCCCGAGTCACACTAGCCAATCTCCCTACCTTCCAATTCTGGTGGAACCCTTCCCTCTTAAACAGGTCAATTCTACCCTTAAAGATATTCTAATGGTCCGAAAATGTGAAACCTTGCTCCCGCACCAGTTCCTCGGTCTTGCATTCATCTGTCCTATTCTCCCATTCCTACTCTCACTAGCAGTTGGCACTGGTAATAGTCCAGATATTATTACCCTCAAAGACCTACATTTTATATTCTCTCTGCAGAAACGTATCCCTGTCCTTATCTATATCATTGGTACAATGACCTCCAATTGTTCACTCTCCCCTTTCAGAATATTCTGCACCCTCTCCGAGGCGTCTTTTACTCTGGCATCAAGGTGGCAACACACCATGCTGATGTCTCACTGATGGCTTAAATCATGTATACATCTTAATCTTTCTTTATCTGTGTGTAAATTTTAAACTCATTCTTCAGTGAAGCAACTCCCGATCCACTTTCTCAAGGACAAGTAGGAAAGGGCAATAAATGCTGGCTGAGCAAGTGATGCCCACATCCCCTGAATTAATAACAAAAAAAGTGAGTGAAAGTTTTCAGTGGGATCTACATCCTGGATTGCAGTCTGTGAGAGTACTGCAATACGATTGGCTATGTTGCTTGGTGATATCATTTTTGCTGATTGCCAGGAGATCTCCTTTGAAATGCCTGATGTATACTGACATCAGAAAAGGGCAAGTCCCTGTCACAGCAACAGCCATATCTAGAGTTTCCATTACTCTAGATCAGCAGAGAGTGCCACTGTTAACCATAAAATCCAAACATTCACATAATTCAATTCACTGTTGGCAGACTGCAGTCTGAATTCAGGAAATGTGGCTATCTTTATCTTTTATGTTTTTAGACAGTGACTTACAATGCTGCCATATGGAATGACAGGCACAAACATTAATTCAATTTTGAAAAACACACAGTAACATAGCATTATCCAGGATCTTTGGTATTTATACATAAGAAAAAGAATTATTCCAACACAAAAAGAATTAAAGCACCAGCTGTTCCTACCTCAGAAAAAAAAATCCAATATTGAAACTTCCCTTTTACCTAATCTTAGATAGAGCAACTTTGCAGATAAAGCTGATATGGACGATTTCAGTCTTAATCCAGTCTGAAAAATCTATTGAAATTAAAGGATATGAGCACAGATTTAATATGGATACAATTCAGGAGACCGTACCATGAAGCTACATATTATTGCAGCATCATCCTTATTTATATTGCACAGGATCCAAATGTAATGGTTGGATTATGAGATAAAGAAGGGATTTGAGAGGTAAGACAAGCAACCAATGGAGCTGAAGGTTTGAAAACAAAACGTAAGTTTAATACGTAAACTATTTTCCAGGCTGCCTTTGGAACATGTGAAAGCGAGGATTAACTTGCACAGGTTTAAATATGGCATTTTGAAATAGCAATAAGCTGTCTTATATCAGCTGCAGGATATTTCCAAAGACCTGCTTATATTATTGGCCACACACGAATACTAGCCAGAGATATATGATGCCTTTTGACAGGGTGGGTATATTTTGACAATTAAAGTGTGTTAACTGGAGCAAGTAGTCCCTCCCAACCTTAAGGAATTCCATGGTTTCGAGGAGACCATTAGGGGACGTTTTGAAACTTGGCTTTGCACTGGAATGGAGTTATAAAGAACTTGAACACTGTGAGATCACCTATCAGATATGATTTCAGAACTCTTTTTAATGCAATCTAAGGCAAAATTATCAATCTGACTCGAATTATTGTTAACTTTAAAAATAGAAAACAAAGCATCAATGGCAAAGAAACAGGCCATTTAACCCATCTTGTCCTGTCCACTGTATATTCACGTTTTTTTAATGGCACAATTAGGTTAATTTCAGATAGTAAAAGGTTCCAGAATTTTATAGAATTCTGTTGAGAGTTTTTATGCACTTTAAACCACTAATGAAAATCTTTCAGGATTCCAAAAGATTTTCAGAGACTAATTACACTAATAGAACCAACTGCTGAAGATGCAGTTTTCATTTTGGCTGCAGTCAAAGGATTGAAAGTGCTGAATATTGCCAAGTAGAAGCATAATAAATGTTTAGGGATATGAAAAGACAGATTGCTCTCCTGTGTCACAAACTTCTCTACAGTAATGCTAATGTGAACTCAACAACCACTTTAAAATTCATACAGCTCTTGATAAATATTACTTTGTCAAATATCCAAAGTAGTTTCCAAGACATTAGTGCCAGTCTGATCCACAATGGAGATTATAAACAAGATTACAGGACACATTTTATCACATATTTCTGTTTGATATTAAAGAGTGCAACATCACATGGGCTGCAGTAGATTGTGATTGACAATAATATTATTATAAAGTTCCAACCGCCAGTAATAAAATCTTAATTAACCTAGATAATTTAAATATGCTAAACATCTACAGAATGTAAACTAAATAAACAGTGGAACATGCAAAACAAGTTACACGGTCTTCAGTTCTAGGTAATCAACAAATTAACAACCTTGATACTTTGTTGCAATGTGTACATTTGATCTAAAGGGCTCTTGTGCTGCAGTAATAGAATCCCTCCCTCTCAGTCAGGTGAGCTGCTCCAGAGATATCCGCCAGAGACCGGGGTTCAATTCCCGCCTCAGGCGACTGACTGTGTGGAGTTTGCACGTTCTCCCCGTGTCTGCGTGGGTTTCCTCCAGGTGCTCTGGTTTCCTCCCACAATCCAAAGATGTGCAGGTCAGGTGAATTGGCCATGCTAAATTACCCGTAGTGTTAGGTAAGGGGTAAATGTAGGGGTATGGGTGGGTTGCGCTTCGGCGGGTTGGTGTGGACTTGTTGGGCCGAAGGGCCTGTTTCCACACTGTAAGTAATCTAATCTAATCTAATCTAATCTAATCTAATCTAATCTAATATGTTATAATATTGCTGAACAGGTTGTTTAAAAAATGTCTTTGCACACTTGTTCTTTGCACACATGCTACAGTAAATAGCTTGTTCTAAGCTTTGTGGTTACTCTCACTTGACTTCTAGAATGGTGGTTCTTAAACAACAGTATAAAAACAGGTCAACTTGCAACTGTAAACAGCAATGGAACAACAGCTTTGAAGAAAGTTCATCAATGTGAAATATTAACTTAAAGTCTCTCTGTCTTTACAGCTGCTGACTGAACAGTTCAATATTTGTTGCAGTTTTTGCTTTCAGAGTCATTGTTATACATCATGGATTAAAACAAAACCTTCAGTTCAACCCATCCATACCAACCAGATATCCTAAACTGTTATAGACCCATTTGCCAGCATTTGGCTCATCTCCCTCCAAACTCTTCCTATTCATGTACCCATTTAGATGCCTTTTAAATGTTGTACTTTTAGCATCACTTCCTCTGGCAGATCGTTTCAGATATGTACCACCCCCTGTGTGAAAACATTGACCCCCCCAGGTCCTTTTTTAAATATTTCCATTCTTATCTTAAACTTATGCCCTCCAGTTTTGGACTCCCACATCCTGGGAAAAAGACCTTAGCTATTCAACCTATTCATGCCCCTCATGATTTTATAAACCTCTGTAAGGTCACACCCTAGCCTCCAATGCTCAGTGAAAAAAGCCCCAGCCTATTCAGCCTATCCCTGTAGTTCAAACCGTCCAATCCTGGTAACATTCTTTTAAGTCTTTTCTAAACCATTGCAAATTTAAGAACATCTTTCCTATCATAGGGAGACCAGAATTGAATGCAGTATTCCAAAAGTGGCTTAACCAATGTCCTGTACAGCTCCATCATGACATCCCAATTCCTAAATTCGTTGCACTGACAATGAAGATTAGCATGTCAAATGCCTTCTTCACCACCCTGTCGACCTGCAGGGAGCTATACTTGCACCCCTAGCTTCTCTTTGTTCAGCAACACTCCCCAAATCCCCACAATTAACTGTGTAAGTACTGCTTTGCTTCGCTTTACCAAAATGTAACACCTCCATCTGCTGCTCCTCAGCCCAATGGCACATCTGATCAAGGTCCAGGTATTTCCTGAGATAACTATCTTCACTGTCCACTACACCACCAATTTTAGTGTCATCTACAAACTTCCCAACCATACCTCCTATACTCACATCCAAATCATTTACAGAAGTAACTAGAAACAATGGACCCAACGCCGATCCTTGGAGCACACTGCTGGTCAAAGGCCTCCTGTCCAAAAAACGACCCTCTACCACTAACCTCTGTCTCCTATCTTCAAGCTAATATAGTATCCAATTGGCTAGCTCTCCCTGTATTCCATGTGATACAATCTTACTAACCAGTCTACCACATGGAACCTTGTTAAATGCAACTGAAATCCCAATAATCAGCATCCACTACTCTGCCTTCATCAATCTGTATAGTAAGCATTCCCTAACAGGCTTTAAAATGGCAACAATGCCTTTCTTGGATAATATGGGTGAGAGGAGAAGGTATCAATAATCAAACAATGCTTGCAATCTCCTATTGTATGCACATAGATGGCTTGAGCTGCATAATAAGGTCCCTGTCTGATCGATCCTTTTGGAAGCATTCTATGGACCTCCTTGTGACAGGATAGATTGAGTGAATCCTTCGAAGAGTATAAAGGCAATAGGAGTATCCCTATGAGGGAAATCAGGAGGGCAAAAAGGGAAATGAGATAGTTTTCGCAAATAGACTTAAGGAGAATCCAAAGAGTTTTTACAAATGCGCTAAGGACAAAAAGGGTAACTGGGGAGAGACATCTGCAGTCCTCACTTTCTTCTAGAAAACAGGGCCCCTCAAAGATCAGCAAGGCGGCCTTTGTGTGGAGCTGCAGGAAATGGGGAGATACTAAATGAGTATTTTGCATCAGTGTTTACTGTGGAAAAGAACAAGAAAGATATAGAATGTAAGGAATTAGATGGTGACATCTTGAAAAATGTCCATATTGCAGAGGAGGAAGTGCTGGATGACTTGAGATGCATAAAAGTGGATAAATCCCCAGGACCTAATCAGGTGTACCCTAGAACTCTGTGAGAAGCTAGGGGAATGATTACTGGGCCTCTGGCTGAGATATTTATATCATCGATAGTCACAGGTGAGGTGCCAGAAGACTGGAGTTGGCTAAAATGGTGCCAATTGACTTTTTTGAAGAAGGAACAAAAAGATTGATGAGGGTAGAGCAGCAGACATGATTTATATGGACTTCAGTAAGGTATTCAACAAAGTTAGATCTCATGGAATACAGGGAGAACTAGCCATTTGGATACAGAATTGGCTCAAAGGTAGAAGACAGAGAGTGGTGGTAGACTGGAGGCCTGTGACCAGTGGAGTATCACAATGATTGGTGCTGGGTCCACTATTTCCTGTAATTTATATAAATGATTTTGATATGAGCATTAGAGATATAATTAGTAAGCTTGTAGATGACACCAAAATTGGAGGTGTAGTGGACAGCGAAGAAGGTTACGTCGGACCACAATGCGATGGACAAATGGGCTGAGGAGTGGCACATGGAGTTTAATTTAGATAACTGCGAGGTGCTGCATTTTGGGAAAGCAAATCTCAGCAGGACTTATACACTTAATGGTAAGATCCCAGGGAGTGTTGCTGAATAAAGAGACCTTGGAGTATAGGTTCATAGCTCCTTGAAAGTAGAGTCACAGGTAGATAGGATAGTGAAAAAGGTGTTTGGTATTCTCTTCTTTATTGGTCAGCGTATTGAGTACAGGAGTTGGGAGGTCATGTTGCAGCTGTATCGGACATTGGTTTGGCCACATTTGGAATATTGCATGCAATTCTGATCTCCCTCCTATCAGAAGGATGTTGTGAAACTTGAAAAGGTTCAGAAAAGATTTACAAGGATGTTGCCAGGGTTGGAGGATTTGAGCTATAGGGAGAGACTAAATTGGCTGGGGTTGTTTTCCCTGGAACGTTGAAGGCTGAGGGGTGACCTTATAGAGGTTTTTAGAATCATGAGGTGCATGGATAGGGTAAATAGAAAAGGTCTTTTCCCTGGAGTGGGGGAGTCCAGAACTGGAGGCATATGTTTAGGTTGAGAGGGGAATGATATGAAAGAGATCTAAGGGGCAACATTTTCATGCAGAGGGTGGTATGTGTATGGAATGAGCTGCCAGAGGAGGTGGTAGAGGCTAGTACACATTTGAATAGATCTATGAACAAGAAGGGTTTTGAGGGATATGGATCGGGTGCTGGCAGGTGGGACTAGATTGGCTTGGCATAACTGGTCAGCATGGACAAGTTCAACTGAAGGGTCTGCTTCCATACTGTACATCTCTATGACTCTGTGACTCTATGACATTAAAATGTTATTTGTGTGTGATATGAATGTTTACTGTTTACACTGCTAAGAACATGGTCTATTTTTGAAATTCCTCCCACATGATTGACCATGTTATCATCATTGGAGCCATGAAGCTATGAAGGTGCAGAGAAATTAAAGAGAAATAAATGTATTGATAAGTCCAAGGTCAGCAGCAACCTCCAGCTGCTAACAAACAGCCTCCAATGAAGAGGTTAGGTCCCCCTCAGGATGCACAGGAGTCCAGCAGGCTTGGAGTTTTTCATCTTCAATACCATTTCCTCCAAATGAGCAAAATGTAGTCTTACTCCAGACTGATGATGTCCCAAGACACTGTCAGAGAACTATGCCAACAGCTGCAGCAGGACCAGTAACCTGGCGAGGGGGCAGCCATCCTATTGGATGGGCATCAATGTGTAAACTGTGCCAACCTGTTATGGAATTGGCCACATCCAAGGATCCACTGGAATCCTCTCAAACCTCAATACATAAATCTCTCAACACACAACCCACAGAGGCTGTTATCAATGCAATTTGTTGTATAGCACATTGCTTCATCTCATTGCTCTGTGACAAGGTCAGTGCTGGAGTCTGGTCAGAAGCTTGTCAACATAGTTGGTATTCTCCAAGTACAGGGCACTGTGGACTGTACACCCACTTCAATTCGTCATATCATATTGTGACACTGCTGATTTCATCAAGTGGAAAGTGTTCCATTCCATCAATGTCCCAGTCATCTGTGAGCATCAGTATCACATCAGTGAGATCTTTGCCAAGTACCCTAGAAACTGCCCAAGATATATCCTTGACAACTTCCATGTTCCTGAGTTACTTCAACAGTCAAATGTCCTTTAAGGATAGCTATTGAGTGGCAAGTGCTATCCTCTGCAATGATGACTGATGATTCCATTATCAACACCACCTCGCCCTCTCCAAACCGAGTGAGGTGGACAGTAGATACAATACATCCCATTCTTGGACCAGGAACAACGCAAAGCAGATGATCAGCATCCTGAATGAAAGATTCCATAAGATTATAAGAAATAAGACCAGAAGTAACCATTCAGCCAACGAAAGCTGCTCCATCATTCAATGAGATTATGGCTCAACTCCATTTTCAGCTTTTTAGCAATAACGTTGGTTCCCTTACTGATTAAAAATCTGTCTACCTCAGCACTGACTATACTTAATGGCCTAGCTATCATTTGTGGTAATGAATTTCACAGTTACACTGCCTTCTGAGACAACAAATTTGTCTTCTTCAGTGTCCAAGATTCTGACCTTTGGTCCTCCCATAAGACTCTCCCATAAGGGAAACCAAATTTACTACATCTACCCTATCAGGTCCTCTAAGAAACTGGTATCATTCAATAAGATCCTCTCTCATTCTTCTGAACCCCAGTGAGTACAGGTCCAACCTACCCAGCGGATCTTCTCTGGACTGCCTCAATTGCTAGTATATCTTTCGTTAGATAAGGGGACTGAAATGTCCACAATGTTTCCCTTGCGACCTGACAAGTGCCATGTATTATTCCAGCCAGACTTCCCTATTTTTAAACACCATTCCCTTTGAATAAAAGCCAAATTCTATTTGGCTTCCCTATTACCTGCTGAACTTGGGTGTTAACTTTTTGTGATTTATGCACCAGGACTCCCAAATTCCTGCTCCATCATTCAATGAGATTATGGCTCAATTCCATTTTCAGCTTTTTAGCAATAATCTTTGTTTCCTTTACTGATTAAAAATCTCTCTACCTCAGCATTGACTATTTTCTAAATGGCCCAGCCACAGCTGTCCTTCGTGGTAAAGAATTTCCCAGATTTCTACAGCCTTTCTCCATTTAAATAATATTCAACTCCTCTCTTCTTTCTGCCAAAACGCATACTGCCACATTTTCCCAAATTATATTTCATCTCACAATGTTTTGCCCACACATTTAAAGAGTTTGCAAACGCACAAAAAACAGGTTACGTCACCTTCAACACTTGCCTTCCCACATTTCTGTTATCATCTGCAAACATGGCTCAAATTTTTATCATCCAACTCATTAATTTATATATTATAAAAAATTGTGGCCTGTTGCCTGATATCTGTTGCATTCTGCATCTTGAAAATGTCCCCTCATCCCAACTTCCTGTCTTGTATTAGTTCACCAATTCTCTATTCATGTTAATATGCTACCTCCATCACCATGGGGTTTTAACCCTATTAAACAGCCCAATGCATGGTACCTCATCAAAGGGTTGCTGAAGGTCCAAATAAATCCTCTGCTTCCTCTTCATCTCTGCTGTCCTTATCTTCTCAAAGAATTCTAATAAATTTGGCAGGTGTTTCCCTTCATGAAGTCATGATGACTGTGTTTGATCACATGTACTTCTAAATGCTCCACTATTACTCCTTTATATTAGAATAATATTTTCCTATAAACAGATGCTAAGTAAACTGGCTGAGAAATACCTTTCTTTTGTCTCCTTCCCTTTTTAAATAAACCAATCCTCTGGCACTTTTCCAATGTCTATGATTTTTTTGGAAGATTACTCCCAAGCATCCATTATCACCATAGCAGCTACTTTTATTAATGTATCCAATGTTTGGATCTGTCTTGGGGAGACCTTACAGTACACTCCAGATGGAGTAGCATGTTATGGTCTGCACAACTGGAGCAGGCAAAGAGGGGCTGCGATAGGTAGACTTTGGAGATCTGGGAGAGGAGCATGAATCTTCTGAGTAGGAGGAGGAGGGCACTGAGCAGGAAGAACATCACCTTCCACATCATCGAGTTCTGCAGTTTCTGGCACAACAAGTCAAGCAGGACATTATTGACATCTGGTTCCAGTAAATGTGAGTTGGGCATAAACCGATTGTTCCTCAAAAACAATTGGTCCCTATTCATTCCCAGAAACAAATGCAGTTTTTATTACATTCTTATTTTTTTTTTGCTGTTGTTGATTGAAAGTGAATACTTTCAACCATTTGAAGGCTTCCCAGCAGGTAATGCACCCCTGCTGAACAATGACAAGATGTACCATATTCTGGACATTAGGGATAGAGTATTATTCTCTGAGAAAGAGTTCTGGGATGGGATAGCACAAATGGATGAGTACCCTGATTGATGTAGCCATGGTTACAACAGGCCGATCAGATAGGTGATGATGTAAAATAGCAATACATTTACAAATATGAGCTTGTAATTGCAATAAATTGTCACCCGTACCACCTACATTCCCTCGGAAGTGTTTTTCTTTTATTTCATCTGCCACTACTTGTACTGTGAAGGACAGCTCATGGCTGGCAGCTGTTATTCAGGTGCATTGCTAGGCTTTAAATTGGCTGCAGTGCCAGGAATTCTGGGAAGATCCGTCAGTAGTGAGTACTGTTGTGGTTCTGTTCGCCAGATTATTCTGTTCAATAATCATATTCAGTACAGCCCAGTGTAGTCCAGACTGGATCACTAGATGTAGCCAGATAAGTTGCTTTCCTCCCTGGTTGCTTTTCTAAATCTTTCATCTCTCAGATTACTACAGCAATAACTAACCTGTGCCTCTATCAGACAACTGATTTTTTTTATATCACTGTCCTCCATCCTAACACTCCTCAATCAACAGCCTTTCCTGTTGTACAGGATTCATCACTTGATGAACTTACTCTGAGGCATCTTCTTCTGTGAATTGGCTATTTAATCCATATTTGGATACATTTTAAATCAATTAATAGAATCAAAGGCTTTAAATGTTGCAATGTTCCATCTATTTTTCCCACTTTTCTTCCCTCCATCTCCTGAGGAAGCAACTCTTGCTGGATGCATTTCCAATCGTTCGCACTTCCAGCCCCATCAGTAGTCGATGTAACCATGGAATACCCATTTAATGAGTATTGGTAAGCATTTCTTTCAAATGGAGAGCCCATCAGTATTTATTGTTGCATTTAAATTGATTTATGTACCATACACATTGCTTTTTCATATATTAGATCTTGACTTGACCTAAAACAAGCAGATTTTCTCACTCATGTCCAGAAATTTAACTATTTGGTAAATTTGATGTGACACAATGATCAATCAATAATTTGAAAGGTGACCTACCTTGACACAAATGTTTAGAGCGTTGATGTATTTGCTTACTGTAAATATCTACTTCATTCCCTCAAGGACATGTACGTATGTGTTTGTGTGTGTGTGTGTGTTTTCAATGAGAAAGCAAAATGCAATATTTCAGAAGGCGTGCACAGAAAATCCTTTCTTGTCATGCAGAAATTCCTTGTCATGCAGAAGTAGCAAATGGTCAAAGTAGTTTACCTCCAGAAACATACATTGTTTTAACTGTGACATTGGAATGTTATAGCAGCAGCATATGTAGAGTCTCAATGAATTCATGAGAAGCTGGATAAAATTGATGTCATTTTACAGCAGTCTATGAGCATGAAAGGAGGAGAAAGTGGCGGCTGTAGATGCTGGAGATCAGAGTCAAGAGTGTGATGCTGGAAAAGCACAGCAGGTCAGGCAGCATCCGACGAGCTGGAGAATCGACATTTCAGACATAAGCCCTTCATCATGAAAGTCTTCTTTCAAATCAGACAACAATGGAAGGCAGCCTTAGTACCATTTTATGATCTTTTACTCCCTAGTTGAATAAAAATCTGTTTAATTCAGTCCTGAATATATTCAATGACCCAGCCCCCACCACCCTCTTGGAGGAGGTTTCAAAAAACTGGCTATTCTTTGAAAGAAATAAGTCCTCAGTATCTCCGTGCTAAAGGACTTGTCAGTGACTCCACATAGTTTTAAATGCAATGACCAAGACTAGAGTTATACCGCAGGTTGCATTTATATTCCATCTAGGAAGTGTGAGAAAATGAGACACAATCTATATTCTGTCAGGTGGAAGGCAGCTTTTGCCAGTTGTTTATATGAATGCTCATAGCTCTACTTTTTTGATGGCTTCAGGTGATAGCATCTGCAGCAGCTTCCTTGCAAAATTAAGAAGCGAGGAAACCATGTCCTATCAGTGGTGCTCAGACCAAGTAATGCAAAGGAGCCTCCAGAGAGATTCACAAAGCTTGAGAGCATTCAAGTTCAGCTGCCATCTTCACATTGATGCTTCTATGTGGAGGTAACAGTATAACTGACACTTGAAATTATTTATTCAGTCAGCAGAGGAAGCTGAGTCCTGGATATAAAACCACTAGACTTAGATTTTACTCCCATGTGCACTGGACAATAGAAATACAGGTGTACAGTGAAAAGTGTAAAACATTGCCTTTCTTGGCACCATTTTAGTGAACAGAAGACAGGATTAAAAACAGAAGCTGAAATAAAAGAAGCATCCGAAAGAAAAAGAAGTCCAGATCACTTCCCCACCATGATTCCTCAGCACCAAAAATAGCCATAAAGTCCATCTTTCAGTCTGCGAGCACTCAGCAGCCCCGAGTCCCTGCTCGCTGTCACAACTGGAACACCACCACCTCTGCCATCAGATACCCAGGCTCAGCCATGTCCTGGATCCACACTGCTGCAGCTGGAGCCATGTTGCCATTTTTTAACACCATCCTGACTCGACTGACATCATCGCCACCATCAGTCTGCTGCAGCTGCCGGGCCCTGAAATAGGCTGAAACTCGACACTAGGCCGATCACACCGAAGCAGCCAAGGCCTCGTTCTGACCTATGTTGCTGCCACTGTCATCTCCTGGCACTGCCATTTCAGCAAAGGAACCCACTGCTGCAGACCTCCCACTTCCACCCTGGAAAGAACCCTCTCCTGCTGCTGCTAACTCTCCAGAAAGGGGACCGATGGCACCAGAAAAGGAAAGATAAAAGAAGAAAGTGCAAAAGTAAAAGAAATAGAGAGAGTGAAAATAAAAGATGGACAGAAGTGGATGAACCCTGGGCTCACAGCTGGGGTATGAATGCTGCTACTCCACTGTTGAAATCTTGGAAGCTATTCAATAAATGGTCAGCTGGGAAATCGTATTTCAGTCCAAATATGGGATTGCAAGACGTGTTCTTATAAAATCAGCTCTACCTCTTTGGTTTAATTCAAGCTTAGTTTCATAACATGCCTTGAATACTCTGTGGAGAAAATGAGGACTGCAGATGCTGGAGATCAGAGCTGAAAATGTGTTGCTGGAAAAAGCGCAGCAGGTCAGGCAGCATCCAAGGAGCAGGAGAATCGACGTTTCAGGTATGAGCCCTTCTTCAGGAATGCTTGAGTACTCTGTCCATGCAGCCTTCTCCCAGCAATTTCGAAGTGAAAGACAATGACTCAGAAGTAACTGGGGATCAATTTTCACTCAGTACTGTAACAACACTGCAACCAAAATTGGGAACTCAATGCTATGGGAAATAATAATACAAGCCCACCTTTGTTGTATCAGGTTCCAAAAGGGTTAACTTTCATGTTCCATTGTCTCAACCTTCTGTCACACGCAGGCTGTGAGTGGGGACAGAGCATTCTACCCTCGGTTTTGTAGGGAGCAGATGTATTTATAGCAGTTCAACAATGTCCTAGAATGTGTGCCTGACCAAATCTATTTGTAATGGTTGCAGTATTATAGGAAGGATATTATTAAATTGGAGAGGGTGCCAAAATGATTTACAAAGATATTTCTGGGATTGGACAGTTGAGTTATAAGGAGAGGCTGGATAGGCTGGGACGTTTTTCACTGGAGCACAGAAGGTTGCGGGATGACCTGATAAAAGTTTATAGAACCATGAGGGAAATGGATAAGGTGAATAGCAAAGGTCTTTTCCCTAGAGTTGGTGAGTTCAAAATTTTAAGTTTTAACGTCAGAGGAGCAAGATTTAAAAGGGACCTGAGGAGAACCTTTTTTCAAACAAAGGGTAATTTGTATGTGAAATGAACTGTCAGAGGGAGTGGTAGATGCAGCTATAGTTAGAACAGTTAACAGGCATTTGGATAGCTACATGAATAGGAAAGGTTTAGAAAGCTATGGGTCAGGTGCAGGCAAATGGGCCTAATTTAGTTTGGGAAACTTGCTTGGCATGTACAAGTTGAACCAACGGATCTGTTTCCATGCTGTATGACTCTATGACTCTATTGCGCAGCGCGGCGACACGGTGGCTCAGTGGTTAGCACCAGGGACTCTGGTTCGATTCCATCCTCGGGCGACTGTCTATGTGGAGTTTGCACATTCTCCCCGTGTCTCCTCCGGGTGTTCCGGTTTTCTCCCATAGTCCAAAGATGTACAGGTTAGGTGAATTGGCCATGGTAAATTGCCCATAGTGCTAGATGCATTAGTCAGAGGGAAATAGGCCTGCATGGGTTACTCTTCGGAGGGTCAGTGTGGACGTGTTGGGCCGAAGGGCCTGTTTCCACACTCCACTAGGGAATCTAATCAACCTCGTTACTAAGAACAATGCCTTTTCTGTAGACACTCTAGAATAATGTTCCTCTACCATCGATCACAACATAGGCTCTAGATAAAGCAAAAACCTGGGAGGACTATTTAGTAACCACCTCAAGAAACCTGTACCTAGTCCTAGATACTGGTAGAGGTGGCAAATACCACAGTGCAAGGAAAGACATCTTGGAAAATATCACAATCTTCCACTTCATGTTTTGTGATTCAACATAACACAGTTTACCCTGATAACAGATGGCTCGCATGTAAGATAAAATACCAATTCAGTAGCGCCTCGACTTACGAACTTAATCCATTCCGGGACCCGGTTTGCGATATGAAAAGTTCACGAACTGAATCAATTTTTCCCATTGTTCGGATCGCGTAAGAATACTTGGACGTAGCAACAAACGCTGTTGACAGCGCACGGGCCAAAGACAAACTGAATGAAATCATGCGGGGCCCGAGAGCTTTTGCGTTCAACAAGCGCGTAGCAAAGCAGAACAATGAAACCACGTGGTCGCACACGGGCTTTTTGCGTTCATACCTTCGTTCGTACCTTGAATTTCATACTTACGTTGAAGCAAAATTTTACGTACTATCCTGTCCGTAAACTGATTTGTTCATGAACGGGGTCGTTCATATGTCGAGGCGCTGCTGTACTATTAAAGGAGATTTTCCTGCTGATGGCTTTGTTAGCTGTACTGTTGCCTCTGAGTTATGAGGTTCAAGGTTCTGGTCCCACTTGAGTGATGGAGCCCAGAATAAAGGCTAATGCTCTGACACCAAACCGAGGGAACACGGCACTGCCAGAGGTGCTATTTTATTGGATGTGAATTTAAAACAAGGCTGAACCTGACTGCCTGGGTCAATATATAAGATGCCATGACACAATTACAAAGAACTTCCGGGGGGTTATCTGATGTGCTGACTCTCAATCAACATGATGAAAATAGGTCACTGTTATTGTACTGCTGTTTCTGGGAGCTTGCTGTACACAAATTGGCTGCCGCATCGTTGACCTAACATCAATGATTACACTTCAAAAAGAACCTGTTTGGCTGTACCACCAGTTATACTCCTGCTGCTATCCCCTTTTTGATATAGGATGAACAATGATGATGTTCTTTTCTCTTCTCTAGATGCTGTGTTTGAACATAAACTTGCAGCTAAATATTCAGACGTTCAAGATGTAGAAAGGACAGGATAAAATGTAAAGGAGGTGGTGTTGCACAGATAATAAGAGATGGGATTAATAAAGAAAGATCTCAGATCTGAACACTGAAGAATTTGTATGGGTGGGAATAAGAAACAGCAAGGAGCAACAAATATCAGTCACAGTTGTTTACAGGCCCCCAAACAATAGTGATTGTATGAGACATGGTATTAATCAAGAGATTCGAGAAGCATGTAATGTGGATAATATGATAATCATGGGTGATATCAATCTGCATACAGACTTGGCAACCTTAATTCTGTGGAGAGTGAATATGTTTTGGAGTATGTTCAGACTGGAGACCTGTGACCAGTGGTGTGCCACAAAGATCGGTGCTGGGTCCATTGATTGTTGTGGTTTATATAAATGATTTGGATGTGAACATAGAAGGTATAACTAGTAAGTTTGCAGAGGACAACAAAATTGGAGATGTTGTGGACAGTGATGAAGGTTACCTCAGAATACAATGGGACCTTGAACAGTTGGGCCAATGGGCCGAGGAGTGACAGATGGGGTTTAATTTAGTTAAATGTGAGGTGCTGTATTTTGGAAAGGAAAGTCAGGGCAGTACTTATACACTTAATGGTAAGGTCCTGGGGAGTGTTGCTGAACAAAGGGACCGTGGAGTGAAGGTTCATAGTTCCTTGAAAGTGGAGTTTCAGATAGATTGGATAGGATACTGAAAAAGGCATTTAGTATGCTTTCCTTTAATTATCAGAGCACTGAGTATACAAGTAGGAAGGTCATGCTGCAGCTGTACAGGGCATTGGTTAGGCCACTTTTAGAATACTGCGTGCAATTCTGGTCTCCATCCGATGAGAAGGATGTTGTGAAACTTGAAAGAGTTCAGAAAAGGTTGACAAGGATGTTGCCAGGGTTGGACAGTTTGAGCTTTAAGCAGAGCCTGAATAGGCTGGGACTGTTCTCCTGGAACTTTGGAGTCTAGGGGGTGACCTTATAGAGGTTTCTATATCATGAGGGACATGGGTAGGGTAAATAGACAAAGTTTCTTTCCCCAGAACAATAGGGCATAAGTTTAAGGTGAGAGGAGAAAGATTTAAAAGGGACCTAAAGGGCAATTTTTCATGCAAAAAGTGGTGCACGTATAGAATGAGTTGCCAGAGTAAGTGATGGAGGCTGATATACTTACAACATTTAAAAGGCATCTGGATGGGTATATGAATAGGAAGGGTTGAAAGGAATATGGGGCAAGTGCTGGCAGATGGGACTAGATTTGTTTAGGATATCTGTTCGGCATGGGCAAGTTGGACTGAAGGATCTGTTTCTGTGTTATACATCTCTATGGCTCTATGACTCTAAACATTTCTGTTGGAATGTAAAAAGGAACCATCTGACTGAGACAAATGTGGGTCCATTGTAAGCAGTCAGGAGAGCGTGCAATGAAAATAGAGAATTGACAAAGATGCTAGATGATTACTTTGAGCTGAACGTTATTTTTTTCTTTGACTGAATATAAGTATTGTCAAGTTTCTTGGAGATTCACACTGTGAGATCCAGCGAGACTTTTTGTCATTTTCAGAAATGTCACTCATTGATAATCCAAACTACTCCTCAGGCATTCCTCGTCTTCAATCTGTCCCCATTTTATCATGTGCTGTTCACCACTCAGCAGTCCTCAGTTGAGGGAGCAGACATCTTGCTGTCAAGTACACTTTATGTGCGGCAAGAAGCAGCCTTCTCTCAATGTCTCAGGGGATGAGGCTCCACAAAATTCCATGGAGATACCCATCAGTCAGGGGATCCTGGCACAGTAAGTTAAGGGCAGTCTGCCACAAAGGTCCAGTTGGGTGTTCTCAGTCAGGGGGTCCGTACTTCTGCCATCCAGGGAATTGTACATGGCCATTCCTTAGCTCCATACCAACAAGAGGGTAGGGCTAATACAGCTGGCAAGATATACAGACATCAGTCATGTACTGACATGGCTGTCTGATTAAGTCACTCAAGGATGTAGGCTGTCAATCAGTGAGGTCCATACAGAAAAACTAAGGGGTAAGGGCGGGATTTGGTGAGGAGACACATTCTGGAAGAGTCTGTTTTTTAGGGTTGGGGGCTGTATGTTGAAATGATGAAAATATTGAATGAGAGCAATAGTTTCTAAAGGATGGGGAGGAGGGTAAAGCATGGATTGAAGTGGGATCATGCAGGAGGGGGTTTTGTCCACCATTTGTCCATGATGGTTAGTGTGTGACCTGAACTGGAAAGGAAATGTTATATCTTATCACATCACATGTGGCCATGGGTTGGAGAACAAGACAAACTGCCTGGTTGTATGATTGCACTATTTGGGATGGCAAGGCCAGACAAGGCTTCTGAAAGCATGCAGGTAGGCACTAAGTGAGCAAGCACTAAGAGAGCAAGACAGCAGCCCTGAGATGCAGCCTGGTCCAATACACGAGCTGGGTGCCTGTGCCTACACAGCAGTCTTTCAATGTTCATCGCTGGTGCACTTTGAAATTCAGGAACATGTTTCTCACATAGTCTGAAAGCATATCAGAGAGGTGTCATGATGGTCTTGAGAGGTTGACAAATGTCTAATGCCATAGTTCAATGATGAGGAATATTTGCAGCTGGTGCCCAGTAATGTTGAGTTGGAAGCTGTTTGATCCCGAGCAATTCAGTTGCCCATCCAGGCAGCTGTCGGCGAACTGGCCAGGATTCACTCAGATTTCTACATTGATAATTTTGATGACTGGCGTGTATGGCATATTTGGTAAGAGAGCAAGTTGCATATTAATGAGTTAAGTTTCAGTGTTAAATCAGATGTTTAACAAGCTGTAATTCCCCTTAATCGGCAATTCACTGCTACTTGGTGAGAAACTCATCTGGCTCCTTGGAAAAGCATAAAATACCTTGCAATGCTCTTGACATTGAGATAACTCTTGTCAGATTTCTCATCCAATTTTTCCACAAATGTCATCATAGCCCATGTGACCCAGACTGCTATAATGTTCGATCCTTTGAGTTCTTCTCACTGAGGATGATATAAACTCTCCCAGAATTAGAGATCTAAGGATCTCTATTACAGACTACTACGACCACTAGGACTCATAACAGCACACAAACCAACAGCCACTCTCAGACAACAACTCACCAGGACAAAGGACCCAATACCCAGCATGAGCAAAACCAATGTAGTGTACAAATTCCCATGCAAGGACTGCACAAAACACTACATAGGACAAACAGGAAGACAGCTAACAATCCGTATCCATGAACACCAACTAGCCACGAAACGACATGACCAGCTATCCTTAGTAGCCACACACGCAGATGATAAGCAACATGAGTTTGACTGGGACAACACTACTATTATAGGACAAGCCAAACAGGGAACAGCCAGGGAATTCCTAGAGGCATGGTACTCATCCACTGATTCAATCAATAAGTACATCGACCTGGACCCAATATACCGGCCACTGCAGCGGACAGCTGGAACTGACAACCGGAAGCGGCAGATTCAAACCACTACAAATGCTGGAGGAAAGATCACAGAAGCGCTTCACAGGAGGCTCCCAAGGACTGAGGATGTCACCTAGATAGGGGATGAAACATCTGCAACACAAATTCCCAGCTCGGCGAACAGAACCATAACAGATCTAAGGAACTAGGGAGGATGAGCTGTTGAAGGAAGTTAGAATGAATAAGAAGATTGTGTTGTGGAAATTAATGGAACAAAACATAGATAATTCTCCAGGTCCTGATATTCTACAACCTAGAGTGTTGAAAGAGCTCTGCATCCACATAATAAATGTGTTGATAATTATGTTCCAAATTTCTGTAGATTGTGGAATGGCTCCTACAGATTGGATGGTAGAAAATGTCACCATACTACTTAAGATGGGAGAGTAAGGGAGAAAACAGGATATTACAGATCTGTTAACCTTACATCATCAGGAGAAGGGTAAGTGCTGAAATCTATTAGAAAGGATGTGATAAATGGGCACTTAGATCGTAATAATCCGAACATGTTTGGTGAACTTGTTGGAGTTCAATGTTACAAAGAGGACTAATAAAAGCAAATTCATGGACACAGTATACTTGGATCTTCAGAATCCTTTTGATAAAGTTCCCCTCAGGAAGTTATTTAGCAAAAGTAAAACACATGGGATAGACATAATATACTGATATGGTTTGAGGAACGACTAGTTGAAGGAAAATAGAATGGGGATAAATGTGTCATCTTTGCAATGGGATTTTACCAGGGAGATACCACAAGACTTAGTTACTGAATAACTCTAGTTGTTGAAAACAGGTCTCGATAATTTGGGGTGGGAACTAAATGTAATATGATCACGTTCACAGATGACTCAAAGTTGGGTGGGAATATGTGCTGTGAAGTGCAAAGTGGTTTCAAATAGATTTGGACAGATTCAGAGAATGGGCAAGAAAATGGCATGTGGAATATAATATATAAAAACATGAGGCTTATTCACTTTGGTAAAGAACAGATGTGCAGACAATTTCATAAGTAATAAGAGTTGAGAAAGTGTAGATATATAAACAGGCCTGGAATCCTTGGCAATAAGTTACTGAAGATTAGGATGGTAATGTAGCAGGAAATTAGGAAGGCAAATAATATGTAAGCCTTTATCTCAAGAGGATTTGAACACAGGAGTAGCAAAGACTTACCAAATTAGATAGAACTTTAGTCACAATGCACCTTGAGTATTGTGTGCAGTTTTGGTCCCTTTACTGAAGGAGAGATATAATTGCCATTGAGGGAGTGTAATAAATATGCAGCTCCTGGGATGGTGGGACACCCTATGAAGAGAGTTTGGTTAAACTAGACTTGTAGTTCCAGAGTTTCAAAGAATGAGTGGTGACTTCATCAAGAATTACAAAATACTTAAAAGATAAGGCAAGTTCAGGAAAGATGCTTCCCTTGATTGGACAGCTCTGAATCAGAAGAAGATAACTTCAAAATAGGAGGGAAGCCACTTAATACTGAGTGGAGGAGACTTTATCTTTATCAGAGGGTGTGAACCTTTGAAATTCTCTGGCCCAGTGGGCTTTGGAAGCTTCATCATTAAACATGTTTAAGGTAGAGATTGACAGATTTCTGACTACCAATAGGATAAAGGAGTAAGTCGGCAGTATTGGAAAAAGGCATGGAAGTAGGTGGTCAACCATTATGATACTGAATGGCAGAGCAGACTTGATGGGCTGAATGGCTTACTCCTATTCCTACATTCCTATACTTTTAATGGGGATTGATGTCAGATTTCAATAATCGTGAAATTTTCACAATTGAAGATGCTAAGCTTTTATTATCAGCTCTATCATTACAGCAATACAAATAAATGTTGGCAGAATACAAACGGTTAAAATAGTCGAAGTATATTAGACAGACCGAAGGGTTCAGGTACATAATTCTTTGAAGTTAGTGTCACAGACAGACAGGGTGGTTATGAGATGTTTAGCACGCTTGCCTTCATTGCTCAGGCCTATGATTAAATAAGTTGTGACATCATTTTGTGGTTGTACAGGCCATTGGTGAGGTCTTTTCTGGAGTACTGTGTGCAATTCTGGTTGCCCTGTTATAGAAAGGGTAATATTAAACTGGAGAGGATTCAGAAACGATTTACCAGGATACTGTTGGGAATGGAGAGCTTGAAATATGAAAAAGGACTGGGACTTTTTCCACCAGAGTGTAGGACATCAAGGGGTGGCCTTATTGAGGTTTATAAAACCATAAAAGGCATAGATAAGGTGAATGATAAGGGTATTTTTCCGAGAGTGGAGTCCAAAACAAGATGGTAGATTGTTAAGATGAGAGGACAAAGATTTATAGTAGACATAAAGGGCAGTCTTTTTTTTATTTACATAGGTGGTTCATGTATGGAAAGAGCTACCAGCGAAAGTTGGAGATGCAAGGACAGTTACAATATTTACAAGACATTTGCATATGTTCATGAATCGGAAAGGTTGAGATGGTGAAGTGCAGGCAGGTGGGATTGGTTTAGTTTGAGAACATGGTTGGCATGGACTAGTTGGACCAAAGGGTCTGTTTCATGCTGTATGATTCTATGACTCTATGGCTATAAGCAGAAGATATGAATGCAGGCAGCAGCTGAGTTAAGGAAAAATAAATCACTTATCACTTATGTAAATATGTCAACCGACTGATGCTGATGGTGGCTTCTTACTCAAGAGATAAAAGAAATAAGAAATAACTGGCCTGAAATGGAGTTCTTTAATAAGTTGGGCCTTTACACTGAATATTGCCAGAAAGAATTCTTTCCAAAACCAGTGCCCCTCTTGACATCATATGACTATGCTGAGGTGTGCTGAGCCTCATTGACACAAAAGAAACCATGACCTGAAAATAGCTGAGAGGTGTAAATTAAAATGGAATAATCAAATTTCTCCAGCCAAATGTAAAAGGTATGAGAATTTGCTGACAGAGAAAAAAAGATTAGTGCATGGATATTCACATTAATTCATCAAAGCCACTGCAGGCTCTAGGAAATGAGTGAATAATAATTTCTATGCTGCCTGCAATTCTAAGTGTGTATCCCATTTTGTAAATATATGAGCTCTTTAGCTTTAAATGCTTTAGCAAAGTCTATTGTAGTGGAAACTTTAATGTTGTCATCGAATCTTCTGTTTTCTGCCCTTATGCTCCAAGCAGAAATTTGATGTCGTCCTATTTTCTGGATTGAAGTGCAGGAAAAAAAGTGCAAGTCAATGCAAACTTGAAAGTTTCATAAATATTATCTCCAGAAAGTAAATTCAGTGACCTTGCATTGCCAGTGAAGAGTCTTGGTTGAAGGAAACACACTTGAGAGACTCAATATTGAATTTATATCATTGTACCATAATTTCTTCGTGAATAGCCTCCAACATTTTTATTGTATTCAGCGGTGAGGGTAGGTTTGCATATGGGGGCTGGAGGATGAGGAGCAGCAGACATGACAGAATAGAATAGTAACAGTTGGGAGTAAAGCAGGATATATGTGCTGTGCAGAAGATCATACCCACTGCAGGTCTTCAGGGACTTCTACCTCAACATCAAAGCAAGTGACAAAGACCAGAGCTTCACCAGTAAGGCTACCACTATAAGCTTTTTTTGCTGCAACATCAGTGGAAATTGCGCACACCAACACTAGGAAATGGACGCTGCTGCTGGTAGCTGTTACAATCACTTGTGGCCCTTAGTTTTTATGCTCTGGGCACATATCAGCTGCACTTATCTCTGGAGAGAAGGAGGAAGGAAGGTGACCTGATCGAGGTATACAAGATAATGAGAGGCAAGGATAGAGTCAATAGCCAGAGACTTTTCCCCAGGGCAGGATTGATTGGCATGAAGGGTAATAGTTTTAAGATATTAGGAGAAATGTATAGAAGGGATGTCAGAGGAAGATTCTTTATGCAGAGAGTTGTGAATGCATGGAATGCATTGCCAGTGGTGGTGGTGGAAGCAGAGTCATTAAGGACATTTAAGCGACTGCTGGGCATGCACATGGATAGCAGTGAATTGCAGGGTGTGTAGGTTAGGTTATTTTATTTTACATTAGGATTAATCCTCAACACAACATCATGGGCCAAAAGGCCTTTTCTGTACTGTACTTTTCTATGTTCTATTTATGTAACACCCAATCTAGCCTCAGGACATCCCACAATACCATAAAGCCAATGAAGAATAGACATGGTTGCATGTAAGGAAACCAGTATGCCAATTTGTTTAAAACAAGAACATACAAATATGGAAAGCATAGAAACATTAAGAGCAGGATTAGGCCATTTAGCCCTTCAATCTGCTAAATTCTAAAAATTCTGGCCCAGTCAAACCAATTTCCCTTCATACGACAGTCCTGCCATCCCTAGTATTAGACTAGTGAACCTCTGCTGTGCACCCTGTGTAACAAGTGTGTTCATTATTAGGTCAGGATACCAAAACTGCATGTAATACTTCTGAAGTGTTCTCACCAAGGCCCTGTATTACTGCAGTAAGGCATTCCTACTCATGATTGAAGGGTGACTTTATTAGAAGTTTATAAAATCATGAGGGGCATGGATAGGGTGAATAGCCAACATCCTTTTCCCAGTGTAGGGGAGTCCAAAATTAGATGACATGGGTTTAAGGTGAGAGGGGAAAGATATAAAAGGTACTTAAGGGACATTTGTTTCATGCAGAGGGTGTGCGTGTACATAAAGGGCTGGTAGAGAAAGTGGTGGAGGCTGGCATAATAGAGGGACATGGGCCAAATGCTAGTAAATGAGACTAGATTAATTTAGGCTATCTGGTCAGCATGGACAAGTTGGACTGAAGGGTCTGTTTCCATGCTGTACAACTCTATGACTCTATACTCAAATTTTCCTGCAATGAAGGCCAATATGCTATTTTCTTCCTTAATTGCTTGCTACACTTGCCTGTTTTATTTTCATTGGCTGGTGGACAAGGACACCCCAACCTCTTTGAACATCCACATTTCCCAAGATATTACCATTTCATATAAACACAAATTCAACAACAACTAGATAATGTGTTTTGTGGATTGTCCATGCCATCACGAAAAATTCACTCACTTTTTAAAATAGTGCCATGCAATATTTCACATGAGCAAGAGAAGGCAGGCAGAACTTTGATTCAGTGAAAAAACAGCACCTCCACATGATAGAACTCACTCAGCTTTGCATTGAAATATCAGTCTGAAGAATGTGTTTCAGCCAATCTTTCCCAGAGATCCAACTGCCAAGTCAACTTTGGCAAGTGACCATTTTGCAGTCAATTGAACTGAATTCAATTGAATTGAATTTATTGTCATGTGTGAAAAGCTTTGTCTTGTGAGCAATACAGGCAGATCACAGAGTTAAGTAGTATAGATAAGTAACTAATAGGTAAACATTGGCAAAATCAAAAACACAGGTAAGGCCAATGTTAAGAGTTTGTGAGTCCATTCAGTATTCTAACAATAGTAGGATTTAAATTGTTTGAAACCGGCTGGTGTGTGTGTTCAGGCTTCTATACCTTCTCCCCGATGGTAGAGGTTGTAGAGAAACATTGCCAAAGTGGGATGGATCTTTGAGAATGCTGGCAGCCTTTCCTTGACAGCGGGCCTGGTAGATCGATTTTATAGATGGGAGGTTGGCCTTTGTGATTGTCCGGGCCAGGTTCGCCACTCTCTGTAACTGTCTCCGGTCTTCATGGTACAGTTGCCACACCAGGTACTGATACATCCAGACAACATGCTCTCCAGTGCAAACTATAAGGTGAAAATTTTCCTTTTGCTAATTGTAGCCAATTCATTAACACAGCATTCCCAATCTCTGGTTTGTTATAATTATATGTGACCCAAATTGCCTCAATTAAAGTATTTTTAAAAAAGGAAGTAAATGATAAATAGTAAAATGATGAATTGGATCTAATAATAAGTAAATAAATATGCTCATTTCATGACAAGTTCCTGTCTGAAATAAAACAGAAAATTCTGAGAAACAATCTGCTTGTCGGTCACCAAGGTTTGTTGAGTGAAATAGAGTTGATGAAGGTCACAAATACTTCATCAGAACTGGACACAAGTTTTAAACAAATTATAGATTCAGAGAAAAGGATGGTTTTGAGGTGGGGGTCTTAGTGGAGAAAAAGGAAAGAACAGAGGGAAAGGAATTCAAAAGGAAATTTTTAGGTGATCTTACCTTAGGCTTTCCTTATTTTTACATTGAACACTACTTTCAAAGTTGCAAGTTGTTTATTACTTGTTCATCTTGGTAGTTTCTGTTGCTTTCTATCTATTTCAAACCTCAAGACTATACCTTCTATCTCTGTACTGCTGCACCCATGTTGGTATTCTGTAAATCATAATTCCTGCTGCTACCGGAGGTATATTGTCTATAGTTTATTATAGACCCAAGAGAGGGACAAAAGCCAAACTTTGTTTTGAGACAAGACCTCAACACTATTTTATCGACAATCAGCTCATTATGTTGAGATGCTGATCCTAATGAAGATTTACTGCCATTATTGTCTGTAAGCATCAGAAACTCCAGGGCCTGTGTGGTCCAGTGTGATAGAGGAAGCCACTTCCTAGTCTAGCTAGAAGGGTCTCTTGTAGTGAATAAGTTATGGTTTATTGAATTTTAGCAACTAGTTAAAGATTACAATGATATGACAGACATTGTTACAGAGAATTTGAGGAAAACATGATGTTAGGTCTCACTACTTTGGGATCCCTTTCTGCACGTTCTGCCCACATCATAGTAGGTGACCTGATGGTATTCCATGGTATTTGACCTCTGTTATGAAGGTGTGCATGTACTGTATCTTTAAGAGAATTAAAAGCTAGCAGTGACAGCACAAAGTGTTCAGAATAAAATACTATGTAACATGTGGTCCAGATATTGGGATAGCTAGGGTAGCTGGTTGCCTGGAGATTCAAATCACACCAATCAGTTTAAATTATACCCCAAAAAAACCAAATTCCAATCAAGGTTGAATTTAGTTTACTGAGAACTGCCAAGCCAGCATGTAGAGATTGCCTGAAAAATAGCTCTCTTAAAGGTACCTTTATTGATCAGTAACCTGCGAAGCAGAATCCCCAAGAAAAAGAAAAGAAGACCAGAATACAGAGCAGAACCAAAAACTGCCTGGTTTTGAGATAAGAAGAATTTTTGTTTTGTAAATCTTAATAGAGGGGGTTTATCAGACGAGTATTGTAGAAAGGGAAGTTAAAAGATAGGTTAGAGGAAGAAGTTGTAAATAGTTGTTAGTTAATCATTATCTGTTATACTTTAAGAAATAAAGTTGTTAACTTTTACTTTAACTAGTTCTTGGCCTATCGAATTTTCACAGATTACTGCCTGGGATAAATCTTTTCTTTGTTGTTGGTTTAAATTAAGCAGGAAAGTTTACCCCATATTGTAACAGTTTGGAGGCTCGTCTGGGATTTGAACTGACTTAAACAGATTTGAATAGATTTGGTGGTACAAAAATTCCCAGCAGATTTAAACACTTGCAGGTTAGTGTCCGAGATCTTTAAATAAAATGTAGGTGAGGCAATTTGTTTACTTTTGGTGACTTGTGGTTGATTAACTTAAAAGTGAGAGAAATGGCTCTTAAAATTGCTAAAGAGGTTCTGGGATTTGAAGATGATTCATAAGTTTGCCAAGAAAGTTTAGAAGGAAAGAAAAAGGCCATTCTTTTAGAGTTAGCAAGTAAATTACGATTGAGGAAAATGGAGTTAGAAGACAAACAAAGAGAGGGAGAGGAAAGAGAGAGGGAGAGAGAGGAAAAAGAGAGAGAGAGAATGTTCTTGGCTGAGCAAAGAGAGAGAGAAGAAAGGGAGAGAGAGAGAGGAAAAAGAAAGCGAGAGAAGGTTCAAGTTGCTACTTAGTCAGCAAAGTCAAGTTAACAAGATAGAGACCAAAAGAGAACGTAGTAACATATATAAATATGTCAAAACTCTGCCACATTTTGATGAGAAAGATGTTGAAGCCTTCATTATTTCATTTAAAAATTGGTAAGGCAGATGGATGGTCCAAGGGTTTATTGGTACGACTAGTTCAGACTAAACTGGTAGGCAGAACTAGTGAGGTATTTGCTGCATTGTCAGATGAGGATCCAAGAGATTATGAAGAGGTTAAATGGGCTATTTTAACTGCTTATGAATTGGTACCAGAAGCATATAGACAGTGGTTCAGAAACACAAAGAAGAACCAGGTCAGACTAATGTTGAGTTCAAAAGGATTAATTGGAGGTGTAGTGGACAGCGAAGATGGTTACCTCAGATTACAACAGGATCTGGACCAGATGGGCCAATGGACTGAGAAGTGGCAGATGGAGTTTAATTCAGATAAATGAGAGGTGCTGCATTTTGGGAAAGCAAATCTTAGCTGGACTTATACACTTAATGGTAAGGTCCTAGGGAGTGTTGCTGAACAAAGAGACCTTGGAGTGTAGGTTCATAGCTCCTTGAAAGTGAAGTTATAGGGAGAGGCTGAACAGTTTGGGGCTGTTTTCCCTGGAGCGTCGGAGGCTGAGGGGTGACCTTATAGAGATTTACAAAATTATGAGAGGCATAGATAGGGTAAATAGGCAAAGTCTTTTCCCTGGGGTCGGGGAGTCCAGAACTAGAGGGAATAGGTTTAGGGTGAGAGGGGAAAAATACAAAAGTGATTTAAGAGGCAACCTTTTCAGGCAGAGGGTGGTACGTGTATGGAATGAGCTGCCAAAGGATGTGGTGGAGGCTGGTACAATTACAACATTTAAGAGGCATTTGGGTGGGTATATGAATAGGAAGGGTTTGGAAGGATATGGGCCGGGTGCTGGCAGGTGGGACTAGATTGGGTTGGGATATCTGGTCGGCATGGACAGGTTGGACCGAAGGGTCTGTTTCCATGCTATACATCTCTATGACTCTAACTAAACGTGGTCATTTTGATCAATGGATGCGTACTTTGAAAATTGATAAGACATTTGAGGCTCTCAGAGAGATTATTCTGCTGGAGGAGTTCAAAAACTCACTTCCAGAGATGATAAGAATTCACATGGAAGAACACAAATTCAGGAATTGAGAAGGGCAGCAGAATTAGCAGATGAGTACATGTTCCTACATAAGACAAGCTTCCAGCCATAATTTCGTGAGTGATAGAAATTGGAGAAGGGGAGATCCTACATTACTAAACCAAGAGTAGAGAGCACTAGTAAGAATTTATCACAGGATATAAAAGAAGCTCAAGAGGGTGAAAAGGAGGTGAAAGGCATCAGGTGTTTCCACTGTGGTAAAGTGGGACATGTAAAGTCACAGTGCTGGTCAGTAAAGAAAGGCGCTGTGGGAAAGGATGTGGTAAAAGAAGCTAAGCCAGTGGCATTAGTGAAGGTAGTAAAGGAAACCCCAAGAATAGCCAAGGAAATGCAGGACAGTGCACAGCCTAGGCAGGGGTTGGGTATGGAGTTAGTACCTGATCTGTACAAAGAATTCACATCTGTGGGTAAAGTTTACTCAGAAAGAACAGGGAGAGAAGGACAAGAAGTTATAATTTTGAGTGATACAGGATCTAACCAGTCGCTGATAGTAAGAGATGTGCGAATATGCACTCTTTCTAATTTGTTACCCAAAAGTGTGCTAATTTGTGGAATAGATGGACAGAAATTTAGCATTGCCCTATGTAAGATCAAGTTGGAGTGCCAACTCAAGACTGGCAAAGTAATGGTGGGAATGATTGACAGAGTGTCAGTTCCAGGAATTCAGTTTGTTCTTGGGAATGAGTTGGCAGGATCGAAGGTGGGAGTGAAACCCCTTGTTGTGGAGAAGCCCAAGGAAGATCAGGAAACTGAGGAATTTAAACAGAAATATCCTGGTATTTTCCAAGACTGTGTGGTAACCAGATCCCACTATCATATGTCATAGCATGAAATGAAAAGTAAAGAGAAGGATGAAGGACTTGAGGTTCAGTTAACAGATACCCTGTTGGACATAATGGTGCAGGAAAAACCTGAACAGGCAGAGGGTCAGACAGAGGTGTTTAGCCCTGAAAGGCTAAGGGACTTGCAAAAGCAAGACAAGAGAATAAAAGATATATATGTGGATGCGTACTCTGAAAAGGAGGCAGAGAATACTCCAGAGGGTTATTACCTGAAAGATAGAATCCTAAGGTGGAAATGGAGACCCCGGCAAGTTAGTGCAGAAGAGAAATGTGTTGAACTGCTCCAGATTGTGTTGCCGGGAGCATACAGACAGGAGGAGTTACGGGTAACAGATGAACTACCTGTAAGAGATTGCCTACGGGTACGAAAGACTCAGGCTAAGGTACAAACACATTTTTATTGGCCTAGAAAGCACAAAGATGTGGTTAACATCTGCTGTGTGTGTTATACATGCCAAATGGTGGGGAAGCAACAGGCTGTAATAAAACCAACACCTTTGTTGCCAATTCCCACATTTGAAGGACCTTTCACGCGGGTTATAATTGAATGTGCACGACCCCTCCCGAGAACTAAAAGTGGGAGCCAGTACTATTAACCATAATTGATGTGTCTACCAGATTTCTGGAGACAATTCCATTATGGAGTATCAAGGCAAAAAAGGTGGTAGAGGAGTTAATAGCATTCTTCACATGTATAGGCTACCCAGAGAGATTCAGTCAGACCAAGGGTCAAATTTTACTGCTAGTCTGTTTAAGGAGGATATGGTTAACTTAGGTATACAGCACTTTAAATCCAGTGCACATCATTCTGAATCCCAGGGAGCTTTGGAAAGGTGGCATCAGATGTTGAAAACCATGTTGAAAACATACTGTCAGGATTACCCAAATGATTGGGATAAAGATATCCCAGTCATATTGTTTGCCATTAGAGATGCTGCAAACAAATCTACTCAGCTCACTCCCTTCGAGTTAATATTCAGGCATGAAGTGAGAGGCCCTTTGAAATTAATTAAAGAAACATTGACAGGACCAAAGTCAAAGATCTCAGACTTAGATTATGTATTGAAAGTGAGGGAGAGATTAAATAGATTAGATGAGTTAGCTGAACAGCACCTAAAGAGGGCACAGTGTGGAATGAAGTAGGTGGCAGACAAAAGCTCTGAAACTTGCACGTTTTCCTGAGGGAATGATATGTTAGTACTGTTACCAGTTATAGGAGATCCCTTCAAAGCCAGTTTTAGTAGCCCCTTTCAAATAGAGAAAAAGTTGAGTCAGGTAAACTATCTAGTAAAGATGCCAGATAGATAAAAAGAAAGGCATCAGGTATGTCATATGAACATGCTAAAACTGTATTATACTGGGGAGAAAGAACTGGAGAAACAGGTGTTAGTTCCTGCCCCACAGAGTGAGGAATCAAATCCAGATGATGTGGATTTTGATGTGCTTCAAAATAGATTAAAAATGAAGAAGTCCTTGAGGTGTGAGATAGATTAGTATGCTGTCTGTCTCAGGAGCATAGAATGCAGTTGAAAGATTTGCTGCAGTATAAGGACATATGTAAGAATCAGATGGGGAGGACTTATGCTATTGTACATAAAGTACATAAAATACTGCTCTAATAAAACAACATCCCTATGGCTTCAGCCTTTGAAAGTCAGACAGTTCCAGATGGAGGTGGAGGCCATGATCGAAAAGGACATCATCAAACCAAGCCAGAGCAGGTGGAGTTTGGCAATCGTCTTAGTTCCCAAACAGGATGGGACTCAATGATCCTGCGTGGATTATCGGAAGGTCAAAGTCATTACAAAATCAGACTCATATCCAATTCCTAGATTGGAGGACTGTATCGAGAGAGTCGGACAAGCCAGTTACATCATCAAGTTGGACTTACTATGTAGTTACTGGGAGGTACCTTTATCAGAAACAGCAAAAGAATTTCTGTGTTTGTAACCATAAATGGGTTATATCAGTTTAAAGTGATGCCCTTTGGAATGAAGAATGCACCTGCCACATTCCAAAGACTCACGAACAGTGTTATGGCTGGGTTAACAAACTGTGCATTCTATTTGGATGATGTAGTGATCTTTAGTAAGTCCTGGAAAGATCACGTGGTACTATTGGCAGAGCTCTTTGAACACCTACGAGAAGCAAAACTGGTGATAAGCTTAAATAAAATGGAATTTGCTATAGCAGAGTTAACATCCTTGGGACATAACATTGGAAAGTTGACCCTATGGAATCCAAAGACAAAAGCCACCGATGAATTTCCATGACCAACCTCAAAGAAAGAGGTGCTTCAACTCTTTGGACTCAGTGGATTCTCTCGGAAGTTTGTTCCAAACTTCAGCAGTGTCGTGACACCGTTAACTGATTTTCTGAAGAAGAACACAAAGATTTTGTGGACAGAAGGCATTCAACCATTTGAAATCAATATTAACTCCCAAACCAGTTTTAGCTACATCAAACTTTTCAAAATCTTTTAAAGTCGCCATTGATGCTAGTGGCATAGGAGTTGGAGCTGTACTCCAACAGGAAGATGAGGATGGAATTGAACTGCTAGTTAGTTACTTTTCGAAGAAGATCAACATCCACCAGGAGAAATACTCCACAATTGAAAAGGAATTATTGCATTTGGTACTGGCCTTACAACATTTTAATGTCACGAACAATGTGTCGGAGATAGAGATCACAATCCGCTTACATTCTTAGAACGTTTTAAAGGCAAGAATATGAGACTATTTCATTGGAGTCTTATGGTACAGACTTTTAACTTAAAAATCATATATGTTGCAGGTCGTAAGAATATAATCACAGATGCATTATTGCAGATTTAACTGATAGCATTTAGATTAGATTATTTATTTAATGTTATACATATGTAGATATGTGGGAAGAAGTTGAGGTGAACTTATATTGAAGTTATCTGTATGTTAGGATAATGTGTTTTAAAAAATAGAAAAAAAGGAGCCATCTTTTCATTATGATGGTTCATTTTTTTCTTATGGGGGAGATGTTATGAAGGATGTACTGTACCTTTAAGAGAGTTAAAAGCTAGCAATGACAGCACCAAGTGTTCTGAATTACATGCAATGTAACAAGTGCTCCAGCTACTGGGATAGCTACAGTAGCTGGTTGCCAGGAGAGAAAAATAGATTTGACTTAGGCCAATCAGTTTGAATTATATCCCCAAAAATACCAAATTCCAATCAAGTTTGAATTTAGTATATTGACAATCTTAAAAGCTAATGACACAATCTGATGCTTTGGGGGTAAAAGACCAGGGAAACTTGAACAGATGGGAGAAGAATTACAAAACCAGCATGTAGAGACTGCCTGAAAAATAGCTCTTTTAAAGGTACCTTTATCAATCAATAACCTGTGAAGCAGAAACCCCAAGAAGAAGAAAAGAAGACAGGTACACAGAGAAGAACTGAAAGCTGCCTGTTTTTGAGATAAGAAGGTTTGTTTTGTAAATCTTAACTGGGGGGGGGGTGCGGGTTGCGGGGTGTTATCAGACTAGTATTGTAGAAGGGGAAGGTAAAAGACAGGTTACAGGGAAGAGTTGTTATTAGTTGTTAGTTAATCATTCTCTGTTATACTTTAAGAAGTAAAGCTGTTAATTTTTACTTTAGATAGTTCTTTGCCTCTTGAATTTTCACAGATTACTGCATGGGATAAATCTTTTCTGTGTTGCTGGTTTAAATTAAGCAGGAGAGCTTACATCGTGTCATAACACCTCTTAGTCACAAGTACAACAAAGCCTATTCTAAACATCAATTATTTGCATTACATCACTCTGAAATTCCATTTGGTTACCATTCAGCATTGGATTAGGGGTGGGCAGAGTGACAGGTTTGACTTGCCAATATCATCAATGAGAATGCCATGACGGTCTTGCAATATTTTTGTTGAATTGGGATGTTTCTGGAGTATTTGCAAACGCTGCTAGGTAGCTTCCCATCTTGGTTGGGGCTAAAATCCAACGGGAGAGCCAGAGCATGGGGAAGTTCAGAAGTATAAAGGGAGAAAGAGTTAATAGAGATTATTGAGAAAAAAGGGCATGAAAGACACAAGGTGAATGTAGTTAAGATAATGCTGAAAGCTCAGAAGTTTCATTAATCAAATTGCTTCAAACTGTCTCTTTAACTACTGCTGGTTATTGCCTTCTGTAGTGCAGATAGGGTTACTCTAAGCAGATGAAGGCAAACAAATTAGCATCGAGCTGCTAACTGTGACATAGACCCCAAATTCCTTCCACCATGTTTCTGCTGAGAGGGCTGGCCAGTTGAGTTGAGGCCTGTGTAAAAGGCCGAGCATGGATAGTCATGGAGAGGTTATTTCATTCCTTTCTTATTGTTGTGGTTCTGTTCACCGAGCTGGAAGTTTTTGTTGCAAACGTTTCGTCCCCTGCCTAGGAAGGAGGCTCCCAAGCACTGAGGATGTCACCTAGACAGGGGACGAAATGTTTGCAACAAAAACTTCCAGCTCGGCGAACAGAACTACAGCGACAAGCACCCGAGCTACAAATCTTCTCACAAACTTTCTTATTGCCTCACGAATGTACCATCCATATTTTTAAAAGAAATAAAGTGGTAGAGAGACAAAAGAGGGGCCCTTGTGACTTGTGTGCTGCAGCTGCACAAACTGATTATGGAAGCAATTGGTTTGTTGTATCCTTTAGGGAAGGCTACTCTGAATGTCATCTGGCCTGACCTATGCACGATTCCAGCTGTCCACCACTGGATTGACTCTGAATACCTTCAAGGCAACTGAAAATGAACAAGAAATGCTGTCTTGCTAGAGTCACCCATATCACAACAAAAAAACACAGAATTAAAAGAACACGATCATACTGGATAGCTTTCTTTCCAATAATCAGATCATAACACAGCACACTAACAGAAGAAGTTGGTCCAGTTGCCTTCAAGTGAGATAACGACAACAACTGAAGACAGGACAGGAATGAATTGAATTGAGAAAATAATTATCACAGCTGTCAGATAGACATAAACACCCAAAACAGAAGTTTGTGTACCACATAGAAATACTGATGAGCTGATGAAAATATTCTCCAAATCTAATTCGTATAAAATCATATGCAAACAAAGTAAATATGTAAAAGTGACTGAAGTCACTTTATAATATCAGCCCGTGGTTTGGCATAGTGATATTCTCCCTGCATCTCAGTCAATTGAATCCCATTCCATTGAAGAGCTCTGGCCTCTCAATGCTGGATTATGTGTCTCAGCCATCAAAGGAGATAATTGTACCTGATATGATTCCCTACTGCTAATTCATCACTACCCCCCACCATGCCCATTTTAGCAAACCAAATTCCCTAGATCAGGTTAACATGTTCATATAAGAAAGGATTGTTATTGTGGAAACATCCCAGAGCACAATGTGAAAGCTGGAGAATGAATGAGTTGTCTCGTGTCATTTGAAATGGCAAAAATGAAATAAGCACTATACTGCATTGTGTGAAATTAAGTTATATTTAGTTTGAACCAGATAAACTGACATCCAATGGCATTCCCATCACTGAATCTCCCATTATCAACATCCTGGTGCTTGCGATTGAACAAAAGCTGAGCCAGAAGAGACGCCATCCTACAACTCATCCACTTCATCTTCAACCACATTGTATTCATCTTTGACAACCAGTTCTTCATCCAGACACATGGAACAGCTATGGAGACCAGATATGCATCCCAATACATCAACATTTTCATGCACAAATTCATGCAAGACTTCTTTGCTGCACAAAATAAGTTATACACCAGATACATCAACAACATTTTCTTCCTCTGGACTTATGGCGAGAAATCACTGAAATCAATATCAACAAGTTTCAACCTGCAATCAGCTTTACCATGGACTACTCTTTAGAATCAGTCTCATTCTTGGACACACACATCTCTATCAAGGATGGACACTTCAGTACCTCACTCTACCACAAGCTCACGGATAACCTCACGCTGCTACAGTTCTTGAGCTTCCACCTTAAACATGTTAAAGAAGCCATCCCTTAAGGACATATATACAGGGAGAAAGTGAGGACTGCAGATGCTGGAGATCAAAGTTGAAAAGTGTGGCACTAGAAAAGCACAGCCAGTCAGACAGCATCCGAGGAGCAGGAGGATCGACGTTTCAGGAATAAGCTCTTCATCAGGTGGCCCAAAGGGGCTAAGAGATAAATAGGAGCAGGGTGGGGCTGGGGGGAGGTAGCTGGGAATGCGATAGGTAGATGGAGGTGGGGGATGACGGTGATAGATTAGAAAGGAGGATTGACCGAAAAGGTGGGAAGGAAGATGAACAGGTAGGACAGTTCAAGAGGGCAGTGCTGAGTTGGAAATTTGGCTCTAGAATAAGGTGGGGTAGAGGGTAAATGTAGAAACTGGTGAAATCTACATTGATCTAGTGTAGTTGGAGGATTACAAGGCGGAAGGTGAGGCATTCTTCCTCCAGGCATCGGTTGCTAGGGTTTAGCCACTTAACTATCTTCCATCTTTATCCCACCCATCTGCTCAACCCTGCTTTCTGACCTATCACAATCACCCCCCACCTCCATCTACCTATCACATTCCCAGCTACCCTTCCCCGAGCTCCACACCCTTCCCATTTATCTTTCTGACCCCTTGGGCCACCCCCTCATTCCTGATGAAATGTTTAAGCTTGTACATCGACTCCCCTGCTCTGCGGATGCTGCCTGACCGGCTGTGCTTTTCCAGCACCACACTTTTTGACTGTGTGTATATAGGATCTGCTCAGACGGGGAAGAAAGATGCTTAAAGACGCCTTCATAAGAACAGGATACAATACTCGACTCATCGATCACCAGTTGTGACATGCCATTGCAAAGAACCACAATGACCTCCTCAGGTGACAGACACAGGACACAACTAGGAGAAAGTGAGGGCTGCAGATGCTGGAGATCAGAGCTGAAAATGTGTTGCTGGAAAAGCGCAGCAGGTCAGGCAGCATCCAAGGAACAGGAGAATCGACGTTTCGGGCATAAGCCCTTCTTCAGGAATGAGGAAAGTGTGTCCAGCAGGCTAAGATAAAAGGTAGGGAGGAGGGACTTGGGGGAGGGGCTTTGGAAATGCGATAGGTGGAAAGATCTTCCTGACCTCTCCGCCCCCACCCCACTCCGGCCTATCACCCTCACCTTGACCTCCCTCCACCTATCGCATTTCCAAAGCCCCTCCCCCAAGTCCCTCCTCCCTACCTTTTATCTTAGCCTGCTGGACACACTTTCCTCATTCCTGAAGAAGGGCCTATGCCCGAAACGTCGATTCTCCTGTTCCTTGGATGCTGCCTGACCTGCTGCGCTTTTCCAGCAACACATTTTCAGCACAGGACACAACTAACAGAGTACCCCTTATCATCTAGTACTTTCCCAGACCAGAGAAACTATGCCATGTTCTTTGCAGCCTTCAACATGTCATTGATGATGACAAACATCTTGCCAAGATCATCTCATTTCTAGCCTTCAAACAACCACCAAACTGTGAACAGACTATCATTCACAGCAAACTACCCAGCCTTCAGGCCAACATCGACTACAACACCCCACAATCCTGTCAGGGAAACCTCTGCAAGACCTGTCAGATCCTCGACATGGATATCAATGTTGCACATGGGAACACCATCGACCACGTAAACGGCAAATACTCATGTGACTCAGCCAATGTTGTGTATCTCATAAGCTGCAGGCTAGGATATCCCAAGGCATGGTATATTGGCGAAACCATTGGGACGCTACAGCAACAGATGAATGGACACTGCACAGCAATCCCCGTAAAGAAATGTTCCCTCCTAGTTGGGGAACACTTCAGTGGTCAAGGACATTCAGCCTCCATTCAAGTGTCCTCCAAGGTGGCCTTCAAGGTACGCAACAATACAGAATCGCCGAGCAGAAACTGTTAACCAAGTTCCGTACCCATGAAAACAGCCTCAACTCATCTTGAGTTCATGTTTCACTACATACAACTCCACCATACTGTTCTGTATCTGTAAAACCTTTCTTACTGTCCTGTTTTAACACCATCTCACTGATAATTTGTTATGATCTCTCTACCTTAATTAGTTTGTACAGTTTTGGATTACTTGTTATTTTGCTTAGACCCTCAGCATGTGACGCTTATACCCATCATGTTATTCCAGCCATTTGGTTTGTCTCCAGCACGACCTTATTTTTAATTTTCTGTAATTGTCTGTCTGCCTCAATTAATTGGATTATAGGTCATCCCCCTTCATTTACTATTCAGCTGATGAAACTTTATTCACATCGTCTGATAATTTTGATCACCTGTAGAGACTTATTACTCGGCCTGTCAACACTCCACTCACACCGCTTGTATGATCTTTTGATCTCTCTGCCCATTGATCTCTCTGCCAATAAATTCTGCTAAAAATCACACAGTCAGTTTATAGTCCAACAGATTTATTTAGAAACACTAGCTATCAAAGTGCTACTTCTTCATCAGGAAACTAGTGCTTCCAAATAAACCTGTTGGGACTATAACCTGATGTTGTGTGATTTTTAACTTTGCCCACTCCAGTCCAACACCGGTACCTCCAAGTTATAAACTCTGTGCCTGTGTGCTTTTCTTCCTTTCACTTGATGAAAAGACAGCTCTGTGAAAGCTTGTGATTTCAAATAAACCTGTTGGATATCACCTGGTGTTGTGTGACTTCTGTTCTTGACTACCCCACTCCAATAACGGCACCTCCATATCATATCACTAGGAGGACAAGGACAGCAGATGCATGGAAACATCATCACCTGCAACTTCTGTGCTAGCCACTCATCATCCTGACTTGGAAATATATGGCTGTTCTTTTATTGTTGCTGGGTTAAGTTCCTTGTACCCAGCACCATGGAAGAATGTAGACTGCAGCAATCCAAGGTAAAGATCACCACCCTCTTCTCAAGGGCAATTCGAGACGGGCGACAAATGGTCTCCTAGTTAGTAATACTCTGTAAACGTTTCAAAAGATCGTAAGATCTATCCGCGATTTTATGGAGACTTAGCAAATTCCAGTAGGGTTAATTTGTTTGAAGAGGGGCAAACCTGAATGTGTCTCTGCTTGTTATCTGCTTAGAAAATTTGTATAATTATACACTGGGTGTGATGCCCTCAAAGGCTACATTATCGTGCATGAAAAATGCAATCCAGATGAACTGTGCATTGTTAACACCTACAAAACCGATCCCTAGAATCAGGACAATAGGAGAGGAAAGACAATAAAAGGAAAGATTTTTTTTAATTTCAAAAATATACTTTATTCATAAATACTTTGATGGTCTATACAACTGGACATGCCATACGTATGTAAACATTCCATTTCCTTGCATACCGAAACAGAGTAATCATTCTTATTTACAGGTCTGTACGATTACATTTTTAGCTGAGGCATCAGCAGAGCCCAAATGACTGCATGGGCCCCCTGTTCTTCTTTAGGCAGGCAGATGTCACACGAAAGATGGAAAAGAAATGTCTTAAGGTGAAAGCATGAGACTGGCTACAAAATACAAGGGAAGTTTTACTGGGGATCCCCTTAGAACCTATCTACAGTAAAGATGATGAAATATTGCAACTTGAGGAGATAGGTTGTAATATGACTTCAAGTCAAAAAGTATTTAATAAAATATAGTGGCAATCATGCAGTGTATTTGATCCACTACTTCATAGGGAAGTAACTTTAAATGGGGTGTTGATTGTCGCAAAAATGAAAGGGCGGGAAGCCTGAGGCAACATTTCCTAAAACAAAAGCATAGCTGCTGTGTCTGGTTAAATTTAACTGCAACCTCCAGCGCTGTCAGAAGTGATCTGTTTACCAGCAGTTATACTGAGCAGAATAACGGGCAAGAGATCGATTTGTGCCAAGGGCTATGCATCCACAGACAAAGGAACGTTTGATTAGGAACAAGAAATAATCTCCCGAGAGTTTGAAGTTGATTGTAACTTGTTGAAAGATGTGATTGGTATGGTACAGCCACATTGAAAGCACCTTAGTTTAAGAGCTGATCTGAATACATCTTTACAATTAGGAATGCTGGTCAATGAAACTGACTTGTCTATCAAAAATCAAAGGATTTCTAATAAGTGTCAGGCTAGTCTTTAAAACAGGGACACAAGATAAAAAGATATTCAAGAATGTAACTGTCCATTGATGAAGTCCCAAATCCTAAAGTAACAATGTATCTGAGGTGCTTCAATGCTCCTTCCTACCTGATGAATTGTATAATCATTGAATGGTTGCAGCACAGAAGGCCATCCCTCTGCAAGAGTAATCCACCTAATCCCACTCCCCTGTCATTTCCCTGTGGCTCTAAAGTGTTTTTATCTTTAGATGATGGTTCAATGCTCCTCGGAAAACCACAGTTGAATTTGCCACCACTCCTAACCTCAGACAGTTCCCGACCAACCACTGTGGAAAATATTTTTTTCTCATGTTGTCATTGCTTCTTTTGCAAGTCAATCTTTAAATTGATGTCCTGAGGCCATAAAATGTTGCAGAAATAGATGATTCAACCCGGCCATTCAGTTAGATCATGGCTGACCTAATAATCCACAACTCCAATTTCCTGATTTATCCCCACCTCCTTCAATGACTGATTAAAAATCAGGTTATCTCAGCAATGAATAGACACCAACAACCCAGCCTAGATGGCTAGGCAAAAGTGATGACTGCAGATGCTGGAAACCAGAGTTTAGATCAGAGTGGTGCTGGAAAAGCACATCAGGTCAGGTAGCATCTGAGGAGCAGGAAAATCGACATTTTGAGTAAAAGCCCTTCATCAGGAATAGAGGCAGGAAGCCTCCAGGGTGGAGAAATAAAGTGGGGGGGGGGGGGGGAATGGTGGTGGTTGGGGTTCAGGAGAAGTTAGCAAAGAGTACAATAGGTGAATGGGGGTGGGAATGGAGGTGATCGGTCAGAGGGGAGGGTGGAGCAGATCAGTGGAAAGGGAGATTGGCATTCAAGATGGCTGCCTGTGGTAAAGAATTCCACAGATTTGCTACATTGTTGAGAGCAAACAAATCGTCTGGTTCTTGATGTTTCTATGAATGGGAACACGTTCCGCTCATCTTTTTCTCCAGTCTATATATATTGAAATATATCTCAAATGGCCCTGCATCCTCTCAACGCCAGCTATTTCCATGTCTATTGGCCTATTACACACGGTACAGAAGCAATGAACATCATAGTGACAGCAGGATGTGAAAAAAAGGCTTCTTCAATGTTATCAATGAAAGAAATCAGTCTTTCATTGATAACTTACCATTATGCTTTCTTAAAAAAAAATGAATGTTTGTTACAGCTTAATAAAGTGATAATCATCCCAACTCTTTTAAGTGAAAAATAAAGCTGAAGATGCGAGCACATGAAATCTTGTTCACATAAAGCAAAGCATGTATAATAAAATTTGTGAAATTGACAGCAGGGATCATCAGAGACCCCCAACCTCAGTCAAGTCGCACTCAGGTGTTTCAATAGTGTGATGGATTTCTGGGCTGTCAAGCAAGCCCGACTAAGTGTTCCTGACTGGATGGGTGAGGGATATAATGGATGAGGGCCGAGATCCATTTTCTTTTAATTGTAGGTAGGAGAAAACCCCATAGCGGATAGGTGGTGCTTTTAAATAGCCTCCCTCTGCACTCAGCAACCCTGACATCCTCTGAACATAGTCCTGGGTCAGAAAGCCTGACTTTGGCCCACATTCAGTCCTAGAATTATGACACTTCCATGATTGTGAGCAATTGCTCTTCATAGAGACAGGCCAAGCCACAAACTTTCCTGACCCCAGCTACCATCTCAAGGATGAAGATGCAGGCCAATGTTGAATTAAGGCTGAACTAATGGTTTATACAGCTTTAACGTAACCTGCTTACTTTGCACTCCATGCCCCTGTTAATAAAGCTCAGAATCCCCTATGTTTTATTAACGGAAGCAATTATTAAATGAAGCTATCTGATGTGCTAATTTTCAGCCTCATTTTAAAAGAATCCCATGTTGACATCTGTGTGCAACCATGCATAATTAATTTGATTATCTCCACTGTATTTGCTTTTTTTCTATAACTGTGCTTCCACTTGTTTTTCATTAAAATATTCTGAGACATTGGAGAATCCCAGGATTTATGTGGATAAATATCAGCGAGAGGAGAGATCCAGTTTCTGGGGCAAGTGGATGGAATAGTGAATCCAGTATTGGCCTTTCAGCTCTGGGGCCAAAGACCAAGTCTGGCCTAAGCTGACGGCTTAATGGGTCCTTTGTGAAATGAATTTGAACGATCTCAATCTAGTTCCGAGTGGTCTAGGCCTACAGTACAAAACTGATACTAAATGGTTATCATACCCAAAGGCCATGAAATGACCGTTGTGGGAAATGAGCAACAGAGAACCTTCACTATAATTGACCTAAAGATGCTTGATGTTAACATTGAGTGACACTTCCAACACAGGAGGGAAAATATCACAATTTGTTTTAGCAAAGTCGCAATCCCATCATATGTTCTCTGGAGAATAGTCTTCAGAAAATAAAAGAAAATGCTTAACTCTTCCTTCAACGAACCAAAACAAAATCCATTTTATTGCTACATCACTCTATAGTGTGGGATTTTCTGAGCTTTAAAATGGGTGCTCTACCCACCTACATAATACCAGTTACTACTTTTGTATATGTAGAATGAGCAATATGAATTATGTTATAAAATATTGTATTTTCTCTATTAATTTTAGCAAAAGTAATACACACAAGTATACAATATTAAATACAATTTAATAATCAAAGCTACATTTTTACCAATGCATGTTAAATCGATTGTTAATCAGAGATTAACAAGTTAATATGTGGATGATAAAATGTCAATGTAGAATGAGCAGCCTTTAATTTGGTTTAATTTGATTTGTTTTGATTTGTTATTGTCACATGTACCAAGATAAAGAGAAAAGTTTTGTTTTGCATGCTAACCAGATAAATTATACCTTACATAGATGTGGTGGCTCTGTGGTTAGCACTGTTGCCTCACAGTGCCAGGGATTTGAGTTCAATTCTAGCCTTGGGCGACTGTCTGTGTGAAGTTTGCACATTCTCCCCACGTCTGGGTGGATTTCCTCCGGGTGCTCCGGTTTCCTCCCACAATCCAAAGATGTGCAAGTTAAATGAATTGGCCATGCTACATTTCCCATAGCGTTCAGGGATGTGTAGGTTAGGTGCATTAGTCAGGATAATAGGGGAGAGGAATGGGTCTGGGTGAGTTACTCTTCGGAGGATCAGTGTGGACTTGTTGGGTCAAAGGGCCTGTTTCCACACTGTAGGGATCCTATGATTCAGGAACATAAAACAGAATGCAGAATATAGTGTTACAACTACAAAGAAGATTCAGTGAAAAATCAACTCCAATATATGACAGGTCTGTTCATAAGTCTGATAATAGCAGGCAGGAAGCTGTTTTGAAATCTGTTGGTATGTGCTTTCAAATGTTTATATATTCTGCCCAATAAAAGAGGATGAAAGAGAGTATTATTAGGGTGGGAGGGGGCTTTTACTATTTTGATTGCTTTCCTAAGGCAGCAGCAAGTGTAGATAGAGTCATTGGAAGGAAGGTTGTTTTTTGTGATGAATTGGGTTGCATTCACAACTCTCAGTAATTTCTTGTGGTCTTGGGGAGTACAGTTGACATACCACATTGTGATGCATTTGGATAGGAGATTTTCTATGGTGCATCTATAAAAACTGGCAAGAGTTTATGATGTTTATGCATGAATTGAAACATCTTTCATGCGTGTGAAGCTAAGAGTATTATGTATTCACAAATGCTATTGTATTTCACAAATTTTGGTTCAGCAATAATTCTGTACTTCATGGAATCTTATTAAGAGAATGTATGCATGGTTTATTTTGAACTTAAAAAAATCTCTGGGTGATTTAAATATGATGATTATGTCGATTGAAATAGTGGATTACACGGATAGATACAAACGTTTTTTTCAACAGTGCTCTCTGGAACAATAAGACACAACATTATGCTTTTGGAATGATATCAGGAAGTATACTCTCTCAAAGTATAGCGAAATCTAATCTAATTATGTGATAGAAAAGGCTCAGGGTGGGTTCAATGCCACTAAAGTGAACGATTTAATCACAGTATCCAAAGATCCCCTCATGACAATCTTTGAAGATAATATGTTGTCATCAGAAAGATGCAATGGAAAATTTAAGTGAAATAACAAAATATGCCTTGCTTATAGATACCAAAGCAATCTAACAGAATCTACTATATACTGTAGTAAGGGACCCCATGGTGATCAGAGCATGGCTTATTAATTCAACCCAATCTTCTATTCCCAGATAGAAAGCTGTGCATAATTTATTCAGATTCACTAGACAGTGGGGGCCAACCATTGTGTTCACAATACAAAGCCAGCATTTAGTTCAACAAATTTCAACTTGCAGCATAGGATAATACTAATTTGAGCTGAAACTAGAAAAACAAAGTGACAAGCAGGCAAAATGCTTTGCCGGAGGAAGGAAGAAAAATTAGGAATTGGAGTCAATAAAATTGATTACGGGATATTTCTCAATGGGAGGCATCTGTCAGCTGGAAGACAATGCATGTGGCAAGATCTGTAGAATATGTGGAAGCAAACGGGGAGGAAATCAATGCTAATTGGCTTTAAATAGCATTTGCACAAGGATATCATTGTGACATTTACCAAAATAAAGGTATAACAGAATAATTACAAGATATCTGCTAGATATTGTAGATGGTTGTAATTCTCCAATTTTCATAGTACTGCAATGACTACGCCTCAAAAGTAGTCATAGAGTCATAGAGACATATAGCATGAAAACAGTCCTTTTGTTCCAAACAGTCCATGCCAACCATAATCCCAAACTAAACTAGTCTCATCTGTCTGCATTTGGCCCATATCCCTCTAAACATTTCTTATTCATGAAATTACCTTAATGTCTTTTAAATGTTGCAACTATACCTGCATCTATTATTTTCTCTGGAAATTCATTCCACATGTGAAACCATTCTCTGTGTGAAAAAAATTGTCCCATCTGTCTTTTTTTAAATCTTTCTCCTCTCACATTAAAAATATGCCCCTGCTCTTGAAATTCCTCATCCGAGGAAAAAGAATTTTGCTATACCTTATACATACCTCCCATTGATTTTATAAACCTCTATAAGGCCATCCCTCAAACTCCTATGCTCCAGTGAAAACTGTCCCAGCCTATCCAGTATCTCCTTATAACTCAAACCCTCTATTCCCTGCAATATCCTGGTAAATCTTTTTTGAACCTTCTCCACCTTAATAATGTCCTTCCGATAACAAAGTGACCAGAACCAGACACAGAGGCCTCACCAACATCTTGTACAACCTCAACATAACGTCCCAACTCCTATACTCAAAAGTCTAAGCAATGAATGCAAGTGTGCTAAATGTCTTCTTAACCACCCTATCTATATATGAAGCAACCTTCAAAGAATTATGTACCGGAACCCCGAAGTCTCTGTGTTCTACAACACTACCCAAGGCCCTTTTTTTAATTGTGTAAATCCTGCCCTTGTTTGTTTTACCAAAATGCAATATCTTGCACTTATCCAAATTAAACTCCTTTGATCACTCCTCAGCCTATTGATTCAATTGATCAAGACCTCTTTGTAAACTTAGATGACAATAATAATACTAATAATCTCTGATAATCTTCATCTTAGTTTATTGGCAGTGAAGTGTTCTAGAATGTTGTAGGTCATGAAAAGTACATTGTTAATGTCAAATTCTTCCTGTCCTTACTAACACATATCCCTTTATTCCCATTAAAGAGACTGGATTGAATATCACAGAGTGGGAGACCACAGAAACAGAAATGGTAGAATCTTCCCAGGCATGGGATGATGTGAGCAATGGTGAGACAGTTGGGAAATTTGCATGAGATTGGCAATGAGGAAGTTGTCAAGCAATGAGGGCTAGTCCTACTTAGCCAGTTTCCAATTGTCCCATGTACCAGATAGAAACTGGATAGTAACGATGCCCAGCACGAATGGTAATCTGATGAAGCCTAATCAGACTATCCACACTGGCGTAAAGACCATATCTTTTTTATTTTTCTTTGTTTTTGATTGTGTACTGAAATGGGAAAGGGATTGTGTTTGTTTAAAAAAAAAGAATTGTTAAAGGATTGTTATACATTTTGAAAGCAAGTTACTGAAACTAATTGTAAATTATATCTCTGCTGTTTTGTTCAAGCAGTGGGAAAAGTTGCTTGATGACAGGCTAGCACCTGGTGGGTGTGCACAAAGTCAGATTCAGTTGGCAACAAATAGCTGAGTATTTTGTGGTGTTGTGACTAGCTGTGGATAACAAAGGCCTTCAGCCTGCCAACAATTACATGCTTGGCATCTGGGTAGCTCTGTTTCCAGAACCTTGGAATGTTGAGAAGGGAGAAGATGTGTATCTTTGCAGTCAATAGCACCCGAAGCCTGAATAATGCAAGTTATCTTCTCCCAGATGCTATAAAGGATTATTTTTGACCTATAAGGCAGAGATTTTATTATTTGTGAACCAGTAACCCAACCAGTTACCTTCTCCAAGGAAATGAAAAGTTACGAAGAAGAAAAATTTAAAACAGCCATTCCAGGAAAGCAAAAGTGCCATCTTAGTGAACCCTGTGATTGGGGTAATTGAATCACTTTCCCAGTACTTTTTTCCCCATGACCCCATTTTTGTTTTGTTTTGTCAATGTCTGTCTGCATGTGTGTGTAGGGGGAGTTTTATAAAGGGGTTAGAGTGCTAACTATTCGAACACAATTCATAGATGTTTACCTGCAGCTAATAATGAAGCAACCTTGTAATAAATTGTCATCCTTGTTAAGTAGAAAACCATGATCCACGATTTTTTTTGTTTGCCAGGGTCGAGTGGGTCTTGATTTCAAGTGCACTACATCAATGAGTTGTGACATTGGGCACCAGGTATCAACATCTCAGTACGTGCTCCCCAAACGACTGCACACGTCCTCAGATCCAAAAGAACCTCCACGTCCACATCAAAAAAGTAGGGTGCCAATTTTCCTCTAACAGCTCTAGGGAAATTGACAGGAACTGTACAAGGTAGCTGCAGAGCCCAGCACTTGATTGACTGGGTTTTGAAGATAGTGACGGTACCAAGAATCTTCGGAGGTCCTGTTGGAGAACAATACTTCCACCTGTGACAAGTGAGAGAACATTGATGAGCAGGGTTGGTGCCTAGGTGATGAAGTGAATAGCCCTTGCAGAGAGAAACCATCCATAAGACTCATCAAAGGTGACACATAGCCAATTTGTGGTGAGATTCATTCCAAAAATTTGGAATATAAGTAGGAAGCAAACCTGACGAATGTAATGATTTTGAATAGATAAGTTAGAAACTAGTTTCAAATTATTGAATTAGTCTATGGCATGGTGCTCAGGAATACGAGATGACTCAGGAAAGCTATCCTTAAAAAATTATTGAATATAAAGTGGGGATCAAATAGTAGGCAACATGAGATCTAAAATTATGTTTCAGATTTAAATAGGAAACTCACTTTGGGTTGTAAATTTTAATGTGGTTATTTTATGAATTGGTACATATTTAGATATTGCTATATACATATATATGGTATAGTATAGTATTTAAAAGAAAGATAACTTTCTGGTAACTGATATATAGTTATATATTGATTATAGCAATCGTCTGGAAACCAAGCAGTTTTGGGCTAAAATTTAACCACAAAAGTGGGAAGCTAAATTCAAGAAATATTTAAATCTGTTTTCGAGCATCAGACAATAAAATACTGTATTGTCACAAAAACCTTACAGATTCATGAATGTTTTACTTTGAGAAAAGGGAACAGATGACTCCTACATTGTCTGAACTCCATGAGACCTCAGTTTACATAATAGAGTTTATACTTAATCTCTATCAAGAAGGACCATCACTTTTCTCATGTAAAAACAAAAGGGGAAACATACATGGCATCACCAATATCAGCACATCATGCCATCAAATTTAAAGAAATCTCATGACACAGAGCTTCATTGATTATTCATGTTGATGGTTTTAATATGTAAAACTCCTTGGTAAAATAGACTAGGAAGACCATTGAAACAGTATAAATGGGTTAGTGTTTCTTTGCTTGAAAGAAAATGGTGTTAAAATCCATGGAAATGAAAATTGACTGGCATTAACTATGGGGTGGTTGATCTGCACTGCCAACTTTATGCCAGGCAGTACATTAAAAAGCTGCCCTCAGGAGCTTGCCAGGTTAGAGCTATCGGTGAACCCAGCTTTCTACCACACGGAATGTGTTGAACAGAATGTCAGTACATCCCAACTCTAGCGCAATCCTGATATGTACTACTGTTATACAAAGCTGTGTCTCAAGGGCACTAATTTGTAATGTCTAGCTTGCTGTTCCTAATTACAAAATGCAGGCAACTGTAAATTCTTATCTGGGTCAAAAGTAACCTGCAGGGTGTACAATGATGATCGATTTAAATGCCAGTCAGTGGATTAGACACGAGGCAATTTTTTATGACTGAAGAAGTAGAATAATTGCTTGAAAATTCAGTTTGTTTATCTAACTTTTATCATTGTTCTGTACAAACTAGCACCAAAAATCAACATTGGTCTTATATTGTAAACTGCAAGAGGTAATATTCATTTAGCTGCTGAACTAATGCCTTTCCCCCAATTGAACAATCTTTGTTAAACCAAAAATACATGTTTTGATTCACACTTCCCAAAAGAAAATTTCAAATGACAAATAATACTACCTTAATAGCATTATAAACATTAATAATGATAATTTCTAATCTGCATTTTTCACTTTGTTTTTATAAAGCTCTACAAAACCAATAGTATTTGCTTGAGGGTTGTTCACAGGAATATTGGTGTCCACTGGCTCTACAAGTTAGCTTTGAGTTTCAAACTTACCAGGTGAAGAGAAGGATGTTCACATATTCCAATAATAGATCAATCACTCAACTGAACTCTAAGCATTGTAATATGGTTCCACCATACTCCACTGCTTCCTAAATGCAGCCACTTAATGTGTATTATTGAACAGGAAATGAGTGTGAGGGAACAACACTCTTCCTCAAGTCTGAAAACACCACATGGTCACGTAAGAAAATCTTGAAAAGTGTGATGTTGAACCACTGAAAATGGGAGGTCTCAGTTACATTGAGAAGCTTGGGCTCCCAGAGTCACATTATGACCCACAGAAAAAAAAAGTGAGTAGCATTTTGTAGATTACTTCAATCAAGGCAAAATACTACAGATGCTGGCAAACAGCAAACAAGGGAAATAATCAGCTGGTCCACTGACATCTGTCCAGAGTGAAACAGAGTTAATATTTCAGGTCAAGAACCTTTCTTCAAGAATGTTTTTTGAACTCCTTTCCTGTTCTAAGTCAGATCGTGACTTTAAACTCTGAAGTACAAATACAACTTCTGATAATAAGGTAATATCATGAACAGATCCTCTGATAGGAAGATTGTCACTGCTGAAGGGTAGACTGGAGTTGTTTGTTGGGGCCATGCAGACTTCCTGACAACAACTGACTTGGTGAGAATTGCCCACACAGTTGAAACATTCAATGGGCGAACGTGAGGACTGCAGATGCTGAAGATCAGAGTCAAGATTAGAGTGGTGCTGGAAAAGCACAGCAGGTCAGGCAGCATCCAAGGAGCAGGAAAATCAACGTTTAGCGCAGAAGCCCTTCATCAGGAATGAGGCTGGGAGCCTCCAGGATGGAGAGATAAATGGGAGGGGATTGGGGCGGGGGAG
>NC_057744.1:22922497-22929822 GCF_004010195.1 Chiloscyllium plagiosum
TGACCAGGTAGTCATGGAGGGAACAGTCTTTGCGGAAAGCAGATAGGGGTGGGGAGGGAAATATATCCCTAGTGGTGGGGTCCATTTGTAGGTGGCGGAAATGTCGGTGAATGATGCGGTTTATGCTAAGGTTGGTGGGGTGGAAGGTGAGGACCAGGGAGGGTTTTGTCCTTGTGCAACTGGAGGGGTGGGGTTTGAGGGCATAGGTGCGGGACGTGGATGAGATGCATTGGAGGACATCTTCAACCACGTGGGAGGGGAAATTATGGACTTGAAAGAAGGAGGCCATCTGGTGTGTTCTGTGGTGGAATTGGTCCACCTGGGAGCAAATGCAGGGGAAGCGGAGGAACTGGGAATACGGGATGGCATTTTTGCAGGAGGTAAGGTGGGAAGAGGTGTAATCCAGGTAGCTGTGGGGGTCGGTGGGTTTGTAAAAAATGTCAGTGTTGAGTCGGTCGTCGTTAATGGAGATGGTGAGGTCTAGGAAGGGCAGGGAGATATGGTTCATGTGAATTTAAGATCAGGGTGGAATTTGTTGGTGAAATTGATGATCTGCTCGACCTCCTCGAGCACGAGGTGGCGCCGATGTAGTCATCAATGTAGCGGAAGAAGAGGTGGGGAGTGGTGCCGGTGTAACTATGGAAGATCGACTGTTCTACGTAGCCAACAAAGAGACAGGAATAGCTGGGGCCCAGACGGGTGCCCATGGCTACCCCTTTGGTCTGGAGGAAGTGGGATGATTCGAAGGAGAAATTGTTAAGAGTGAGGACCAGTTCAGCCAAACGAATGGGAGTAACAGTGGAAGGGTACTGGTGGGGACATTGGGTGAGGAAGAAATGGAGGGCTTGGAGACCCTGGTCATGGCGGATGGAAGTGTAGAGGGACTGGATGCCTATGGTGAAGATGAGGCGTAGGGGGCCAGGGAAATGGAAGTCTTGGAGGAGGTAGAGGGCATGAGTGGTATCCCGAATATATGTGGGGAATTCCTGGACGAGGGGGGAATAGGACAGTATCGAGGTATGGCATGCAAGTCCTGGGCCTCCTCCATCGCCGCTCCCTCATCACCCGATGCCTGGAGGAAGAACGCCTCATCTTCCGCCTCGGAACACTTCAACCCCAGGGCACCAATGTGGACTTCACCAGTTTCCTCATTTCCTCTCCCATACGTTACCCCAATTCCAACCTTCCAACTCAGCACCATCCTCATGACCTGTCCTACCTGCCAATCCATAAATGATATCAGAATAACAGCATACAGCACGCATAAGGCACGCCACTCTTCTCAATTTCTTTCAATCGTCCTGCTATCATGGTTATATTTTATTTTCTCTAGCTGTGTATTTACATTCCCCTCACAAACCCTTCCCAACATTTTATTATTATGAACAAAACTTTCTGGATTAATCTTTTCTTCAAGCCATGAGATCAATTGATAGCTGAATTTCATACATTCCTTCTCCAAGCCAGTTAACTCACCATGTGCTGATTACATTAACAGCCCTGAACACCAAGGCTCAAATACTGGAAGTCTGTTCACCACACATTTCAGTGAAGGACACTTACATATCTCTGATACAGAAACAGAAATTGATAGACAAGCTCAGCAAATCTGGCAGCATCTTTGGAGAGAAATCAGACTTACCATTTCGGGTCGAGTGCCATTTTCTTGGAATCTCAAAAATCTGATTACTGAGGATGCCAGTCCTGTCATGATTACCGGCTTTCCAAGTTTATTCAAAAGAATCATTGTAAAGAAGTGAAGACTTTCATTTCTATTTTCTTTTTTGACAGAATAAAATCATTTTGTGTACCAATATGCCTTATAGCTCATACCACTTTACATTGCTATTCTCCTAATCTTGATACAAAGTATTTGGTGCAAGATTAAAAAAAAGATAATTTGGTTATTTCAGAGAAGGAATTTTTAGCATTTATTTTTAATGATGAATATTTCCATTAAATAGCAATCATAGTCATAAAAGTGCCTACAATATATATTCATTGAAGTCAATAATGACAATCACTAGGCTAAGTTCAGTGGTTGTTATTTTTGGAGGGAAAGCGAGATAGCTCTAAAATGAGAAATCCTGGTGAAGTTTCTGCAATACAATGATTATCTCAGATATAATTAGAAATATAATTGATATTCATGATCTTATCAATCAGGTTTGGATGCCAGATTGTCTACAGAATCCTTCCAGGAAAACACAACAAGGTAGGGGGTATATTATTCCACTTGTGTAAAAATTAAAGCAAAAAATAGAAGCGGAGTTGATTTCCTAACAATTATAACTAAACACATATAATGTTCACCCTTGCTTATGAATAGCAATTTACAGTGTCAAATAGCAATGCTGCAGATCATTAAAAGCAATACGTGCTACAGGGAGGGAAATTACTGTCTTCTCCTCTCCCCACAAGTAGTCAGATTTGTATAAAACTTGGAATGATTAAAATAAAACTGTTGTCGCATGTCTCCTGTTTTTCACAAAAAAGGAAATGCCATTTATAGAAGATAAAATAATTTATCACATTATTGGTACCAAATCAACAATTTTTCTTCATCAATTAGATTTAAAAAAAAGGTCTTCAAAATACCCCTAGGTCATTGATGCTTTTTTACTTTTTCTTATGATAAAAGCAAACATTTCAGGATATTGAATTTGTGTTGGATAATTATGTGGATGGCACATATTAGCTAAAAGCAAATGTATAATGCTTTGAACTGTTAGTTTAGTGTAGTGTTTGTGTAAGCTAATTAATAAAAATGATGGAATTAAATTATAGATATTGTGATCTAGTGTATCCTGTGTAAAGAGAAATCCTGTCTAAATATGCACAACCTATGATTTTCTATTAAATTAAAGTGACTAGCTCTGTATTGTTAAGGAGCCTTCCCTAGTTAGTGCTTGGGATCAAACTTGTTCCTTAAAAGTGTGATTAGGATTATTGTGGGATTCATTCATTTTGATATAATTGATTAATTACCCCCTTTATCACTGTAGAATGTAGGTCAACAAGGAGGGAACAATTTTCGCTGTATACTGGGTGTAGCTAAATGAAAAAGCCTTGCCTACCTTGCTATCCATGGTCAGAGAGAATCATTAGTACACATTTCACAGACCATTATTCAGGGATTTATCTTCAGTTTCCACATATTTACTTCAGCTGCTTCCACTTGTCATCACAACAAATGCTAGTCACCCTCTTGCTTCAGAAGGGTTATTTTATGATGTGGAGGTGCTGGTGTTCAACTGGGGTGGACAAGGTCAGAAGTCACACAATGCCAGGTGAGAGTCCAACAGATTTATTTGAAATAACAAGCTTTTGGAGCATTTCTCTTTCATCAGTCAACTCCACCTGAAGAAGGAGCAGTGCTCCAAAGGTTTATGATTTCAAGTAAACCTACTGGATTATAATCTGGTGACATGTGACTTGACCAGGGATATTTTAGGAGTAGCATTGTAGATCAAAATTTTTGATTCACATATACTCTGTGTAGAGATTGAAGCATCCCAACATGGAAGCAATGTTTCCATTTGTGAACAATTCCAAAACTAAAAAATTATAAAGATAGAACAGTTGCCAATAAACCCAACAAGGACTTCAGGAGTTCCTTCTTGATGCAGAAGACATTTAACATGTGAAATATGAAACCACATAGTAGTTGAAATATAAAGCAAAGATGTGAAAGCAGATAAATGGCTAACAAATGAAAGGATACATAAAAGAGTTAAGTGGTAAGAACATGTTCATTTGAACCATAATCATGAGCATATTCCAGTGGACTGTATGACAGTATTGTTCATTCTGTGTATTTCTAAGAATTGAACTAGCAAGCCAAGCAGTTCAAAAGTAGATATGGAAGGTGAGACTAGTATCTTGTCACCAAGCCACCCTTTATTTACTTCTACACTGGCTGTGGCCAGCCAGCTCAGAGTCAGTCATAAAGACGTACAGCACAGAAACAGACCCTTCCGTCCAACCTGTCCATGCCAACCAGATATCTCAACCCAATCTAGTCCCACCTGCCAGTACCTGGCCCATATCCCTTCAAACCCTTCCTATTCATATACCCATCCAAATGTATTTTAAATGTTGCAATCGTGCTAGCCTCCACCACTTCCTCTGGCAGCTCATGCCGTACACACACCACCCTCTGCATGCAAAGTTTGCTCCTTAGGTGTCATATCTTACCGCTCTCACCATAAACCTATGCCCTCCAGTTCTGGACTCACCAACGCCAGGAAAAGACTTTGTCTGTTTACCTTATCTATGCCCCTCATGATTTTATAAACCTCTATAAGGTCACCCCTCAGCCTCCAACGCTCCAGGGAAAACAGCCCCAGCCTATTCAACCTCACCCAATAGCTCAAATCCTCCAATCCTGGCAACATCCTTGTAAATCTGTTCTGAATGCTTTCAAGGTTCACAACATCATTCCAATAGGAAGGAGACCAGAATTGCACGCAATATTCCAACAGTGGCCTAACCAATGTCCTGTACAGCCACAACATGACCTCCCAACTCCTGTACTCAGTATTCTGACCAACAATGGAAAACATACCTAATGCCTTTTTCACTATCCAATCTACCTGCAATTCCACTATCAAGGAGCTATGAACTTGCACTCCAAGGTCTCTTTGTTCAGCAACACTCCCTAGGACCTTACCATTAAGTGTATAGGTCCTGCTAAGATTTGCTTTCCCAAAATGCAGCACCTCACATTTATCTAAATCCAACACCACCTGCTACTTCAGCCCATTGGCCCATCTGATCAAGATCCCATTTTAACCTTCTTCACTATTTACTACACCTCCAATTTTGGTGTCATCTGCAAACTTACTAACTATACCTCATGCTTACATCCAAATCAACTATATATATGACAAAAAGTAGTGGACTCAACATCAATCCTTGTGACACTCCACTGGTCACAGGCGTCCAGTCTGAAAAACAACCCTCTACCTTTAAGCCAGTTCTGTATCCAAATAGCTAGTTCTCCCTGTATTCCTTGAGATCTAATCTTGCTAACCAGTCTCCTATGGGGAATCTTATCGAAGGCCTTACTGAAGTCCATATAGATCACATCTACCACTCTGCCCTCAATCCTCTGTTACTTCAACAATTACAAGCTTGAGACATGATTTCCTGTGCCACGCCATGTTGACTAACCCTAATCAGTAATTGTTTTTTTTTAACTGAGGAGACTCTAAGTCTCCTTTTTTTTAAAATATATGAAACCCCAACACCACCACCTAACTGCGGTAGTGCTTATATTTTCCCCAGCACCCGTGTTGTGTGTGTGCAGGTGTGAAACACAGTGAGAGACACAAGGTGCACGAATCATTATTCAAATTTCCACAACCAGGAAGAAAGGAAACACCCAAGTGGCCAGTGACAAACAGTGCCCTTCACATCAAAGGGCAATGCTGTGTGATCAAACAGTGAAGGGGAGGGAAGGGATTAAATCAAAATAGAGTTGGAGGGGTTACGTCCTGGTTAGTTTTTTACCGAGTCCCCCTTTATTTATATGTGGAGAGTCCTTGACATTCGTTCAGCTCCCTCAGAGCCAGCTCTCAGAGTGAACAGGATGTCTGAAACTCCTGTTGTTTTTTTTCTTTTTTTCATTCTTTTTTCTTCTACCGCCTAACTGCGATAGTGCTTATTTTACCCCACACCCATGGTGTGTGTGTGCAGGTGTGAGACACAGTGAAAGACACAAAGTGCACAAATCTTTATTCAGTTTCCATCACCAGGAAGAAAAGAAACACCCAAGTGACCAGTGACAAGCAGTGCCCTTCACATCAAAGGGCAATGCTGTGTGATCAAACAGTGAAGGGGAGGGTAGGGATTAAATCAAAATAGAATTGGAGGGGGAATGTCCTGGGTTTTTTTTTCTCTGATAGAGCTTCCTCAGAGCCAGCTCTCAGAGTGAACAGGATAAAGTTCTGTTTTTTTTTAACCCCCACACTACTGCCTAACTGCGGTAGTGCTTTTTTTCCCCCAGCACCCATGGTGTGTATGTGCAGGTGTGAGACGCAGTGAGAGACACAAAGTGCATGAATCTTTATTCAATTTCCACCACCAGGAAGATAGGAAAACACCCGAGTGGCCAGTGACAAGCAGTGCCCTTCACATCAAAGAGCAATGCTGTGTGATCAAATAGTGAAGGGGAGAGCAGGGATTAAATCAAAATAGAGTTGGTGGGTGAACATCCTGGTAATTTATTTTTCTTCTTTCCACCACCAGGAAGAAAGGAAACACCCGAGTGGCCAGTGACAAGCAGTGCACTTGACATCAAAGAGCAATGCTAACTCCTCTGTTAATTTTTTTTTCTTTTTATTACTCCTTTTTTTTCCTCTAACCCCCACACTGCGGTAGTGCTTATTTTTCCCCAGCACCCATGGTGTGTGTGTGCAGATGTGAGACGCAGTGAGAGACACAAGGTGCATGAATCTTTATTCAATTTCCACCACCAGGAAGATAGGAAAACACCCGGGTGGCCAGTGACAAACACTGCCCTTCACATCAAAGGGCGATGCTGTGTGATCAAAACAGTGAAGGGGAGAGCAGGGATTTAATCAAAATAGAGTTGGAGGGCGAATGTCCTGGTTAAATTTTTTTCTTTTTTTTCTTTTTTTTTCTTTTTAACCCCCACACTACCACTTAAGTGCAGTAGTGCTTATTTTTTCCCCAGCACCCATGGTGTGTGTGTGCAGGTGTGAGACACAGTGAAAGACACAAAGTGCACGAATCTTTATTCAATTTCCACCACCAGGAAGATAGGAAAACACCCGGGTGGCCAGTGACAACACTGCCCTTCACATCAAAGGGCAGTGCTTTGTGATCAAAAACAGTGAAGGGGAGGGTAGGGACTAAATCAAAATGGTGTTGGAACATCTTGGTTATTTTTTTTTTCTTTATTTATCTTTTTAATAATTTAACCCCCACACTACCACCTAAGTGCGGTAGTTCTCCTGTTTATATATTTTTTTTTCCTTTTTTTCTTTTTCCCCTTTTTTTAACCCCCACACTACCACCTAAGTGCGGTAGTCCTTATTTTATCCCCAGCACCCATGGTGTGTGTGTGCAGGTGTGAGACACAGTGAAAGACACAAAGTGCACAAATCTTTATTCAATTTCCACCACCAGGAAGATAGGAAAACACCCGGGTGGCCAGTGACAAACACTGCCCTTCACATCAAAGGGCAGTGCTGTGTGATCAAAAACAGTGAAGGGGAGGGTAGGGACTAAATCAAAATAGAGTTGGAGGGAGAAATGATCCACTCCACTCCCTGCGGCGCCCGCCTCTCCCTGAACAA
>NC_057744.1:22930917-22939265 GCF_004010195.1 Chiloscyllium plagiosum
CGTCCCGACTAACTCTTATCGGGACGACAGAGCTCAGAACAGCCTACCCACCATCTAACTCTCGGGGTGACTGGCATCAGGGTGACCTACCCACCCTCCGGCTTTTAGGACAGCCTACCAACCTTCAGATTCACAGCATGGCCTACCCACCCTCCGGCTCTCGGGGTGACAGCTTTCAGGACAACCCATGAGCCTCCCAGCTCACAGCAAGGCCTGCCAGACCCAGGGACACGCAAGACAGTGCGGGTGATAGACCCAGGAAACACCACAATACAGTTAGTTACCCAAAAAAAAAACTCCCTTCTGGTACAACGTCCTGGTTATATGATCAGCCAGAGCTTTCCTGATTGGTGCAGGTTAACAATCTTAATTAAGGATCTCATAGTCAACAAGAACCAGCTGGTTCTAATTACTGCGGAAGGCAACAAATTCTGGTCTTGCCAGTCCCTACCACATCTTATAACTAAATAAAATTAGCAATGTACCAAGGACTCACATTAACAAACGTTCATTTTTTAAAGTCATTGAGTTCAGTGGAGCAGTTTATATTCAATGGTTTAACTTTTCTGCATTTAATTATGGGAGTCTGGTCACTGGTCTGTGCTTGATTAGTGAAGTCTGTTATGATGTCCTAAAGAAAAGGAAACAGATAAGGTGCTAGAAGTCACTTAAAGAATACAACCATTGTACACAGAGAACGTATCATTTCTACATTATTCTATGATGTACAACATACAACAACATATTTGAATTTATTTCAGATTTTTTTCTGCAAAATAGTTTGTGGGAGGGAATCCTTTAACAGTATTTAAGAGGAAGATCTTTCCAAGTATTCACAACTCCAAAAGCTTAATATTTTTTATTTGATTCATGTCAGATATTTTATTCAGAGGTGTGCATATTCAAAGTAGCAACCAAATTACAGACCCATTACCCTAACCTCGGTTATGGGTATGATCTTGGAATCCATTGTGAAGGCTGTGATTTCTGAATACTTGGAAGTGTGTGGTAAAATAGGGTAAAGTCAGCGTGGTTTCATCAAGGGGGGGGGGGGGGGGGGGCGGGGTCATGCCTGACAAATCTGCTAGCATTCTTTGAGGAAGTAATGAGCAGGTTAGACCAAGAAGAGCCAATGGATGTTATAGGGCTCATGGTGTTAGAGGCAAGGTGTGAGCATGGATGGATGCCTAGCTGTCTGTCAGGAAGTAGAATGTGGAGAAAAAGGGGTCCTTTTCAAGATGGCAGCCAGTGACAAGTGGTGTTTCGCAAGGCTCAGTGTTGGGACCACAACTATTCATTTTATACATTAATGATCTAGATGAAGGAACTGAGGCATTCTGGCTAAATTTGCAGATGATACAAAGATAGATAGAGGGACAAGTAGCATTGAGGAGGTGGGGAGGCTGCAGAAGGATTTGGACAGGTTAGGAGAGTCGGCAAAGATGTGGCTGATGGAGTACAATGTGGGCAAGTGTGGGGTCATGCACTTTGGTCGGAAGAATAGAGGTATGAACTATTTTCTAAATGGGGAGAAAATTCTGAAGTCTGAAGTGCAAAGAGACTTGGGAGTTTTCGTCCAGGATTTGTTCAAGGTAAACTTGCAGGATGAGACAATAGTTAGGAAGACAAATGCAATGATGGCATTTATTTTGAGAGGACTTGAATATGTACTTCTGAGGCTCTATAAGGCACTGGTCAGGCCATATTTGGAGTACTGTGTGCAGTTTTGGGCCCATATCTCAGGAAGGATGTACTGGCCTTGGAGTATGTTCAGACGAGGCTCACAAGAATGGTCTTAGAAATGAAAAGCTTAACATATGAGGAACACTTGAGGACTCTGGGTCGATACTCGATGGAGTTTAGAAGGATGCGGGTAGATCTAATTGAAACTCACAGAATACTGAATGGCCTGGACAGAGTGGATGTTGGGAAGATATTTCCATCGGTAGGAAAGACAAGGACCTGAGGGCACAGCATTAGAGTAAAGGGAAGACCTTTTAGAACAGAACTATGAAGTAACTTCTTCAGGCAGAGACTGGTGACTCTATGGAATTCATTGCCATAGAAGGCTGTGAAGGCCAGGTCAGTGAATGGATTTAGGACTGAGATAGATAGGTTCTTTATTGTGAAGGGGATCAATGATTGTGGGAGAATGGGGATGAGAAACTTAACAGCCATGGTTGAATGGCCGAGCAAACTAGATGGGCTGAATGGCCTAATTTCAGCTGCTATGTCTATGTTCTTCTGGTCTTTAATTATGTTCTGTTTAGTTTGCATTTTGTGCTCATATTGGTTGTTCACACTTAACAGTATTTACTAAACTTCATCCGTGATAACTTTATCTGGCTTATTTTCCCATTACTGAATGATATTTTTTATCTCTTTCTCTTTAACTCAAAATATTGCCATGTATATTGCACAAAACTGATCTCTCCACTAGGTTTGCTTTATGTGTTATTCATTTCATTTGCGGTTTTTGTACCCTGGTTCTCTTGCACCATCTAAGTTTGTCTCATTATCCCAGATTCTGGAGATCTTGCATTCCAAGTACTCAAAACTTCTCTCAGTTGATTAAAGCTAGTAAAGAAATTTGTCAAGATCACTAAATTCTCACACATTAGTTGATAATTATTTGCTAGCTGTTTCTCTGAGCTAGTTATTTCACAGTGATTTTTCAAAGACTGCCAGGTTTTGAAAATTATCCAAGATGTCATTTGAATGCAGTAGTCCAAGTATATCTGGTTCATTGAATTTTCTTTGCTCCTTCACTTTTATCCCAGTTAAGCACAGATCTTAAGTCCATTGGCTAAAATAGGTGCTTTTTATTCAGAATTCAAGGAAAAAATGTAACAACCTTCATCTGTTTGTCTGAACTTAAAAAGCCAGCATTGTCAATGGTTCTATCAAATATTTTCAAATAGTAAAAGACTGGTAATATTCAGACATCATCCATTAGCTGTGTTAGGGCAACCGCCAATAAGATGGCAAAATATACAAACCTGTGGGAAGTTGGTTTTGTCTGATGAATGCATAATTACAATTGTGTTTCTTTTACATCTTTGCTTGATTGCTAAAATTGTTAACTTCTATCACAGAAAATGAACCTTATATTACCCAATCATTAACCCGAAAAATTAAGGATTGATTCTCCTGTGTACATCACACAGTGGTAAAGTGTTAATTCTCAATCCAAATCAGTTATTTCTGTGTTCAGGACATTTATTCAATTGTTCACACACCTCCTTGTGTCTTGTTATATTGATCAATTCACAGTATATGTACCACAGGAGAACATTCCACCCATCAGACTGTACCAGCTCTTTGAAACAGCCTGGAATTCACTCCTGAAAACAGTCAGCCATGCTTCAACTCTCTTGCCCTCCACTCCTCCAGTGTTCACAGTCAAATCCTGCTACAGAAAACAGACTTTTTTATTGTGTGACAAGATGATTAGATGCATACTTGTGGCATTTTGATACATTCATTGTTTATTTAATCTCCTGAATGATGTGACAGGAAATAAGAGAGGCTGCTATGGGAGTGATTGATCTCCATAAGCCCCTTCTGCTTTTCTCAGCACATTAACACACCTGAGTTAAAAAGGGTTTCTGCAATCTCGTCAAGATAAGTCATGGTACAACTACTCACCTTTCACTCTACAACAGTCCCAGTTGTGTCTTCAAAACAATCATTTTAAGTGAAACAATATTAAATGAATCAGATTTTCCATGTAAAACCTAAATGGAGTTAAGTTCTCCAGTGAGCCCCTCCTCCAATCTCAGCCAGTTTCTCCTCAGTCTCGGTTACCTCGATGAATTTTGAATGAATTAAATCCACTTCGATAGGTTTTTGGAAACTAAGGGAATCAAGCAATGTGGGAATCGCATGAGATGATAGAAAAGCATCCACAATCTTACTGAATGGCAGAGTAAGATCAAGGAGCTAATTGCCTCTCCCTGCTCTAAATTCTATGGTGAAGACACAGTCTGGTTTATAAAAGACACGAGATTCACTGAAGTGAATATTCAAGGCAACAGAACCCGAGCCTACACAGTGTGACTAACATCCAGTGTTAGCTACGGCTCAGCTCGGACTGCCCTCATGTCTCTGTGGTATGGCAGGTCCTACTCCAGGGCTTAAGCACGATGATCAAGGTTGATACTCAAGTGTTGAACTGAAAGAATGCTATACACTGGCAGATGAAATGTTAAACCAAGGCCTGAGATGCCTGCTTAAGTTTAAGATCCAATTACATTCATTCAAGAAAGAGCAATGGAGTTATCTCTGTTGTCGTGGTCAATATTTATCCTCAATAAGCTTCACAAGAACAAATTTATTGGTCATAATTAGTGGTTGTTTGTAAGAAACTTGACTACCATACTTCTCATATTTCAACACTGGCTGCCATAATGATTGTCTGATGGTGGTGAACATTTCTATATAAATACAAGTCTTTCATAGAATCATGGAATGTTACAGTACAGAAGGAGGCCATGTGACTCATCATGTATAGATCAGTTCCCAAAAGAGCTACCCAGCTAGTTGGTTAGTTGTTCTCTAGTCTCTTCTAACAACTTAACCACTTTCAAATATATATGCAGTTCTCTTTTGAAACCTGCTATGGAAACGTTAGTAGGCGTTCCTTCCCTAAAATACATTACTGAGCCAGATGGGTTTTTTACAGCAATTAGCAATGGTTTCAAAGTTACTTTTACATGTTTTTAGAACCATGAATATATCTCTGCTTAACTTTTCCTACTCTAATTTCACTTTCTCCAGTCCATCCAGACAATTGAAACCCCCCCCATTTCTGGACTCATTCTAATTAATGTCTCCAATTAAAGTTGTTATAGGTATCTGATCAAGTTAGTCAGATAGGCAAGAAAATACATGGGACCTTGGTTCTAAAAATACAGGCAGAGCATTAAAAACAAAATGCATATGTGGCCGATGTTTATTAGGTGGAAACACGTTCACCGAAGAGAATAACGTAACGGAAAAGAGATACATGATATGATGTCATGATTAACTCGCTTCTGTGATATAACTGTCAGTGGGTTTGACTGTTAGTAAAAGGGTGGTGTTTCAAGACTACTTTAGGGATTTTTATTGTGCTTAATGAACCAACTTCTGGGCCAGGACGTCTGGATTCAAGTCCCACCAGCTCCAGAGATGTGTACAACATGTCTGAACAGGTTGTTTAAAAATATCAATATTATCATGACAATAATCATAACCTCAATTGCTTGTAGTCAAATTGAACTTTTAAACAAGACCTTTTTTCCCTTTTCCTTTTCTTCTTAAGCAGACAACATGTCAAACCTTGGAATTCACAGACAAATCCCTTCAGGCATAAAAATGGACAAAAATGTATTTATTCTGGCTGGTAAAATGTAATGCTGTATCAAAAGTTTACATTTGGTAAGTACTCCAAATAGATCCAATACTGCATTTAAAAAGTGAACAAATCAAATTAACTATTTCAGTTGAGGTTCTTTACAGCAGTCCCTAACAACGAGGCCTTATCTTAAATGTTCAGATAACAAACTCCTTAAAAGAAGGCATTTTAGCACACTTGCCTTCAATGCTCAGACTTTTGAGTAAAGGAGTTGGGATGTCATATTGAGGTGGTACAGGACGTTGGTGAAGTCTCTTCTGGAGTACTGCGTTGTAGTTCTGGTTGCCCTGCTATAAGATGGATATTATTAAATTGGAGAGGGTTCAGAATAGATTCACATCTATGTTGCCAGGAATGGAGCGTTTTAGTTATAACAATAGGCTGAATAGGCATGGATGTTTTACACTGGAGCACAGGTGATTGAGGATTCACCTTATAGAGGTTTATAAAATCATAAGGGACATTGATAAATTGAATAGCAAAGTTTTTTTTTCTGTAGGGTAGGGAAAATCAAAAGTAGGGGACCTTTTTGAAGGGGAGTGGAACAAGTTTTAAAAAGGACATGAGGGGCAATTTTTTACACTGAGAGTGGTTCGTGTGTGGAATGAACTGTCAGAGGAAGTGGTACAGTTGCTTCACGTAAAAGGCATTTAGATAAGTGCATGAATAAGAAAGCTTTGGAGGGATATGGGCCAAATGCAGGCAAATGGGACTAGCTTAGTTAGGAAAACTTGGTCAGCATGGACTATTTGGACCAAAGGTCTGTTTACATGCTGTATGACTCTATGACACATTATACTCCACTGACAACATTTTAATCTTAAAGAAAACATAGCCAGACTCTCTCAGTCAAATTGCAAATCCAACTATCTTGTATTATGCCTTTTGTAATCTTGAAACACTGAAAAGTTTTATCTAACACACCTAAAAATGGGATAAAGTTAATCAATTTAACTATATATTGACAAACCTTTTGAGACTGAATGCAAAAATCTGTTGTCCTGAAAGAAGAAGTCACGTTGGTCAAAGTTTAGATATCCTTATCATAGCATGATTTTTAATGTTGTAAAGATCCAAATTGCAACTGACATACATCGTACCTGAGCTGAAGCAATCGGATATTGACGGAGGTGGAAAAAAGAGGAAGTTTCAATTACATTGTTCAATCAGCTCCTTTATTGAGCAGATGTACTTACAATGCTTTCATTGTAGTTCTTTCGACTCATTAGAGAAGGTTGTAATAAAATGTGAATTGAATGATTTCTGTCAGGTCACATCCATTTTATTGAATCATAGTTTAATAAATGTATTCAAAAGCATCTGATCTAAAGTTAGTTTCTCATATCCATATGATCTGCTACAACTGAAACTAAAATATCAAGATGTACAATTCAGTGAATAATACAAATATAAGCTTATCGTGCAAAGTAATGAATTGATAACCAATTTAATTTATGGAATTTAATATATCACGTTAAAAGTAATACACTGTTTAAGAGAGTCCCATAAAGCATATTGTTGATGGGGACAGCATCATCTCTCTCTTTCTCTATTGCCTCCACAGCATACATATACTTTGAAAGAACATAAATCAGATGGGATTAATGGAAGCTGTTGAACTATGAAAAGGGCCATTTAGACAGTGAAAATTTAATGAAAACTTGACTAGCAATAAAATAGATCACAAGCAGACAAAATGCATTACAATGAATGGCACTATTCAGTTAAATGTTTGAAATCAGACTGTTCTGATCCTGCAATCTCATGGCAAAATGATGCTGGGATGATTTGATTTATATTTCAACTATGTCATCTAGTTTTATAAACTTGCCCCTTCCTAGTTGCTAAATAGGAATGACAGATGTCAGGTACCCTTAAAATAAATCATATATAACATTGTGCAGTCAGTCAGGGAGGATACCATAGTCTGCAAATCGCATGCTTACGACGTCATTTAGAAAGAAATCTGAATTTTAAACCATAGTGTGGAGATCAGGTCTTCTAGCTTCTATGTATTAGCCACATTACAAACATAAAGAAAATACTTTAATCATTAGTTATTGCTACCAAAGTCACTAAATATCTTCTTTTAAAATACTTTGAGTCGGAATATTGGCTTACAGCAGCAGAACAGAATGCACTCCACATGAATTATCAACTCATTCTCAACATTAAGATTTTGCTTTCCATTAATTGAAAAATATCATGAACATTCTTATTGACAAACCCAATAAAATTAACAATGAGACAAGAGAAGATATCTACAAAAATGTTGAACAAACATGCTGTGAACGTCAGTGAAATGAAGATCTCGCCCAACGAAAAATCAGTCATTTCTTCACTGTTGGGAAAGACCAATTTCATGACCTATAATATCTTACTAGAAATAATGAAAACAGGAAATTTGAAGTATTGCAAACAAGTAGCAACTAGAGATCTCACACCTTCATCTGAATATTTAAAAATACTTTCAAGATTAGAAAACAACTCATTTTCAGCTGAAGAATGCTCAAGTACAAAATAGAATAAATATTAGAAGATAATTAAGGACAAACAAAACAATTTCCTCTAATTCTTCTGACAAAGAAGGAAATGCTATTTGTGTGTGCATAGAATTTAAAAGCTTTAGTATACAATGCAGAAGAATATAAAGGTCTGGGACTCAGTAAAATTGCAAATGATAATTATCTTCTTAAATCAAAATAAGAAATATTTCCAATAGGCAATAGATGGAAAAACTGAATAATGCATTATTAGAGGAGAAAGTGAGGACTGCAGATGCTGGAGATCAGAGCTGAAAATGTGTTTCTGGAAAAGCGCAGCAGGTCAGGCAGCATCCAAGGAACAGGAGAATCGACGTTTCGGGCATAAGCCCTCCTTCAGGAATGAGGAAAGTGTGTCCAGCAGGCTAAGATAAAAGGTAGGGAGGAGGGACTTGGGGGAGGGGCGT
>NC_057744.1:22939494-23029909 GCF_004010195.1 Chiloscyllium plagiosum
GAAAGTGTGTCCAGCAGGCTAAGGTAAAAGGTAGGGAGGAGGGACTTGGGGGAGGGGTGTTGGAATTGCGATAGGTGGAGGGATGTCAAGGTGAGGGTGATAGGCCGGAGTGGGGTGGGGGCGGAGAGGTCAGGAAGAAGATTGCAGGTTAGGGAGGTGGTACTGAGTTCGAGGGATTTGACTGAGACAAGGTGGGGGGAGGGGAAATGAGGCAGAGGAGATGACCTGGGGTGTGCAGTGAGAGAGGGACTCACTGAAACACATTATTAGAGCCTACTTTATCAAGCCAATTTAAAAATAACATCAACTTCATAATCTCCAGGAGATTTAGGAACTGGTTGAAAGTTTTGTTGAAAACTAATTGTAAACCTTGAAACGACAAGGTAGACACGAGTGTTCACTGCCTGAATAGTAACAGGGTGCAATAGATATTTTCTAACCAACCTGTTCAGAGATGTCATTACACTCGTCTGGAGCAGGCGGGATTTTATTCCTTGCCTCCTGGCTCAAAGGTCTATTACTGACCTCAAGGGAGAATTATCTGGTATTTAAATAATTCACCTGTTCTTAATTCTTAATTTCATTGAAACCACTGAAATGAGAATCAATCCAGTTAAATATATTTTCTTTTGCTTTCTTTTTATTTTCTTTTATTTTCCAGTCTATCCAGAAGTACTCATAACACAAAACTGAATGATTTTTTTTATATTCCACATCACCAAATCAACCCTGGTACATTTTTTCCCCATCTATTAACCACCAGCAGCAAATCATTCGTGTTTTCCAATTACTTAATTTAAGAGCAAAGCCCATTAAGGGCAATGCAGGCCATCAAGTATGAGGAAGAGATAGGGAGAGGAGAAGGGGACTAAATCTAAATGGAGTTGGAAGCATGGATAAAGCACTGTAGTGCCTACCTCTCTCTAAAGACATCACAAATATTGATGGACACCGCGTAATCCCTCTATAAGGCGATGCAAGCACAAGCATAGCCATGAAAGATGGGCCGACAGTCAGCAACTATGACCAACCATCAAACCAAGTTAGAAAATGGATGTGTTACTGACATAAGCTGATTGCTGTCCAGATGGTAAAGTATCCACCACAATAGGGAGGGAACTAAGACAACTGTTGGATAATATTAAATTATAAAGTACAGAACCAAAGGCACTGTCCATGCTTTAGATTTGTAGAGGCAGCAGAGGCTACAATTTGATGTTAAAGGTGACTCATTTGAAAATAACTTCAGTGGGGCCTAGCTTTAGCAAGACTGATAAACTTGATATACTTGGACTGAAAAAGTTAAGACAGCCCTAATGAAAATTAAAAGCAAAATACTGTGAATGTTGCAAAGCTGAAATAGAAACAGGAAGTGCTGAAGAAACTCAACAGGTCTGGCAGGATCTGTGGAGAGAGAAACAGAGATATTTGAGTTCAATGGGTTTTTCAGAATAGAATCTGTTTCAAAGAACAATTGTTGGACTTGAAGCATTAATTTTGTTTCTCTCTGGACGCTTTTAGGTAATAAGAGTGGAATGAAATTTAGATGTGTACCAGCAAGGTACCATATTCTTGGATTCTAAATTCAAGCATAATCTTAATTCATTGATGAGTATTTAGGAACAGCCATGAGGGAAAATTAGGCTAACAGTCTTGTATCATTCCTTTCCACTATTCATACATTCTTTTATAGAAAAATCATTCATTAAAAAGATTCTGAAATACATTATTTATGAAATACAAGCTTTCTCCATTCTGGGATTACCAAATTTTCTAAAGTGATGATTTTCATAAGATCTAAGTCCAATTGTATTTAGTTTTGTTAAAGATTGTCAACATTTAAAATTTGCAATACATTACTCAGAAATTCAAATAACAATTGTTCTGACTTTTTTGTTTCATCCAACCATTGCCTGTTTCATTCTCCATCCGTACAACCCTCAAATACCTATGCTCTTAATATTGGACTCTTGTACATCACTAATATTCACCACCACCACCATCCCCTGCCCTCCATTGACAAGAAGTGTCTTCAACTAAATTCATCTGTCTCCTTTTTGCCCTTTAAGATGCTCCTGAAAATCTCTGGTATTGACTAGGCTTTGTGTCATCTGTCTACTAATTTGGGCGATACTTGGTATGAAATGTTATTTGATGACACTATCATGAAGCACCTTGGTTTGTTTCACTACATTACTAGTGCTATACAAATGCAAGTTGTTTTTGTCATTATTACGTCACAGCGGTTGTGTTCTACATAACACTTCTATTGTTATTCTTCTTCCCAGGAATTCAGAAAATCAACAATTGAATAAAAGAGTCATCTAAGGTGGTAATGTCCATTGAAGTAATATTCTGAACCCATTCATTTGTTGTCATTTTATATAATTCCAGACTTTCTGACATGACCATCCTGATGTATTTTGTAATGGAATGTTCCCTGAGCTTTCATCCAGTATAGCAGCCATTGAATTTGACATATTGATATCATGGTAAGTATATGTCCCTCCTCAAGTAGGGAAGCCAAAATGTGTGCAATACTCTAAATGCGGTCTCATAAATACCTTCTGAAGTTGTAGCAATAAATGCCAGATTTGCTCGATGAAACCAATGTTTATGATTCATGTGGACAAACACCTGTGTCCATTTGTACAGGCTGCATTTAAATAACAAACGTGCCAACTGCCATTGAGCCTTCTCTGAATTCATTTGAAAACTGGAGACAAAGTATCTATTTTGCAGCTTGTCATGTTCAGACTCTGAAAAGAATAAACTACTTCAGTCCAATCCATGTCTTTGGATGTAATGAAATGTCAATATTAAAGCTATAGTAACAAAAGCCACTGTTTGAAGTAGCTGTTTCACTCCTCATGTATATTCCAGTGAGATGGAGAAATCAATGCTTTGAGCTGAAATGCTAGCTTATCTCAGCCACTGACAACATAGATGAAGAACACTGGTCCAATTACTCCTCCAAACCCCTACAAAACATTTGGCTGCTGTCCCTCAGGTGGTAAGGCATTGGGAAAATTTTAACTCCCAAAAAAAGTGAAAGTGGGTCAGATGGAAAGTTATCATGTTAAAATGTCATCAATCCAACATCTTGGAACCCTTCCACATTTAACAAAGATGGCAATGAGTCTTCTCTCAGGAAGTAGTTAGGCTTCAAACTTCCATTTTAACATGCTTTAATTACTGTTGGCTGGGCTTTCTAGATGTCAGAAAAGAAGGAGGCAAAGTGTAAGGAGGGGAATCTATATCCATTAGAATATTTCTGCTATTGCTAGGGGGTTAGGAGGAGGAAGGCTTTCCTCTAGCAAACTTGCCCAGCACTCTCAAGATTACTTGTCTGATCTCTCAACAAAACTCCATCACAAACTCCACCCTACTGACATCCTCTCTCACTATTCTCCCTCCCCGCCTTACGATCTAATTCCCTCAACTTTTCCTTGTATGATCTGTCATATGTCATCTGTCAGCCTCTCTCTCCTGAACTCCATTCAACAACCACGAGACCTTAGCCATGGCCTTTAAAATTATAGCATCCCCACAGCGTGGAAACAGGACATTTGGCCCAACTTTATCAGTCAACTTCCTGGTCCACCACCTAGCTAAGCCTGCCAATCAAGCTGCCTATCAGATATAAAGTATGGACCACAATCAACAAAAAAAAATCACATGTATCTTGAAGATCCTCACCATTTCTCCTCCAGCCTGCAGGTCAAAAACACTGCCTCAGTAATTAACCTGATGATTGCCTCTGCGCTCTTTTGGGAGGAAATGATTGTTGGTGTTTTAACCTGCTCGTCTTCACAATCCCTGCTGAGTTACAGGTAGCTAAAAATCTGTCTTCCCAGGTGACTGTGTCCCATAATAACTTATGCAGGCTTGCAGTTATGTTGTCACATCCTTCGTTTCATCTTTATGAAAATTTAATTCCCAAGATGGAAAACAAAATCTCTGAATCTTTTACCAGGTAAAGATGAGAGAAAACTATGGGCCTTGTTTCTAATCAGATGATGAGGGATCAGGCAGTTCCCTTATTTTCCCTTTCCTTCTTTGACCACAACAGGTATTTTAAAATATGATATAATTGCCAAATCTATGTTCGTTTAAGTGCTTAGATGCTGTGACCATAAAAAACATAGTCAGTCAGGTTTTTTGGAGTTTTATTAAACAGGAAAAAGAGATAATTTATTATACTTTACACCCACATATTATATGTTTTATTTTCTAAAGCTGGGTAAAATTAAAAAGGCATAAAAATCCTGGAAAGTTGGTAAATTGCTTAGTTTCAGGCTGCATGATCCTGATGTTTTGACAAATTATTTATCTGTTCTTCTGGAGTTAGTAGTGTTGCTTTGAATTATTCTAAAATCTCGTGCAGCACCTAAGTAATCAAAATTAGCAGACAGGATTCAACAACTTGTAACTTAGATTGATAGAGAGAGAGAGTGAGAGAGAGAGAGAATAGGAAGGAATCCATCCATAGTCTTGTTCTTTCAGTGCTTCAAGTGCTTGTTCTGGCTTGCAGAGAAAACAGGTGCTTAAACACTTGAAGTTAAATGATGACATGAGCTTCTCTCTTCAAATGCCCAGTAACCTAAATATGACCATGGGGTAGAGCATTTCAATGTTAACTTGATTTGATAAACCAGGGTCTGGTTATTCATGGTTAGTCTAATTGTTGTCTACACCCATTTGGGTATCCAGGATTATCTGGTCACCTTGCTGACAGGTTCGGAAATGGCCCACATTGGTCCACTTTTATGGTTGTTGTTCCAGTTGTGGCTTGCCTTATAAGATGTAGTAATTTCAATGGCTATTGGAATATAGATGTGTAGCCATCTTTGATTGTATAGTAATTCCTGGTGTCTGGAATGTGACTTCAGTCTATTTTTAAAATTCCATTAATGGTTTCTTGCCAGTCAATTCAATTTTATATATTTATCAGCATAATTTCAGAACAGATAGAAATGGCAATTCATGCTAACAATACTGTTTGTTGCTGTTTGAATTTTTCCATTCAGGTTAAGATGGAGAGTTTAAATGGGAATTCACCAGAAAAACAAAAGGAAATATGCAAGTGTAGGAAATCAATTTAAATGAAAAGTAAGATTAGATTTTATCAGTTTATTGTTACAAATACGTGATGAAAATAGGCCAAGCACTCACCTTATAAAAATCTTTCAATTGAAGGAAGAAGAAATATTTTATTTCTTGCACATTGCAATTTTTGAACATTGTTCAATGTATTGTGTGAATAGTGTCAAATAAAACTTTTGTTGCTACTTCTTTACTCTTTACCACTCATTGTCTTACCACCATAAAATGTACTATTGCCTAACTGTGCTGTGTTGTATACTGCAGCTTTCAACAAGACAATTTTAAAAGATTCAATGTCATTGCTGTGTAATTCTGAAATCATAATAAGCTGTAAAATCTGATTTTTCCAGCTAATGGGTGATAAATATCTCACCTGAAAACATCCCTCATCAAGTGATCCTTAGTTTTACACTTCTACAGCTAAAGTCACATTAGATAGATGAAGTATCTGATAAACCAATAAACTCATTGAAGAAATTGATTACTATTAATAACAGATTTATAAAAAAAAACCATAACACACTTTCACCAATGGAAATTCATGGAGGGAGAATCTGATATAAGCCACATATTAGAGAAAGTTCCATATCAAAGGCCACAGTCTATCACCAAACACTGAAAGTGAGAGGTTTTTGTAATTAGCTGAAAATGTGTTGCTGGAAAAGCGCAGCAGGTCAGGCAGCATCCAAGGAACAGGAGAATCGACGTTTCGGGCATAAGCCCTTCTTCAGGGCTTATGCCCGAAACGTCGATTCTCCTGTTCCTTGGATGCTGCCTGACCTGCTGCGCTTTTCCAGCAACACATTTTCAGCTCTGATCTCCAGCATCTGCAGCCCTCACTTTCTCTCAAAGATTTTTGTAATTAGCAAAGACTTGACTGTTAAGAAACTGGCACTTCCTGACAAGCATGCATATTTTCCAGATAAAAAAGTTTAGGAGGCTATTCAAATTTCTGTGGAATCAAAGACACCTTTTGAAAGAGGCTATCTGGTAACTTATGTTGCTGTTTGGTCTGTATCAGAGCTGTCTATCCTCGTGCTGTTTTTCTGCTTTTCCTCATACTCTTCCTCAGGCACTTATCTAATTCACTCCTAAATGTGATTGTCACAGCTTCACCAGTCAGTTCTTCCATATGCTAACAACCATCTGTGTGAAAAATCATCCAAACTCCTTTCATCATTCTATTAGTCATTGTAAATTTATGGACCTTTTTGTCAATGCATCAACCACTGTTAATAATCTTTCAATATTTACACTGTCAGTGTCTTTCACAATTGTAAACACCTATGTTAAAATCCCCTTGACCTTCTTTGCCTTAGTAAATGCAACTTTATTCAAATCTCTCATCATGGCTATATCCTCTTATCATTAATACCATTTTAATGAACTTATAGGTTCTACATGGCTCCACTTTCTATTTAAATTAAAGGGGGCAGAATATTACAGCTTGTGGCCTATTCAATGTTTTAGCACAGGTTCTCATCGTCTTGTAGCTTCTGTATCAATATTGCCATTTTTAAAACCACAGAAATGCATTTTTCCTTTAAAAAAGCACAACATCTTATATTATTGCTATTTTTTTCTGGGAGGCAAATAGTAAAGTTTAATCTCTATTAGTTGAATTAAGTGCAGAAATGCAACCTTGATCTCAAAGGAATCTAATTTGTAGGTGCTGTCGTCTTGTACAAAATTATCAGGTGACACTGTCTTCAGCAGCAGTGCCACAAGCAAAGAGTCAAACTTAATAAAGAAACTATAATGTGAATGTTGACAAAATTATGTGTTGGTCTGATGTGCAATGGAGTCTTTTGGGCCAAGTATATTCAGTTTCTATTGAGTGATATATCAGTTAACAACGATATAATTAGCCTGAAGAGAGTATGGAATATAAAATTCATCGAGGTTCTAGTTCTAACACAACCCAGTGACCCCTGCTGGTCAGTGTGTGTGTGTCTCATTATATGATCAGGAAATATCTGGGTTCACGCATGATCCTTCCTGTGTCATAACTTTTCTGTACATCACTTACGCATGTGTGCTTATCCATACTTATGCATTCACACACCCTAGTAAGCACAATCTAATGCTGAGATACACACACACAGACACACCATTCACATGCGTGCAGTTCATTGTATAGTACTGTGATACAAATGAAGGACTCTGATTTGGGCAACACACCAAAGGTTTGCTGCCTTTTCATGTCACTGCCTTTGGGTAAACTAAATTGGGGGAAATATATTGATTGTTTCTGACCCGTATAACTAAAGTACTGAATCACATCTTATGTATGTGTGAGATATTTGACAGAGACAGAGCGGGTGAGAGGGCGACCACTGATTCTATTGAAGTTTGCTTTTCAGGGTTTTAAAATGTTCATAAAACTCATCACCAGTACAATGAACACGTAATGCTTGAATTGCAAATACTGCTACATTAAATATAAAATCTCTGTATTTGTGTAATATAGAACTCAACAAATTAAAGACAGCACATGCCAACATCATAGTACTTTGTGCATTTTCTTTTTGTTGATAATCATCATTTGGCTATTCCAGGGAAATAACAGCCAAAATGATGCAGCGTTCAATAAAGCTGCAGTATCAGACATTGTTGCTCCTACAAGAACGAAGCACATTTTGTGGATTTATATTGCAACTAGGTGAACTGTTTCCTGTTAGGTGGTAGGAACCATTCTTTCTCGGGGATAATTGAGAAAGACTTCACTGATTTGCATGCAGCTGTTATTGTGAGGGTACTAGCAGCCCACCCTGGATGCTTGTTTCCTTTGGTACAGACCATTCGCTGGATAAGTCCCATGCCCCCATGGGGGTGGGCTCTCGGGGTACCAGGACTGGTTTCTCTATTCAAAAACACACAGATGTTACTCCACGCTTCAGATCATTTCGCTGCTGCTGGGCAGTTTCATTCGCTGAGCTGGATTGAAGGAACTGTGGGGTGGCTGGGTTTATGTAGAGCGCTTTTTCATGGGCTGCATTAACTTGGGGGGACTGAAAGCAGCTGCAGGATTAGATACAGAGATGCTTTGAATTCTGCTTCTGTGCTTAAAGAAAGGGATTATGACTGAATGGAAGTCAGCTAACAGCATGTGGTGGGAATCTCAGACCATTCACTCTCCAGACCTGAGGTACCTTATTCTTTTTTCAAAGTCTCTATGATTTGTATACCGTTTATGAGTCTGCTTGTGCAGCTTTAGAACCGTGGTATTAGATGTTTAAGTAAGTCTTTCAGTCAAACGACTGCAGTATATATTGCCACGGATATATTGTATGTGTGTGAATGGAGCTCATCGCTAATCCTTAACTCTTTGAAGGGTTTATTTTCTTTCTAAGCAGCAAATGCACCTTCCTTTACATTGTACAAAATTAACTGTTTGTCAAATCATACTGGACAAAAACGGGAACAAGGACCATTGCTCAGAGGTATCTTGATGAGAAGCTGATTTGGAATCATTGAGCACTATAATGCAAAATTCACATTTGCAGCTATTAAACTGTTAAAATATCTCTCCCCCCCCCGCCCCCCACCACGTTTTTGATAAGGTGCTGAAGCAATTGCTACTGCCAGTATTCTTAGTTATCGCTCTGAATTGCAAAGTTGGAGTGTTCCGAGTATTCTGCTCCCGAGTGAACCGCAGTGTCTTGTTTGGAATGGACGGTAACAGTCTGAAAACAAGAGCTTTCTTTCAGTGTGAGAGCCTTTCTATTAGCTGATTTTAATGGGTAGCGAGGGATTTACCAAGGCTTCCTCGTGCTGAAACCACAGATACCCAGATCTCCCGCACCAAATATCTTGAGCATTTTTTTTCTTTCAAGTCTCCTTTACATAAAAGCTTTTCCCAGTAACGAGTGAAATGATTCGCATGAGGTTTAACCTTTTCAGCACCGTTTTTGTTTCCCCACTGCAACTTTCCAGAATAAATGTTGGATCAATTTGGAAGAAAAAAACTCTCTGCAGGCACAGGCCACTCAACTCTGTTTCTCTTAAGAGGGATGTGAAAACATACTGCTTTCAAAGGTTTGCCTGTATATTTTGATTCAACTCCCTGATTGAACAGCGAATGTGCCCAGTTGCTTTAATCTATCGGCATCATTACCAGATTAAAGCTGTGTTTGAGATACATTACAGTATGAGGTTGCAGAGCATCTGGATGAACTTAATTGCCAGTAGCCAGTACCCACAGTTATCAGCTAGTGACCCAGTATATGGCATTTTGCAGTCATTAAGGGCAGCTGTTATCCTATCCCAATTCATGGTTGGATATCCGTTGCCTGATTCCGGGATGCTGTTTGCTTTTACTTGCAATTTTCCGTCAATGCCTCACAATGGTTTCCTCTCATCTGTTTAAGAATCTACATATAGGGCACTTAAACTGCAAATGAGAAGTTGTATTTCCCCGCATTTCTTACGATATATTTTGTGCAACTCATTGCGAAGCCACTGAGTACGGTCTACAGTATATGAAAAAGATTTTTTTTGGCAGTGTGAAAATCAAACGAGCCCACAGTGCACTAACACAAATGTGTGCAAGGTTTCCTTCAAATGAAACTTGTGGAGTGAGTGGGCAAGTAAACGAGGAAAATGTATGGACAAAAATATCCATCAATATTTGATTCTATAGAAAAACAAATCTATTTGTTAAACTGTCCACTCACAGCAATAGTCACATTGTTGTTATTCAGTATATTATGCTCACTGTTTCTCAATTAGCATTTTGTAATCAACAAATAAACACCATATAAATCTATAATGTAAGTGTTTCAGGAGCTGTTGTTATGGGAGTTTATTTAAAAAGTGCAATAACACTCATCTGGTCATTCAGACCAGACTAGTCTATATTGCATAGCAAAAGTAGAAAAGGGTGAAATATGCAACTTATATGTCATTGGGTGAGCAGTTGTAAGCTTATTTAGATGCTTGGTTAGATCTACCTCTGTAATTGATAATAAAAATGGAACTATAACCAATAAAATGAAATTGAAGAGGTGCTATATTATGGTCTATCTTGAACAGAACTATGAGAGGGAATCTGGACCATTGCCAATTCTTGTCATTGTCAGGGGCTAAACTTCTTTCCAAGATATTGACACATGAAGATTAGTTCTGCTGATTTACTTTTTAATTTACCCAGCTAAGTATTTTACTAGTTGACAGAGAGCACTCATTGTCTTGCAATTAGGGCTCTCACACAGGAAAAGCTGACTGTGGTTTGATGATATTTTTCTATCCTTTTCAATAGAAATTGGATTGTATGAAAATCCCAGTATCAGGCACAACCTGTTATAAATGTTAAATATCGATGGCTGATTTGATGTCTTGAGTGAAGATTTATAAACAGAAAGAAATATCCAAGTAACCTCCAACCATGACTATTAAATCTATTATAATAGTATTGTGTCATTTACTCTAAGAACACACAACAAACGATTGGATAAGCCACAAGTTACCACTAATCGGCTTGCTCTATTATTAAAAAGCTGCAACCTCAACTTCATCAGACAGCATATGGTGCAGTATTCTATGCAGCAGCTTATTAATACCAAAACTTATATTAGTTACTATGAATTGTTATTAATTTCGTCAAGTCATGTCTTAAACCTTCACTTGAAGAATATGCTATTGACTTCTCTTCAAACTTGACGCAGCATGTTTCCATTGATTTCCCATTTCACATTAACCCACTCCTAATGCAATCCCCTGTTTAGAGATCTCAGTATCCTGCTATTCTTTTTATCCTCAACAGATTTGAAAAGCAAGACATTCTTACCAGTTTTATTTTGCTCTTCCAGAGGGGGTGATATATGCTGGGATTCTAGACCCTTGGTGACGAGCACGTCTACCCCGACTATCTCATCCGACTGGCCTCCCTTCACATTTGAGCTGGCAAAATTGTAAATAACAGTGGTGCAACTGGACTGCTAGTACATCAGAGACCCCTTTTATACTGCACTCAGTAAGATTGATAGAGAGAGAAAATATCAGGCATGGTGTAAAACCCACTTGCAAGTCTCTCTCATGTTCTTTAATTTTACCAGCTTTGGAAATATTACTAAATTGCTCAATTGCAGGATGTTCACAGTCCCAGACCAATTTACTACTAAGTCAACAGTGAGATATGCTCAAGTTTCAACGGGTTCACTGGATAGCGAAGAATTGCAGAAACCTGGCCAGTTTTACTCTCCGTGGACCAGAAATGTTGACGTGAATCAGTAAACCTTCATCATGCATAAATATTTAGCCACAGCCATTAACACTATCTGTGATGGGATATAGCTATCCTTTGTTAGCCAAATATTTAGCATTGTTTCTGGAAATATGGGATGAAATTAGAACATTTAAATTTTTGGGGGGGATGTGCGTGTTGCAGCATTTCATATCACTCCTTTGCCCTTAAGAAGATGGTGCTGAGCTACCTTTTAGAACAGCTGTGGTTGTTATGATTTAGAAATGCTCTCAGTGTCATGTTTGTTATAATTTTTTATGCCATTAGTTGTTTTTTATGACTTTGTTTCTTGAAACTAATAAAATAAGAAAATGTCTTTGGTTTCCTTAATCCAACATCTAACTTGTTTTCAGTAAGATTTCAAATGTCCCTGTTTTCCAAGTTATTCCATTGTGTAATTGGGTAAGCTCCCAGGATAGAATATGGTCCAAGCCTGGCTCCATTTGTTCTCAATTGATCATAGTGTACTCCATTCTTTATCCTCAGATTTTAAAAAAAATTGTACGTGGATTTGCAAACGAAAATTGTCCTTTGACACATGTATCAATCATGGAGATCTCTATCATTTGAACCCGGAGTTGGATGACAATTAAGAGTTTGAACCAGACAAACTGGAACTGACAATTCCAGTTTGAACCAGAAACTAAGCTAGGATGTTTCTTTACTCTGACCTCTGCTGTATAATGTCAAAAATGGAATATGTCACGTGTACCTACTGCTGTGTTTGAACATCCCAACTGGTGCAAATGAACCAACCAAGCCAAACAAACTTTTTGACCCTCAGCAATCCAATTTTTGACTTCTGGTGAAGAGCTAGGTATTGGAGGTTTACTCGGCTGATACCTGGGATAGCAAGACTGTCCTCTGAGGACAGAGTAGTGTAATTGAGCCTAAATTCTCTGCAGCTTAGAAGGTGGAGAAGGAATCCGATTGAAATGTATAAAATTGCAAGATGGCTAGACAGATTAGATGCAGGGATGACATTTTGCCTGGAAATAAGCCAGACAGCCTCAGGATTTGGGATAGATCATTTGGGACTAAGCTATAGCAAGGTTGTTTTCATCAGTGAGTAGTGAACCTGTGGCATTCTCGACTGCAGAAGGTTGTGGATGCAAACTCATTAAATATATTCAAGAAAACAAGGTTTTTTTAGATCTTTTTAAGCACCTCAATGAGTATGGGGAGAAAGCAGGAATATAACATTGCAACTGAGCATCAGCCGTGATCACACTGAATTGTGGAGCAGGTTCAAAGGGATAAATGGCCTACTCTTGCTCCTAGTTGCTCTGTTTCCATCTGACAACAACCAATATTAAGCAAAGTGTCAATAATTATTTTTTGAATCTGTTTCTGATGGAACATGTGCAAATTAATGTATCCTTGTTATGGGACTTGATGCTGTCATGTCAGGTTAACCAATCCTGGTATTAGCGCAATTATCGGCCATCGTCATAAAAAACAGCATCTTCCTGCACATTATACCTGCAATTTTTATTGTGTGTCAGTGTGTGTTTTCCTTCAGTGTAGGCATTTCACAAATGGCTCCACCAATCCAGAGTGGCCGAATTCGTGGGGGATAGGAACAAGGAAAGGGTAGTATGTGTCACAGAGTTATCAAAATAAAGGTAAAACCAAGGGCAATGAGGAGTCAGTTTGTAAATTCAAGATCCAGCTTGTCATAGTGGAATTCTGATCCAGTAACTATGGACAAAATATATATGAGATCCTTGTCACATCCCCATTGCTCAGTAACTTTTGCTGCTCGGCATGTCAAACAGAGTGAACATCTACAGTCAGGGTAGCTGTATGCAGCTTCATTACCCGTATTTAAGGGAATTAAGTCAGAACAAGATTCTCATTCTTTATCAATATCCAACCAAATAAACGTGAAGGGATGATTCTTTGCTCAGTGGGGACTAGTTTTGATCATGCTTCCACCCATAATCAAATACCTTGGCACAGTTTGCATTTATATAGTGTTTGTAATTTGACACCAAGGCATATAAAGCGATATTAAGGCAAGTAAGAAAGATTTGCATTGATATAACATATTTTGTGACTTCAGGGGGTCCACAATCATTTTAAAGCAGATAAGTTACTTCTGAGTGTAGTAAATAGTGTAATTTAAGAAACTGGACAATAAATCTGCTCACACCAAGCTCTCAAAAACAGCAATATGCTAATAATTAGTTAATTTGATTTTTCAATGTTGATTGAGAGATAAATATTAGTCACAACACAAGGGATGACTGTCCTGCTCCTCTGCCGTTGGGATCTTTTGTGTTCACCTTAGAGATCAGATGGGATCTTTGTGAAACACTTCACTCTAAAGCTGGCATCCGTGACAGTGTGTCACTGGTGTCAGGCTAGAGTTTTGTGCTTAAGTCTCTGAAGTGAGACTTAATCCCACAATTTTCTGATTTATGGGTATGCATAGCACAAAGTGAAACATAAAAAGATAGGCTTTAAGGAACATTGCAAAGGAGGTAGAAAATTGGAGAGCTTGGGAAGGGAATTCCATCGTCGAGGACCTTGGCAGCTGAATGCATAGTCAATATCAGTGGACAAATTTAAATTGGGATTAAAAGGGCAGACATAGCACAGATATCTTGGAGAGTTGTAGAGCTGGAGGAGGAAGAGGAATACAGAGATAGGGGCTGGCAAGTCATAAGGATTGGAAATGTGGATCAGAATTTCACAGTCAAGACATTGCAAACCAGAAGAGAGGATAGATGAATAGGATTCTGTGTATATTAGGATATGAGTGACAGTTTTGAATTAGCTTAAATTTAAGGTGGTCAGGGGCTTGGATGTTGGCTAGTAAAACATTAGAAAAGTCAAGTCCATGGTGTGAATTTGCCTCCAACAGGTTGTTGCTACCTGATGTGGCAATGCTAATATTAGTTGCCATAATAAAGAATCAGGCCATGAAAATGGGTATTGAAGAACCTATCAAATATTTGTGAGAACTGACTTCAATGATCAAATATTCCTCAGGCACATGTCCATCCTATTAATAAGCTATTAGTTTGCAACAGAGGAACTACCAGTAGAGTGTCATGCTTCAAGTCATATGACATTTCAATTTGCTCAAGTCACAGCCATGATACAATGATGATATATTGCATGTTCCTTAAAGATATATTGACCATAAGACATAATGCAACATTCCCCTTTTTCCAGAGATAAAACTTATCCAAATTTGATATACATAGCTATACAATGACTTGTCAATTCAATAATTGTCCAAATAGAGAAAATATATATTAGAAAGCTACTATTTCAAACTTCAGTTTAATGATTTCAAGGTTTGACAACCCATCCCAATGTGGTGATCACATACCCCTCTGGAGAGATATAAATTGTTCTCATGAGGTACTGCATTTTGGAAAGTCAAATCAGGGCAGTACTAATACACTTAATGGTAAGGTTCTGGGTAGTGTTGCTGAACAAAGAGATCTCGGATTGCAGGTTCATAGTTCTTTGAAAGTGGAGTCGCAAGTAGATAGGATAGTGAAGAAGGTATTTGGTAGGCTCTCCTTTATTGGTCAGAGCATTGAATATCAGAGTTGGGAGGCCATGATGCAGCTGTACAAGACATTGGTGAGGCCACTTTTGCAATATTGTGCGATTCTAGTCTCCCTGCTATAGGAAGAATGCTGTGAAACTTGAAAGAGTGCAGAAAAGATTTACAGGAATGTTGCCGGGGTTAGACGATTTGAGGTATAAGAGGCTGAATAGGCTAGGGCTGTTTCCCTGGAGCATCGGAGGCTGCGGGGTAACCTTATGGAGGTTTATAAAATCATGAGGGGCATGGTTAGGGTAAATAGACAAGATCTTTTCCCTGGGGTGGGGGAGTTCAGAACTCGAGGACATAAGTTTCGGGTGAGAGGGGAAAGATTTGAAAAGGACCTAAGGGGCAACTTCTTCATACAAATGGTGGTGGGTGTATGGAATGAGAGGAAGTGGTAGAGGCTGGTAAAATTATAACATTTGAAAGGTGTCTGGATGGGTATATGATTAAGAAGGGTTTATTCTTCATTCGTAACAAAATGAAGCCTACTTAATTTATCAATTTGTGTTCACTACTTGTTCACTTGCTCTGATTTTGTACAAGTAACTTGTATCTATAATAAATATTGTGATACTTGATGTCTTTTCCTGTTGATTTTTGTTTGAAGTTGGGCCAAGTGTTGGCAAATGTGACTAATTTAGGATATCTGGTTGGCGCGAATGAGTTAGACTGAAGGGTCTTTATCCATGCTGTACATCTCTATGACTTTATGCTTCTTGAGTGACACTTCTGTCGTCTTGATGCTGGCTGCTATCACTCAACATCAGCAGATAATTAGAATGTTCTTCCACCTTCTCCTCATGCATGACAGGTGTGCTATACATCGATCTGAGCTGGACTCTGGTCCTTTGTAATGCAGCACCATGATCAGTGATAACTTTGTATGATTTGGGCTGATTGCGTATTTTAGAAACCTTTATGTTATTCAAACATATGTCTTTGTATTTATAATACAAACTTGCATCTTAGTACACAATTTTGGCAGTATTTTTTTAACCTGCTCACTCATCATTGTCTCTTTAATTCTCCTCTGTCTTTGAAAACAAGATGTCCTATGTCTCAGAATGTTTAGACAATTGGTTGGTGGGCAGGTCATTGGCAGTTGCCTTCTGTGTAGGAATTGTGCTGGTAATGGTTATCAATCCTACAGTGGTGCTGTATTAAAATATAGCAATGCAATGTGAAAATGTTGCTTGCTGCTCATTACTTGATATTCATTGATTTTGCAGTACCAATCATATTTTGCTAGATCGGTAAGTGTGGATGGGTCACTCCAGCGATGACCAGTAAAATGGGTCATTTCCCATTCAATATACATGTTTTGAAATTGATTGCCAGTGTACTTTTGGCCATTGTCAGGTGCTATTTGATCAAGAACACAGAATAAACGGAAAATAGCACTTCTCATATAAAATGTGATCATTGTGCTAAGTTGTTGAATAATGGGAAAAGTAATCCATCACAAGGATGTAATCTTCCATATGCATTGTGAATAGGTTTACCACTTTCATCCAAGGAATGGCTGGAACATTGTGTGGATGTAGAGGTTCTCTCTATTGCTGGAAATATTTGTCAAGCCTCACATATATTCACAGGTCATTAAATATCCTGATTCTCCCCCGGCCTTCTTGTGCATTCAATATCATGTGCCCCTTGTATAACATGAGAATAATATCTTTTTGTAAAGCTGTTAGTATTAGGACTTCTTTGCCCTTGAAAATGACTTGCTATGACATACAAAGCTTGTCTCTGTATGGTCAAAAAGAACAAATCTTCTCAGGTATTTCTTTAATAAGGTGAGACCATATTTGGATGGTCTTTTGCAACTCTTGTAGTTTATCTTCAGAAGGTGCCAATTGCAACTGTTCACAATGACTCTGGCCAATGTGTAAAAGATCAACCGTAAAAATCTCTTCAACATCATAGTCCAGAGAATAAACATGAAAATCATAAGGAATATCCAACTGGCTTTTGTGTAAATTGGGTAACCTGCTCAGTGTAACACCCTGGTACCTGGCTTATATGTCACTTCAAAGTCAATCCTTGGACCTTGATAAATAGATGCTGCAAATATGGTGATGCACTTATTAGCAGTTTGTAGCTTATCACTGCCAGTGGCTTATGATCTGTTCAACAGTACATTTATTGCCAAATAAGTATGTGTGAAACAGCTAGATGCCAAATACCAGAGGTCAAGTCTCTCACTATAATGGAACAGTTGGTTTGTGCAGGTGACAGGTATTCAAACCAAAGGCAATAGATTTTTCATCTTGCAAAGGATACACACTTAGGCCTTTTAGCAACATATCCACACCAAGAATTATGCATATCTTAGAATTGTGATATTATGGTAAGTAGATGTGGCTGACAGAACCTGCTTGAGGCAATCGAATGTGTATTAAGGATCATGCTCACAAACATAGTGGATGTTCTTCTTGAGCAAGTTTCTCAGCAGAGATACCTTGCCCATTAAGTCAGGAATCTAAGGTAATAGGAAATTTTAAAATGGAATGTAATGTCACAGATCCTCTTTGTCATCGTGGTTGACATTTTAAAAAATATCTCCAGTCTTTCCAGGATTGGAACAGTTGATCTGCCTGACATTGACCTGGCACTACACACTTCACACTGTTAAACCGATCCTTGTCAGTGTTCTACTATCATCCATAGGTGAAGGTTATGCTCAGGACCTGCCTTTACCTTACTCAAGACTACAGTATTGTCAGTTATACAAATGCAGCTAGGTATATTCTCATTAATTCCATCCCTGTATTGCTGACTGAGAACCCAAATGGTAATTTCTGGATAAAGTACTATACAAATAATTCCCTGATTTCTCTTGGTATTCTTCTGCCAAATGGACAGAAGACAGCCTATGCTTTACACCCAGCTTGGAGAGAATCTTGCTCCTAAAATTTAGGATTTAATTTTTCCAGCATCGGTATTTTGTGTGGGCACCTTTTTTAAGTGAGAGGTTGAGGCATCTTAATTCTAGGCACACTCCAGAGTGTTATTTATCCTTAACACATATATAATAGAGCACTACCAATTGTGTGATTGTTGACCATCCAAATTATATCATTTCACTTCATCTTGTTCAGTTCCACTGTACACTATTCTTCCCTTGATGATCAGTAAATAGGATTGCATCATTTTTAAGATGTAATACTGTATCACCCTTAAAATTGTCAAATACATTTGGATACTGGTAAATTGAGATCATTGACTGATTCAATAGCATCATTTTTGTTTTGTTCTGCCACAGTGAGTATGTTTTGAATTTCATGAATTGTGACTATACTGAGATATGTGCATACTTGTAGTACAGCCTTTGCTGGACCCTTGATATCTACTAGGTAAAATAGTTTGAAAACCAAGATAAAGTTGCACAATGGCACTGTTGTGTGATTCTGCCAAAGCACTGAATTGGTAATCCCATTAAATGTTGTGAGATAATCTCTTGTTGGCTGCATCACTGAGTACCTTTGCTCAGGTACATGTCTTTTACAATGTACAGTGGTATTATGTTGGCACTAGTACCCGTGCTGATTTTAACTTTTAATGTGTACTGTCCTGTCTTTCAGGTCATAAAATATTAATGGATGTAAAAACTGCTGGTCACTTTATTACCAACAACATGGTGTGTGAGCTTAACAATATGATAAGCTTGGTCATCCTCTGAACGTTGCCTCTCATTTGGTTGACCCTATATGTCATTGATAGTTTTGCATTTGCAAATCCTCTTAACATTTTCTTGCTGCTAGTCTTGTGGTGTTCATCACCTGGCTTTTATTCTGGGATATGGCTTGGCCTGTAGAACCAGACTTCTTGCATGTGTGTGTCCAATGACCTTGTTGCCACACATTTAACAGACATCAAGAAACGCTGCACAGTTGTTGGGTACATGCAACAAAACCTTGCTCAGTTGCTAAGGCATCAGTCTGCCCAATATTTAATAAAATTAAATTTCTGTTTACTGGGTACTTATTGTTGGATAGGCAGACTAATAATTGAGGAGTTAAATGAGATACTGGTGAGGTATAGCTGGGTGTTGTCAATGTATGTGTAAAAACTGATGTGTCTTCAGATGATATTGTCAAAAGGCAGCATGACCTTGGTAGATTGAGGTCAAGGTTATATACTTGGATGAAACAGGAGGTAACAATTGTGGGAAGAGGTTCATGTTTGTCTAGCTGTGAAAGGACATATAACAAGGGACGTTGAATGAAACACCACTCAGCTGGACATTGGAGGAGCAGAAGGCACTGTAGTCAACTGGGTTAAAGACTGCAGACAGGATGAGATTGATGAGGAGCAATAGTTTCCCACAATCACATGGATGCCATTTGTAACTTTGTTAAGAGCTATTTTGGCAAGGAGAGAAACGATAGGAAGGATTCTAAAACAAAGAAAGAAAAGATATGTGCAATTTAGGAAGATGACAGCACATTCAAACCTAGAAATTATTAATGGCAAAATTAGTGGAAGAGTATACAATTGCTACTCTTGTTTTATTGTGACTATGTTGATACCTTCACTAATAACATACATTGACAATATTTCACTATCCAGCACACATGAAGAAGGGTGACAAGAATGAAGTGGCAGAGTTTGCTGACACCTTTGAAAGCAAATTCCAAGACAAGGATGGAAAGGGAAACAAAACTAGAAGTTAACCTTTAGTTTAACATTTCCATTGCTATTGTCCCTTCTCCAGGGACTTTTGCATGTTTTAAGCCATTTTTTAAGTTAAAAGGGGTAACTATTTGCAGGAATAATTGTAATTACCACCCTATAAATCTTTTCGATTTCTCTACAATTAGTCTTGATTGAGAATTATAGCTCTTTGTCATTTCCTGCCAAGAAAATATCGTAACTAGTTCATCTATTTTTCAAAGCACTTCCTTAAATATTGTGCAACTAAAACTTAAAGATTCTGAAGTAAAATGTTTTAAATGTATAAATGTCTTAAACATCAAAATGCGTGAGCAGTGATGGTTCTGCACATAACAATATTGACAGATAACTGAGAGTACTTGATAACATTACAATGTAGAACAAACCAGGCCTCATTGCAATGTTTCATTAGTTTTATATTGTTGGTGAGGAAAGATATTGCCAGCTATCTAATAAGACATATGGGAATACCCTAGTCGGAGTTTGAGCTGTATCTGAACTGAATAAATGACAATATAGAATTCAACCCAGTCTCATGTTCGCAAAAATAATGCATTGGAGTCTAGAATTCAATCTATGCAGAAAGCCTCAATTGACTGGAGGGAGCAGAGAGCTCACAGACTAACTGGTTGATGTGTGGAGTGTTTCGAAAGAGAGACCATGACAGCACCCAGTGATTCTTTCATTTTCACTTTCTAGAAATGAAGCAATAACTGAAACATCTTTTCTCTCTACTTGACATTAATTCTTTGTTTCAGCACTTAAACATTGTGCATTACTTTTGTCAATTCTGTTCCAAAACACGTACAGTTTATTATCTCAAAAGCTACAATTTTTAATGTAAAATTCATAAGTCCCTACAGTGCAGAAAGAGGCCATTTGGTCCATCAAGTCTACATTGATCTTCCAAAGAGCGTCCCATCCATACACCCCATAACCTTGCATTTACCATTGCTAAACCACCTAACTTGCACATCCCTGGACTGTATGGGGGCAAATTAGCATGGCCAATCCACCCTAACCTGCACATATTTGGGCTGTGGGAGGAAAGCAGAGGAGCTGGTGGAAACCCACACAGGTACGGGGAGAGTGTGCAAACTCCACACAGACAGTCACACAAGGCTGGAATTAAATCCAGGTTCCTAGCAATGTGAGGCAGCAGTGCTAACCACCTTGCCACCTTGCAACCTTTTTCTTTCTGTTTGTAATCCCTCCTGGATGCACCGAACAAATTCTGCCCTATCTAAGCCCCTGGCACTAAGGGAATCCCATTCATTACTGGGGAAAGTAAAATCACTCACTCCAACAACCCAGATGATTTTATATCTTTCCATGATCTGCTTACATATTTATTCCTCTAATTTTAGCTGGCTTTTGGGAGGCCTATAGGCCCAGAGATGGTACTTGAGACTCAACACCCTAAATTCCACTGAAGACCCTAGTTTTCACGACTTAACAGTGGCTTACAGTTAATAATTCAGTTGTTAAACTGTGTATAATGCAATACTTTGTGTTCTTAAACTTGGTAATAGATAACTGATGTAGTAGATAGTGGTAGAATGACAGCACAGTACCATCAGAGGTGACGGTAACATGAGATACAGTCAGGAGGGAGTTATACTGGAAGTCCTCAACAATGATTCCAAATCCAAAGTAATGTTCATGCCAAACAAGTGCAAAGCAAAGATTATCTCCAACGACAAAATCTTCTTTCTTCCCTAGACTTGCAATGGAATTACCATCCTTGAATTCCCCCATTTTCAACATTCTGGACTTACCATTGTTCAGAAGCTGAAATGGGCCAGTCATATGACAGTGTTTTTAAAAGAGCAGGTCAGAGACAGGGAATTCTTTGGTGAGGAATTGACTTCCTGACTCCTCAAAGCCTGTCTACCATCTACGAGACTCAAGCCAGCAGTATGATTGAATACTGTCCACTTGCCTGAATGAGTCGAATTCTAACTTAGAGGTTCAACACAATCCAAGATAAAATAGTCCCTTTGTCCTGTAGCCCATCCACCAACTCCATCATTAAATCTCTCTGCTAGTGGTGCATCGTGTACCATCTACAGCATGTACTGTGGTATATCACCAAAGCTCTTTCAATAAGTGCTTTCCAATCTTGCTACCTCTTCCACTTAGAAAGACAAAGGCAGCAGATGTATGCCAACACCACCACTTTTGAATTGGAAATATACCATCATTCTTTCATTATTTTCAGGTCACGATCCTGAAATTCCCCATTGGACAACACTGTAGGAACACTCTCACCACAGGGAGAGCAGCTAATGGCTCTTCACTATCTTCAGGATCATTAGCAATTGGCACTAAAAGTTGTCTCTGCGAGTGACATCCACAACAAATGAGAAAAGAGCCTAGTACAATGATGTGCGTGGGGTATATCAGTGCAATACAATGAAGGATGGGGATATAGCTGAGGAGTACATATCACACTGCTACAGTGAGGAGTTTGGGATATACCAGAATGTTACCTGGAGTAGTAGGATATAACTAGGTGATAAATCAAACTGTAACAATGAGGAGTGGAGAGGATTTTAGAGTATTGCAATGAAAAGGGTGTGGTATATGAGTGTAGTGCATATGAGGCTGTTATGGACCAAACCAAACTCCCTACAAATATATCAGAGAGATAGCCTAGACTCTAACTTTTATTCTATTTAAGTACAAGAGTAAGGTGCTGTGTTTCAGATACAATTTGATTGGTCACACTACTTGGCTTTAAGCAAAACGCACTTTATCCTTTCCTCAAATTAAAATGCAAACAGAAGAAAGAAGAATTGGTATAAATTTAACTCTTTTGGAAAACTAACAGAATATTAGATTAATTAACTACAAAACAGCAACTGTTCCAATATAGTAACATCCCATAAACATACCCTTGGCGAAGGAGAAGTCATTAAAACAGATTGCCTCACATGTGATTTTGGCAGCAGAAAGAGAAGCAAACGTTTAGCTGTAACATTGAAGAAAGATGTATCAGCTTCCACAGCCAACTTCAAAACCCTAGCAACTACTGAAAGGTAAACTGAAACCCTGGTTCTGTGGGACCCTGACTCCACCCATTCATGCTGCTTCTATTGTACCAACTTTTAAAAAAAATCCAATGCCTCACCAGCTGTTTATGTTATCGGATTGGAACAGACCACTCAACAATTCTGTCTCAATTTCTCTTCATTAAAAAAGAGGATACAATGCTCTTTTTTAAAGCCATAGCCTTGTAATAAGGGGTATGGAGCATATCCATGTGTAATTGTGTGGAGTGCAGGGTATTATGCTGTGTTACAGTGAGGGTGTGCTAAATATCAGTGTGGTACAGTTAGCAATGTGTGAGGTAAATAACTCCCCTCTTTGGCTGAAGAATGGGGCAAAACTGCAGAAACTGTGGGAATTGTGGTTTAGGTGGTAGGAAGTGTCTGAAAAGTCATGGATTTAGGGTTCAGAGACCAGGCAAATGGATATTGCCTTGAGAACGTATGACAATTTGGATTAAATTACCCAGTGGATGCTTATTTTTCATTCACAGGAAAGTTTATAAACAGTAATGAACTATTTTTTTTATGAGACTAGATGGAAAGATAATTTTTAAAAGGTGCTAATGCAAACTATAGAAAAGGTTTGACTCCAAAGTTGGACTTCAAAATTATGCAAAATAAATGCAGCAGCAATTGGAAGGTCAGTAAGGAAGACACTCACAATTCATAACTCAGCACAGATTTAAGCAGGTGAAACATCCTTGATTTTATTAATGGTCTTCAAGTTGAATGATAATCTGACGAAAAGCCTGCTTGTCTTTCTTCAGGAGAACTGCTGGCAGACAAAGAGCAGCTCTGTCTTCCTTCTTCATTCTTTATGGTCACTTAGCAGACCTTTCCGTGACATGACTTTTCTCTAAACATTCCATACCTCCACCCTCCTGCCTGCCCACCCCAGCATTGCCACTTACCTCCATAGACACTCACACATATGTATGATGGTGTAGAAATGATTACAGCTGAGATCCTTGTGGGATGACTACAAATATCACTTCTTCAATCTTGAAATTATGATTACTTCAAAGCAGGCAGGTAGTGAAAAGCACTGCAAAATCACAAAACACATTATAGTCCTATTACTGTGAAACTCATATTGCCGTCACTCGATACAGAATAGAGAGAGCTTCTTCACATTATCCAGGGATGGTTATGTCTTTATGTAGAGTGTTCCTGTGAGTACCTAAATTGACAAAATAAGAATAAAACAGTCGTGAATGAGTGATTCATTTCCTTCCAATTAAGGAACAATCTGCAAATATTTTACAGTTTATATTTTATATATATATATATAGGCAGGTAGGAAAAGACCTGCAATCCCTGTAAGCCTTGCGTACATGATAATATCAGTACTTTCACGGCTAAACTCTTCTTTCCCCCCCCAGGGCCAATGTTCTAGATCATTCCTCACCAACTCCCTCAGCCTTACTTTCTCTTATTATACCTTCAGCAAGAGATTGAAAGAGTTTAAGGAGCTAGCAACAAATAAGGAATGCAAAGACTTAAATAGACTCAATGCCACCTTCCTAAGGTAATTAAGAATGAGTGATAAATGTGGAATTGGCAGCATCACCCAGTTCTTGAAATTAAATTTACAATGCAGCAGAACCCACTCTTTTATCACGACAAAATGCATTTCTTTCTGACGGCAGGCTGAATGCTCAGCAGACTGATCATACATCTTCATCTAAACCATCAAATGTTTCATAATCCTTCAGTTTGCTGCATTTGAAAGTAACATAAATTACTTAAATACAATTGACACTGTAATACTCCTCCAATAAATGAGCCAGAAACATATGAAAAATATTGCTTCCAGTAGCATTTCAGCTTCTTTGATGCCCTTGTAAGTTATGTAAGTTCTGTGTTATGTAAGACCACCTGTCGAGATCAGAGAAGTCATTAAGATGAAGGAGCTGCATTGCATTTTAATTGGCATTCATATACCAACTAGTTTTATGGTGTGCTTTACAATTTATTCTGGAGACGTGAGTAATTTTAGGAAGGTTAGTTTAGGTCTTCTGTCCCTAATTGAGAATTTGCTGGTAAGTTTTTTTTTCTTAACTACTGCAGTCCATATAGCTAAGGTTCCCCACAATACTGTGAGGTAGGACAATCCTGATTTTTAACCTTGTGATAATGGAATAATGGTGATATATGTCAATGTCAGAAGGGTGTGTGCCTTAAATATGTTAGTATGGAACTTATATATGGTAGCACTCCATTTTTTGTTTCCTTTGTCCTTCCAGCATTATGGATGTCATGTGTTTGAAGAAGAATTGTGAACTTACTGTCATGTGACTGTTATCTGCTCTCCATTAAAAACATTAGGGAAATTGTTCGTGCAGTAGCCAATTAAGTCTCAACTTATAAATTGTCCCAACATATGCCAGTGTCTGGCAACAAGATCAGGAGAGGATGCTGGATACCCACACGATGGAAAGAAATGGGAGCCTCTACACCAGCCATAACTCCAGACTGCAATATTCAGGTAAAAATACATGTTGCCACAGCAACTCAGGATCTTCTGAGGGTGGTGTAGTGGAATATTTGGTTCAGTTAGTTGCAGAGCAGATGTGGACTAGTTTGGCACCAACAGCACAGATTCAATTAGCTGATCTGTGTGGTATCCTACTAGTCATTAGCTGCCACTTGGAAAGGACCCATTTATTCCTGTTCTTTGTACCTGTTTATGAACCAATTCTCCATCTATGTCAGTATTCTACCTCAATCCCATGAGCTTTAAATTTACATGTTAGTCGTTATGTAAGATCTGATTATAAAGCCTTCTGAAAGTCCAAGTAAAGGACATCTACTGGATCCCCCTTATCAACTACAATCTTGAAAGATTTTAGTAGATTTGTCAAGAATGTTTTCCTTTTCATACATCCATGCTGACTCTGTCCAATCCTGTCACTGTTTTCCAAGTGCATTGCTATTTAATATTTTATAATGGACTCTTGCATTTTCCCTATTACTGATGTCAGTCTAACCAGTTTTTAATTACCTGTTTTCTCTCTACCTCCTTTTTTAAATAGTGCGGATACATTAGCTCCCCTTCAATCTATAGGAACTGTTCCAGATTGTATAGAATCTTGAAAAGTGACCACCCAATGTATTCATAATTTCCAGGCCCATTTCCTTAAATACTCTGGGTTGTAGATCATTAGGCCCTTGGGAGTTATTGGCCTTTTATTCCCATTAATATTTCCAATGCTACTTCCTTGCTAATATTGATTTCCTTCAGTTTCTCCCTCTTACAACTTCACCAATATTTTTGGGATGTTATCTGCATCTTCCTTTCTGAAGACAGAACCAAAGTATGTATTTAACTGTCCTGTCACCTCTTTGTTCTCCATTATGACCTCCTCTATTTGACCCCTATTGAGATGTTTGGAATCAGATTTCACCTTTTTTTAAAGATTAAATGTCAATCAGTAGGAATGCTAACACTGGAGTCAAATCTCAATGAAAAGATTAAAAATTTAACAAGTTGGAAGAGAGACGATTTATGGAGTTAGAAGGATTTTAGAGGGAGTGTTCCATGGATTGCACCTGAGATAGCTAAAGGTTTCAGTCCTGTTGGTGAAACAGAGATGGAGGAACACACAGAAGACCAAGAGGTAAAGAGCTTTGCAGTGGAAGGATAGGTGAGGCTGTGGCAAACCTATGAAAGAGAAACACCCTAGAGCCTTGAGAATGTGAGCTAAAGAATTTTGATACTAAATTACTCTGAAGTGTATCATTGGCAAGCACAGTAGCCATTTTGTACACTCACCAGATCGCACAAGTATAAGTAAATGAATCACCAGATGATCTGTTTTGACAATGTTATTTCTGGAGTTAGCGTGGCCAGACACCAGGAGGATACCTGGCCTTTCTTCAGATAGTGCCATGCTGTTCTTTTTGTCAACTTGAGCAGACAAATGGAGGACTCGGTTTTATATGTGAGCTGAAAGATGGCATCTCCAGCAATGCGACACTCCCCCTGTATAAAATTTATTATCAGGGGGAAGACAGATTCTGAACCTTCTGACTTAGAAGCTGTTGAGAAAGAAAGAAAGGAAGATAAGCGTTATCATAAAAATAAAGCATAAGACAATAAGAGGATTGTATAATAATGACAAAGCATTGTAAAATGCAGGTCTGTTTTTGTGCAGAATAAATTGAATGGTCGACTATAGTTTGCATTTTATATTAAAGCGCATGAATCATATATTGACAGATTGAAGTTAATACATTCTCAGTGATTTGCGTACTGTTGATGAGTTTTATAAAGCAGTGGATTGAGCTATCTTGTACAGTATTTGGTACATATGTTATTTGTTCTTCTCCTTAATTTCAAAAAACTAGGGTGTGATTTTGAGTTCAGTACGTCAGAGGAACCACAGCCAATGTCAGTCAAGAAGCATAAAGGTAATGGGTATGAAAGACAAAAGACAATAACAACCTACATTTATGTAGCTGCTTTTGTATGCATTCACAGGATGTTGTTGTCAATGGCTAGACTGAAATTTATTGCCCATTCCCAATTACACTTGAGAAAGTGATGGTGACTTATTGAAAAATTGTAGTCCATTTGATGTTGATATACCCACAATCCTGTTAGGAAAGGTGTCGGTGGATTTTGACTGAGTGACAGTGAAATAATGGCAATATATTTCCAAGTCAGGATGGAAAGTGACTTGGAGCGGAACATGGTGGTGATAGTGATCCCATATTTCTGCTGCCCTTGTCCTTTTAGATGACAAAGGTCACAGGTTTGGAAGGTGCTGGTGAAGGAACGTTCATGTATTTCTGAAGTGCATCTTGCAGCTGTACATCAGTAATGGAGAAAGTGAATGTTTAAGGTGGTGGATGTGATACCAATCAAGTGGGCTGTTTTGTCCTGGATAATGTCAAGCTTCTTGACAGCAGCACTCATCCAGGAAAATAGATAATATTTCATTCACACTCCTGACTCATACCTTGTAGATGGTCAACAGGTTGTGGGGAGTCAGGGTGTGAGTTACTCACCTGAGAGCTACACTACTGTTTAATTTCACTGTCTTTCGCTAAAAAGACAATTTTAGTGCAGATGAATTTTGTATGTTTCACACTGGTTTCACAAAGCCCAACTCAATCTGCTGCCAGGTCATCATATCGGTAGTTGTCATTTATTGACTAATTATTTTACTTCATGAAGGTACCAGCTAATAAAATCAAATGGCACAAGTTGAATATCAATAGTCCATTCTTTAAAAAGTTCTTTCACACGATGAGGATGTTGTTGCCAAGGTCAGCATTTATTGCCCAGAAGACAGTTAAGATTCAATCACATAGCTGTGGGTCTGAAGTCACATGTAGGCCAGACCAGGTAAGGATTGTAGTTTCCTTCCTCTAAAGGACATTAATGAAGCATATGTGTTTTTTCTAACATGGATTCATGGCCATCATTTAGACTCTTAATTCCAGATTCTTTTCCAATGGAATTCAAATTCCACCATTTGCTGTGGTGGGATTCGAACCCAAATTGCTAGATCGTTATCTGGGTCTCTGGATTAACAATCCAGCAATAATACCACGAGGCCATTACGTCTCCAGTTTACCATTGTCATAACACCTGGCTCCCAATGGCAGCTGGTGGGAAGCAATTTTAAAGCACGAGCATGGCATGCACTTTCATTAAAGATTCAGAGTCAGTTGTACATTTACAAATAAGTCAACAGCAAATGTAAAACACATGCATTCAGTTTCACACAGCAGTGAGATGGCCTTCCTGGTGGATCAGGAGTGAAGATACGAGCAATGCTCGTATGGGAATCTGTATGGGAAATGTATGGGAATCTGTTGAACCAGTGAAGACGAGGCAGAACTGTTGCATTAAGCTCAGTTGATGAGAGTAGCAGAAGGCCAGGGCATGGCCTTCCAAGGCAAGGAGCATCATAGTGAAGAAGGTCATAGTGGGCAGAAAGAGAGAGCTACTCAAGACAGGCAAGAGCAATCTCTACCAACAGCCAAAGTGTGTTGGGGGGAGATCAGCAGCAATTGAGGACAGGTAAAGGCGAGGCTGGGAAAGTCAAGATTAACTGAGGTGAAGGGGTGATAGAGTGAAAATTGAGCATGATAGGTTGGCAGGTCACAAATGCTGAGAGACTGGACTAGGATGCTGAGAGGCTGCTTTCGGTTTACTGAAAAACTCACAGAAGGGTCACAGAAGGCAAGGATACGATTAGAGATGGAATGTTAAGCTTGATGCAGGAAAGATCATAGATGACAGAAGGAGGGCAGAAGGGTGACAGAGGGTAATAGCTTGCAGCTCCTCTTATGTGGCAGGTCTGGAGGAAACATCAAGTTCAGAATCCTGCTTGCAAATAGGCAGAATGATGCTGTTGGCTTGCCACAGATGGTACTTGTCTGGATACCATTTATCTATGAAGGTGCATGTTCGACCACTGTGAGGAAGTTGATGACTATCTCTGTGGCTATGCTGCACAATTGGCCAAGCCCCTCAACTGCGGCTAGTGGTCAGGTGATTAGTTGTGAGCAACCACCCTACCTCAGAGTGAAGGTCCTGCTGGTTTTACTTTACAATTAGGTCACATAGAAAGCTAGCACAAAGATGCAGCAGGTACTCAGAAGGCTAATGGAATGTTGGCCCTTACTTTATGAGGATTGGCATATAAGAGTAAGGAAGTCTTATTGCAACTGTACAATATTGTGGTTATGGGTGTGTTCGCTGAGCTGGGAAGTTGATTTGCAGACGTTTCATCCCCTGTCTCGGTGACACCTTCAGTGCTTTGCAGCCTCCCATGAAGCACTGCTGCACTGTGTTTTTTGGAATTTTTTTGGTTCCGTTTTTGCTGCTTCCTGTTGCTGACTCAGGTGGTTCATTGTAGTGACTGGTATATTGGGTCTAGGTCATGCTTGTTGATGGATGAGGGCCATGCTTCTAGGAATTCTCTGGATGTCCTCTGTTTGATTTGTTTTATGATTGTTGTGCTGTCCCAGTCAAATTTGTGGTCCATGTCATCTGTGTGTGTGGCTACTAGTGATAGCTGGTCATGGCATTTAATGGCTAGTTGGAGTTCATGGATGTGGATTGCTAGACAGGGGATGCAAATCAACTTCCTAGATTCTAGATTAGAGTGGTGCTGGAAAAGCACAGCAGTTCAGGCAGCATCTGAGGAACAGGAAAATCGACGTTTTGGGCAAAAGCCCTTCATCAGGAATAGAGGCAGAGAGCCTGCAGGCTTTTGATGCCTGATGAAGGACTTTTGCCCGAAACGTCAATTTTCTTGTTCCTCGGATGCTGCCTGAACTGCTGTGCTTTTCCAGCACCAATCTAATCTAGAATCTGGTTTCCAGAATCTGCAGCCCTTGTTTTTACCTAAATCAACTTCCCAGCTCAGCGAACATACCCACAACTATGATAACTGGTTCCCAAGCTACAAATGTTTATACAAACTTTGAACTGTACAAGATGCTGGTGAGATCACATCAGGATTACTGTGAGCCGTTCTGGTCCTCTTATTTAAAGAAAGATATAATTTCATCAGAGGTAATTCAAAGGAGGTTCACTAAGATAATCTCTGGTATGGAGGAATTGTCTTATCAGCAATAGGTTGAGATTCTATTCACTGAAGTTTAGAAGAATAAGAGGTGATCTCCCTGAGGCATAAGGGATTCTTAAAGGACTTGACAGAGTAAATGCTGAAAGGATGCTTCCCCTTATGGGAGAGTCTAGGATAAGAAGGCATACTTTCCAAACAAAGGGGCACCAATTTAAGACTGAGAGGAACAGGAATTTCCTCTCTCAGAGGTTGTGAGTTTTTGGAACTCCTTGCCACAGAGAGCTGTGGGGTCAGAGCCCTTGTGTACATTTGAGGCTGAGATAGATTCTTGATCACTAGGGGAATCAAGGGTCATGGGGATAGGGCTGGGAAGTGGACAAGAGGAATGTTGGATCAGCCATGATCCTTTTGAAAGAAGCAGAGACTTGAGGGGCCAGAGAACCTGCTCCTTTACCTGTTTTCTTTACGGCCTTATTGCCTTATACCCACCAGAACCATATGAGATGCCTTGGGTTGATCCACTAATCCTTCTTATTAATATTGGCTTAAGTTATGATACCAAATAAACAAAGATACTCCGAGCAGAAGATAGGTTCAGTCATGATAAACAGAATATGTTTATTGCTTAGTACTTCATAGCTACTTACATTATGTCTGAGATAGATGAGATTCCATGTTAGTCCTTGGGCTATACTTGAGTGTAAATACACATTAACACAACTGAAACACTCTCATACAACCTAGAAACAACTACTACCCAATAACTATTCCAGGAACAAAGTTAAAAATCACACAACACCAGGTTATAGATCAACAAGCTTATTTGGAAGCACTGCTCCTTCATCAGTTGGTTATCCAGGAACAGTTCTGAATCTCCTGATGGTTGGAGCTTATCTCATGATGCAGTTAATGCTTTCACGTGTAACTGTCTTATCCATTATCATTCACTCTCGTCTCACTGTAGGGACACATGCCTCTATTTTGACAGAGTTCCTATCAATCTTCAGATAAAAGTTTGACAGCAGATGAGAAGAATTCTGACAAAATTATAGACCCTCATGCTTTGGATAGATAAATATAATTATTGACATCTCCCTTCTATGGGTCTTCCTGGATCGGACAGTATTCTCAGACACCATCTTCTAATGAGTCCTCCTCGGCATTAAACGGAGTTGAGATTAGAGTGGTGCTGGAAAAGCACAGCAGGTCAGGCAGCATCCGAGGAGCAGGAAAATCAACATTTCGGGCAAAAGCCCTTCATCAGGAATCATAAACTGAGTTGGTCAGCAGAATGGAATAGTTCAGCAGGGACAAGGACAGTCACAGGAAGCCATAACAGAACTGAAATTTAGCCTTGATGTACATCAGCAAACATTGATATGGGACCAACTCTACAAAAGCTGACATCGTGAAGTGCTGTGTGACTGCTTTAACCTCAATCTCCTTATAGCAGCGGTAGAATATTTCCATTGCTTATACCACATTTTTGTTGTATTTCGCACTTTCCTTCTGAGTAGTATTGATTTTATGACAGCATCATATTGTGACCAAGTAGCAAGTGAGAACTAGATTCATGACCAATGCGACTTGTTTCAAACTGAAATCATTTTATTTCAATTTCTATCTCATCCTGATTAAGTCTCATTGCAACAGCACTGTCATCTGGGAGATTGGCAAACTTCTTCCAATTTCACTTTACATCCTTCATTAGAAGGCAATTGATTCACTCACTGGGAAACATTTGCTTTCATTGCTCAGTGTCTCCTCTACTTCTAAAATTAAGAACTAACTAAATGGGGTAGAAATCGAGGCCTGTGATCTGAATCTGTGACTCTGTAATGCAGAGTACCAGAATGCTAATACCAATGCCATCTAGTTACCAATATTTAGACATTTAAAAACAATTATTTTCATATTCATTTGTAGGCTAATACCAAAGATAAAAAGGAACACATAGCCAATGGATAGAACAATATATTGTCAGAGTGAATTGCATCGCATGTGTCAAGGCAGGCTTGAAGACTTAAAGTCATAGAGTCAGAGAGATGTACAGCACGGAAGCAGACCCTTCTCTCCAACTTGTCCATGCTGACCAGATATCCTAACCTAATCTAGTCCCATTTGCCAGCACTTAGCCCATATCCCTCTAAACCCTTTCTATTCATACACTCATCCGGATACCTTTTAAATGTTGTAAATTTACCAGCATCCACCACTTCCTCCGGCAGCTCATTCCATACGTGCACCACCCTCTGAAAAATAAATTGCCCCTTAGATCTCTGTCAAATTTTTCACCTTTGCCCTCAAGTTCTGGAATCCCCAAATCTAGGGAAAAGAGCTTGTCTATTTATCCTATACCTGCCCCTCATGATTTTATAGACCACTTTAAGGTCACCGCTCAGCCTCTGATGCTCCAGGGAAAACAGCCCCAGCCTGTTCAGCCTCTCCCTGTAGCTCAAATCCTCCAACCCTGGCAACATCCTTGCAAATCTTTTCTGAACCCTTTCAAGTTTCACATCACCCTTCCGATAGGAGGGAAACCAGAACTGCACACAATATTTCAAAAGTGGCTTAACCAATGTTCTGTACAGCTGCAACATGACCTCCCAACTCCGATACTCAATGCTCTGACCAATAAAGGAAAGCATACTAAACGCCTTCTTAACTATCCCATCTGCCTGCTACTCCGCTGGTATACTGGATGACAATGGAGATGACATGTGATATTCAAACAGCTCCATCTGGATGATAGTGATGCACTAGACAAGTAATTCAGCAGCCCACAATAATGCTGTGAGGATGTGTCAGCTAATGAAGTTTAATTCATAAGAATTTGGAACTAACATCCAGCCTGTGCAATAGTGCCATTTAGCTATGAAAGTCATAGAGTCAGAGAGATGTACAGCACGGAAGCAGACCCTTCTCTCCAACTTGTCCATGCTGTTGAGAAAATCTCTTTTTAAGGAAGGAATTCTGCCATCCTTACCTGGTCTGGCCTGCCTGCATGTGACTTGAGCTGCACAGCAATGAGGAAAAAACCGATCATGACCCCACCCCCCCATCACCAAACCATCATCTCCCAGACCATACAGAACCTCATCACCTCAGGAGATCTCCCACCCACAGCTTCCAACCTCATAGTCCGGGAACGCCACACTGCCCGGTTCTACCTCCTTCCCAAGATCCACAAGCCTGACCATCCTGGCCGACCCATTGTCTCAGCATACTCCTGCCCCACCGAACTCATTTCCACTTACCTTGACACTGTCCTATTCCCCCCTACTCCAGGAACTCCCCACGTATGTTCGAGACACCACCCATGCCCTCCACCTCCTCCAAGACTTTCGTTTCCCCGGACCTCAACGCCTCATCTTCACCATGGATATCCAATCTCTCTACACCTTCATCCACCATGACCGGGGCCTCCAAGCCCTCCGTTTCTTCCTCTCCCGATGTCCCCAACAGTACCCTTCCACCGACACTCTCATTCGTTTGGCAGAACTCGTTCTCACCCTTAACAATTTCTCCTTCAAATCCTCCCACTTCCTCAAGACCAAAGGGGTAGCCATGGGCACCTGCATGGGCCCCAGCTATGCCTGTCTCTGTCGGCTACATAGAAAAGTCCATCTTCCATAATTACACTGGCACCAGTCCCCACCTCTTCCTCTGCTACATTGATGACTACAATTTCTCCTTCAAATCCTCCCACTTCCTCAAGACCAAAGGGGTAGCCATGGGCACCTGCATGGGCCCCAGCTATGCCTGTCTCTTTGTCGGCTACATAGAAAAGTCCATCTTCCATAAATACACTGGCACCAGTCCCCACCTCTTCCTCTGCTACATTGATGACTGCATTGGCGCCACCTCATGCTCACGCGAGGAGGTTGAGCAATTCATCAACTTCACCAACACATTCCACCCCGATCTTAAATTTGCCTGGACCATCTCTAACACCTCCCTCCCCTTCCTGGACCTCTCCATCGCCATTAATGATGACCGACTTGACACTGACATTTTTTACAAACCCACCAACTCCCACAGCTACCTGGATTACACCTCTTCCCACCGCACCTCCTGCAAAAATGCCATCCTGTATTCCCGATTCCTCCACCTCCGCCGTATCTGCTCCCAGGAGGACCAGTTCCACCACAGAACACACCAGATGGCCTCCTTCTTTAGAGACCGCAATTTCCCTTCCCACGTGGTTAAAGATGCCCTCCAACGCATCTCATCCACATCCCGCACCTCCGCCCTCAGACCCAACCCCCCCAACCGCAACAAGGACAGAACGCCCCTGGTGCCCACCTTCCACCCTACCAACCTCCGCATAAACCAAATCATCCGCCGACATTCCCCCCACCCCCAAACAGACCCCACCACCAGGGATATATTTCCCTCCCCACCCCTCTCCGCCTCCAAACAGACCCCACCACCAGGGATATATTTCCCTCCCCACCCCTCTCCGCCTCCAAACAGACCCCACCACCAGGGATATATTTCCCTCCCCACCCCTCTCCGCCTCCAAACAGACCCCACCACCAGGGATATATTTCCCTCCCCACCCCTCTCCGCCTCCAAACAGCCCCATGACTTGTCCAACCTGCCTATCTTCTTTTCCACCTATCCACTCCACCCTCCTCCTTGACCTATCACCTTCATCCCCTCCTCCACTCACCTATTGTACTCTATGCTACTTTCTCCCCACCCCCACCCTCCTCTAGCTTATGTCTCCACCCTTCAGGCTCTCTGCCCTTATTCCTGATGAAGGGCTTTTGCCGAAACGTCGATTTTATTGATCCTCTGATGCTGCCTGAACTGCTGTGCTCTTCCAGCACCACTAATCCAGAACCTGCACAGCGATGAGGTTACTGTTAACTGCCCTCAGTAAAGACTTAGACAGATATTCAGTTCAAGGGCCATTTAGGGATCAACAACAAATTAAGATCTTGTCATTTACACCCACATTCCAGCAAGGAGTATGTAAGTAAGTCATGTAGGCACAACAATAAACTTTTCTCTTGCACTTCTGAGCACTGGATACTGGTAATCTCAATGAGGTAACAACCCACTTTCTCTGCATTGGAGACTGGGTGCTCATACTAGGCTACATATACAAGAGAGATTATTCACTTTATATGATTAGTAACAGGAAGGATGAGCTTGCAATCCTGCACAGTTTAAGGGCACTGTTAATCAACATTCTGTAAATTTTGTTTGCGAGCTTCCATGGCTCTTTCTTCAATGATACAAAGATCAACCAATGTCCTGCAGAAAATCAGCTCCTTTGGTCACGTAAATTTTTTTTTTAACATGGTGTTGAGTTAAAATTCAAGAAAGAGTCGCATTTTCCTTTGTTAATTTAGTTGATCCCCAAATTCTATCAGCTAAAGCAACTGCATGGTTTTATTCTATTGGTGTGTCAGCATCAGAGACAGACATAATTATCCCACCAACACCTTTTTATAATGAATATGTTTAACGATGACAAGGTGACCAACTTTTATTCTGAGATGATGATTGAGGGTTAGGATTAGCCAGGATAGAGGACATCTCTCTTAGTTTTCTTCAAATTATTGCTTTGGGATCTTTTACATTCACTTGCAACAGGTAGATGGGACTTTGGTTTACAATCTCATCTAAAACCTGCACTTTGGGAAGTGTGGCTGTTCCTCAATATTTCACTGGAGCATTAACCTTTGCTTTTATGTACTCAAACCCTGTAGTGGAATTTGAACCAGGTATCTTCTTCTGGTTTAGAAGTGACAGTGCTGCCAGTTGAAACCACGATATATAGCTTATCTTATGTATAGAAATGATGTATATAAATAAAATATGTTATAATAGTATTTAAAATAAAAAGACATCTGACGAAGTAAAGTCATCCATGTTAACCTATAGTGGGTTATATGCCCTCTGCAATTTTCAGTACAGGCATGCTATCTGCTTAAAAGCATCTACACAACATAATTTCCAAGTATTCCTAATCCTTAATATACAATAAAAGTGGAGCTGCACAGTAGGTCTTCATTAACACTGACTATAATCTTCTTACATATAGTATTTCAGTCTGGTAAAATAATGTTGTCTTGCCTCTAAAGGTCAGTTTTGTTCAATGATGTAGACTTTGCAAGTGCACATGCAGATAACATTGTCAAAACAGGCTGCTTTGCTGCAAACCACAAACAAAATCTAGTCCTCCAAGGATTCTGTAGACTACATTAAATTTGTTTCTGCCATATACCACTGGTTTGAGTGTCATGCTGCTGCTGAATCATTAAACAGTGTAGAGAGGCTCAGACAAGTAAACTGAACAGAATGTGAGGCTTGAGAACATTACAAATTGTCCTAATCTTTGACAAGTCCCATCTGTGGACTTAAAACCATTGAGCAGATGCTGGATAAATTATACTGTTGTCTGGGAGGAAGCCTGAGAATACAGCAAAGAGTGAGCAGATTACCCATGACACAAACTGCGGCTTGAGGCCACTGACACGAAGCTGTACTTCACAACAGCTTTTCAGAGTCACTGGCAGAATGGTTACCTCCTTCGGGAGGCATTTAACCCCAGCACCGTGCCTAATGTCATGAAACAAAGATGCCATCTCCTAAGTGTGAAAGCAGCAATTTAGTGTTTGGGGTGAGCAGGGTTGCAGTGTGGGGGAGGGGTCATTCTGTTTTCATAAATCAAGGCTGATAATGACTAGAGACCGTGCAAACATTGTCACCATTCTGAGGAGAATAAAACCTCAACTTTCCAAATTAATGAGGAAAGTAAATGAACTATTCCGCTTCTTTTCTACAAAATAAACAGTACTACAGACCTATCATCGACAGTTTGATATATTTTCATGCAACCTAAATCCCTACAAAAGCCAGATTAGCAGATGAATTGAAAAAAATTCAGACACTGCATGGTCTGCTGAGAGACATTTATGCAATTAAAATGTCTCTAATTCAATTATCATTTTGAAAGTCTTATTTGTATCTTAATTTTAAGTTGAAATGATTGACTCAACAAAAAGAATTGGAGATGCAAAAATTTTACAGCAGCATCGATCATTCCATATGTTTTGTTGCTTTCAGACCTTCCCACATTTAGATTAGATTAGATTACTTACAGTGTGGAAACAGGCCCTTCAGCCGAACAAGTCCACACCGACCCTCCGAAGAGCAACCCGCCCAGACCCATTCCCCTACATTTACCCGTTCACCTAACACTACGGGCAATTTAGCATGGCCGATTCACCTAACCTGCACATTTTTGGACAGTGGGAGGAAACCGGAGCAAACTCACACAGACACGGGGAGGATGTGTAAATTCCTCACAGACAGTTGCCTGAGGCGGGACTCGAACCCGGGTCTCTGGCGCTGTGAGGCAGCAGTGCTAACCACCTTGCCAGATTTCTTGCAAGATTCTGGAAAAAATAATAATTTGGTTGTAATCAGATAATATTCAGAATCTTAATCCAACCTGCATTCATTCAGTAAATAAGAGTTGTCAATGTCTACTTCTAATCTCATCACATAATCATTAGAGAATTTGACACCGCAGGCAGCATCTTCAATGTACAATCCTTTTACCACAATGAGAACAGTTGGAAGATGTGTAATAACAACTCAGCAAGGCTGCCCTAGACAGGACTTTGCAAACTTTCAGCCTCTACTATCTAGAAGCATAAGAGTAGCAAATACATGGGAACACTACCTCCTACAAGTTCCCTTCCAAAATACTCACCTGGATCTATATCAACATTCTTTCAAACTTCCTCCTTAGCAATGGTTCAGGTAGACAGCTCACCACCACCCACACAAAGGTAGCTGGGGGTGGGCAACAACAGTTGGCCAAGCCAGCAATGCCTACGTCACATGAAAATAAAAGAAAGAACACTCAGCCCATGCAAACAAATACTAAGACTATGGAGGAAATTTTACTCACAGAAGAGGCCAGCACTAGGACAGCTGTCCCACTAAGGACAGCAGCTGCCTCTCAGAGCTGTAATTCCAATCCGCGCATTGTCAGCTTAATAGCCTCGGCACTGTTACCAATAAAGGTGGCTGTTACTGAAGCTACAGCAAGAACAAGGGGGGCCAACATGTTTAGGCACCATCAAAGAGCAGGCAGTGGTTTTTAAAATATGCTGATATCTGGAATCATTAATAACTATTAAAATGACCACTAACTTAGCTCACATTGCCCCAGTTATATCTCCCCCTGATTCCCTAAATCCCCTTACATCGAACTCTGACTGGACAGCCTCCCAACCCTGCTGGGATCCAATATTGCCCTCTCCGGATCTCATAGGTTCTGGTCCATATGTGATATTCCTGCATTATAGACTCAATAACTCCCTCACTCACTCCTTCCGCCCCACCCCTTGTTCTGGGCATCCCTTCCAAACTACCATTCTCCTGGGATCCAAAATCAAAACCCCTGTCTTGAGATCCAACCATCCACCATCGCAACTTTTCTTCCAGGACCAAACACCCAACCTATCGAACTGAACACTACCCCTCCACTCTGGACCAGACCTCAGACTCCTAAATGAACCTGACAACCCCCATCATTCAGTACCTGACGCCACCTCCATACCTCCTGCTGGACCTGAGATCTCCCGCCTAACCCCAACTACCCTGTACATACCATTGCTTAACTGGACCTCTTGCCACATTGTCAACCATATCCACCTGGCACCTTCGCCTTTATACACTTGTCACCACACCTATCTTGCAACTTACCTCAGCGCATCCTATAAGTGCATTACTCCTACCCACCTGACACTTTATCTACCCACACTGCCCTCCTGTCATCTGAATCTCACATATTGTATGTAATTAGATTTGATAGTAGACATCAAAACTGGTCTGCCTGAGCTGCTGGACCTTTCAATTACAGAATATAGCAATAGAGTGCTAAAGAGGAGAGCATGGCTTGCCTTCCCCCAATTGTTCTATGCTATGGGGCAACCTGTCAGAACGCAATAACAGCTCCACATTTCTGAAGGAGTCCTGGCCAGAATCTCCTGTCAGAAATGTGAAGCTCTTTCATGTTAAAATTAAAGGAGCAGAGTGACCACCTGTGTGTGATTGCCACTCCTGGGAAAATCCAGTCCGCTGTGTCCATTTCTTGAATTGATAACTCTCAATCCTTTGATCAATCATATTTGGTGGATCATCAAATCAGGTATTCCAATTACTTTGGTATTTAGGTGTGTGTGTTTACGTTCCACAAACTGAATATTTTTAAAGCTTCTGGCGTGTTTTTTGGAGCTTGTTTAAGTTTCCAGCTTTTCTCCACCTATACACATCAAACTTTAATTATATCACTGATACTAATTGAGGGAGGTGGGGCTGAGATTGTTAACTTTTCATTTTGACAGGTGTTATTGCTTGTTTTGACATGATTTAGATTTATGTTCATTAATTAATAACAAGTCATAAATTAAAATTGCATGCACCCCTCATCATCATTTTTCACATCAAGTTTTTCCATTAGCCAATTAATTAAGTTTGCATCTTTAATTCCCTTAATGGTAAGGAGTGAACAGATTCTTCATGTTTGTCACATTCTCCACAATGATGAGTTTGAGAAGGGGACATTCTTATTTAAATAATTATTATTTTACTGCTTGTACTGACTGTCAGACATGACACAGCTACAAGAATGCAAATTATTGTCCATTGTCAACTGAGCGTAACAACCACAAGGATTTCACATTCCACCCTTATCCTGCATGGAGTCTCTTCTGCTCAGTAGTGTGCATGAGTTACAAATAGTCTCTGGACTAGCACAAGAGACAAATGGCTTCCTATTGTACATTCTTGTTTAGTGTGCATAGAAAGTATTGGGCCTAGAAATGGTGCTACTCAATGTCAGATACCTTGCCCATTCTCACAAATAATAAATAGTAACTTGGATGAAGTATTGGAAAGTCAAGGCTTGCTGAAAAAAATGAAGAAATCTAGGCCAGCAATCATATATGCCTTTTACAACTTCAGAACATCTCAGTTTTCTTTTACAGAATGGGGCTTCATCAACCAGGCCCAGCTTTTAGTGCCCATCTTTAATTCCTCAGGAGAAGGAATTGGTGAGCTTCCTTCTTGAACCACCACAATCCAAGATATGTCGGGACATCCATAGTGCTATTAGGGAAGGAGTTTCAGAATTTTGACATCATAACAATGAAGGAGCAGCAATATTTTTCCAAGTTACAGTGGTGTGTGGTTTGCAAGTGGATTTGCAGGTGCTGTATTCCCATTTGTCAGCCGCCCTGGTCTTCCTAGTTGGTAGATATCAGAAGTTTGGAAGATGCTGCCTAAGGAGCCTTGGTGATTTGTTGAACAAGTGTAGATATTTGAAGTTGGTGGATGAGATGCCAATCAAATTGGCCTGGACAATGGCGTGCTGTTTGAGGTTTCTTGCTTTGCAATGGTGCACATTTGAAAGAACTCCAGTTCCTAATGAGCGCAGGGTGAGGTTCCACAAACCAGATACAGGATAATCTGTTTTTGGGCTGTTGTTTGAGGGATAGGAATTGGTCAGAACAGTAATGACAATTCACCCCCACAAATAGTGTAGTGGGATATTAGGCCTGATTGAGCGGACAGAAGGAGCCAAATTTGGAAAAGCTGACATCCCCATGAAAACCATAGTCTCTCAATGTTGCACTGCAGTATCAGGCTAGAGTTTGAATAGGGCTAATGTCATGTCTCTTACAGGAACTGAGGATCACACCATGCTCTTTCACGTTTTCAGATCAACAGACAAAAGATTGCACATTGATCGACTGTAGTTGTTCAAACATCGTGGCATTGTGGTAATATCAGTAGCTAATGCTTTGGGAACAGGGTTGCAAATTGCACTACATCAAACAATATTTAATTAATAAAATTCTAGTGACCATAAGTCAATCATTGCATCTTGTAAAATCCTATTAGGTTTGCTAATGTACTTCAGGAAAAGAAATCCACTTCCTCGCCTGGCCTGGCCTACATGTGACTCCAGATCAACAGAAATGCACTTTATTCCGAACTGCTCTCAGGAGGTTAGCAGATTACAGAAGTTTAGGACAATTGGAATGGATAATAAAATCCGGTCTTGCCAGCAACTCTCACATCCCATGAAAGAATAAATAGGTTAAAAAAGACTCACAGCAAGCACTGTCCTCTGGTGGTTGCACAAAAATATTGAGTTTGTATTCAGGACACAGAGAAAGAAACAAAGCCAAAACATGTCATATTATTTAGATGCCTTTCAATGAATCTATAAGGATAACATGCAGGAGAATTTACAGTCAGTGCAATTGTGTGGTAAGCCACAACTATGTAGCAATATATTTGAACCCAGTAGTGAGTACTGCAGTAAAATCTCAATATCTACTAGCTTGTGTGCCTGTATATTCAGGAATATATATCAGAAATGTAATACACAGATGTACTGTATATTAAATGTAAGAAATGGTAACATTTGGCATCTTTCTCTGTACTTGCTCTCAACCGTTATTGCACAGACAAAATTCACTATTCAATGAATATCAGTGATGTAAGAGCTGCCCGGTATTGGAATGGGATGGACAAAATTAAAAATCACACAACATCAGGTTATAGTCCAATAGATTTATTTGGAAGTACAAGCTTTTGGAGCGCTGCTCCTTCATCAGGTAGCTAGTCATCTGATGAAGGAGCAGCAGTCTGAAAGCTTGTACTTCTAAATAAATCTGTTGGATTATAACCTGATGTTGTGTAATTTTTACCAATGACTATCAATGCACCCTAAAGCACAATAGTATGCTTCAAAAGGCGAAGTATGTTTCAGTACAAAAGTGTAAGATTACAGTGCTGGTCTTTTTTTTTCTTCTTATTTGCATAGATTGGTAATGTCAGATTGTACTAAGGTAAATGCCTTATGACTCAGACAAAGTCAATACTTACAGCTTGGGCTGTTTTTCAAGTACAAATTCAAAATAGATCTCTGTTCCTACTCTACCTTACACTTCAACAATGCAACATTGTCCATTGCCCCATGACTCTAATTTAAAAATGAAAGACAGTGAACAGAAGCTTAGGAAATTGGAGTAAATCCAAATGGATCAAGGACTGAGTATAGCTGGTATGAAATTCTGATCAGGAACAGAATCTGGCCCTGGTATCGTGAATTAACAGTTGAAGTTCATTCTTTAGCTTAGTGTAGGTTAAATACCTTGTTATGCTAGGTGAACAATGACCTGATTTTACTATCCAGTTCAAGGCATTTTTCCAAATAGCCAAAAACAAGATATCAATAAACTAGTTAACCCCAAATACAGATTACTCCGATAATGTTTCATTTAAAATAAAATGAGGATTAGCAATGCTTTTAATTCTCATGTTAATAATGTTCTTTTGATGTTAACAATTAGTTTTCAAATTCCAAGATTTTATGTTAACAATAACACTGGGGCTAACAGTGTTCACCATTATTGTGGACAGCAGCCTCTGGCAGCCATGAATGGGCTTTTATATACATGAAAATTTCTGAGATGTTATCAGAGATACCCAGTCCTCCACAGGATACACTATATTAGACCTCACTTATACACTCAGCAATAAAACACATGTAATGTCATCAACATTGGATTCCTATCCACTAGTTATAGAGTCATAGAGTTGTGCAGCACATGAATGGGCCCTTCAGTCCAACTCATCCATGCCGAAAAAATATCCGAAGTTAATCTAGTCATGTTTGTCAGCATTTGGCCCGTATCTCTCTGAACCCTTTCTATTCATGTAGCCATTCAGATGCCTTTTAAATGTTGTAATTGTACCAGCCTCCACAATTTCCTTCGGCAACTTATTCTATACATGCACCACCATCTGCATGAAAATGTTGCCCCTTTGGTCAGTTTTATATCTTTCCCCTCTCACCTTAAATGTATGCCGTCTACTTTTGGAGTCCCTTATCCTGGGAAAAAGAACTTGGTTAGTCACTCTATCCATGCCCCTCATGATTTTATAAACCTCTATAAGGTTACCCCTCAGTCCCATGTTCCAGAGAAAATAGTCCCAGCCTATTCAGCTCTCCCTGTAGCTCAAACCCTCCAATACCAGCAAAACCCTTGTCAATATTTTCTGCAGCCTTTCAAGTTTAACAATATCTTTCCCATAGCTGGGAGACCAGAACTGAATGCAGTATTCCAGAAGTGGCCAAACCAATGTCCTGTACAGTCGCAACATGGCACCCCAACTCCTTTATTCAATGCACGGACCAATAAAGGCAAAAGTACCAAATGCCTTCTTCTCTACCCTATCTACTGTGATTCCACTTTCAAGGAACTATGCACTTGTACATCAAGGTCTCTTTGTTCCATAACACTCCCCAAGATCTTACCAGTAAGTGTACAAGCCCTGCCTTGATTTACCTTTCTGAATGTCATGGTATGGAGGAGCTGGTGTTGGAGTGGGGTTGAAAAAGTTAAAAATCACACAATACCAGGTTATAGTCCAACAGGTTTATTTGGAAGCACAAGCTTTCAGAGTGCTGCTCCTTTATCAGGTGGTTGTGGAGCAAGACAATAAGACACAGAATTTATAGCAAAAAGTTACAGTGTCATGCTACTGAAATGATATATTGAACAAACCTAGATTATTGTTAAGTTTTTTATCTTTTAGAATGGAAAGCAGGTTTTGGTTCATTAATATGTAAATTCCAGTACTTCTTTTAAGTCACTTTCTTGAGATAACTTAAGGTTTTATAAAAGAAGGTGATAACTCAGCTCAGACAATGCATAAGGTGAGATTAGAGTCTGTCTGTATCCTAATTTTGAGTCAGACTGATTCTATTTCGAAAGTTGGATTTACAAAGTATTACATGTATTAACTGCCTGCAATTACTGCCTGCAGATTGTGCATTTTTGAGCAAAATAGAACGTAGCTGCAAATATAGTTCTGTAAATACAAATTTGCCACATGCACATGCACGAGAGAGAGAGAGAAAGAGAGAGTAAGTGTCTGCATGTGAGTGTGTGCGTGAGAGTGTGAGTGCACATGAAAGAATGTGTGTTTGTATCTGTGTAAGCTTGGTAAAGTTCGTGTGTGAGTGTGGTGGAGTTTAAGACTCTGAGAGGTTGCGTGCGTGGGTGAGAGTGTGGGTGGTGTATGTGTGTGAGAGGGAACATGTGTATGAGAGTGTGAGTATGTAAGTGTGTGTGTATATGTGTCAGAGAGAGTGTATACAGTAGTGGAGTCACCTGTAGTGTGACATAAACCCAAGGTCCCGGTTGAAGCTATCCTCATGGGTACCAAACTTGTCTATCAGCCTCTGCTTGGCCACTTTGCGTTGTTGCCTGTCCCGAAGTCCGCCTTGAAGGATGGTCAACCAAAGATCCAAGGCCAAATGTCAGTGACCACTGAAGTGTTCCCCGACTGGGAGGGAACACCCCTGTCTGGTGATTGTTATGTGGTGTCTATTCATCTACTGTCATGGTGTCTGCTTGGTCTAGTCAATGTACCATGCCTTGGGGCATCCTTGCCAAAAAACCTGTTGGACTATAACCTGGTGTTGTGTGATTTGTAACTTTTTCCAGAATGCAGCACCTCACATTTATCTAAATTAAACTCCATCTTCCACTCCTCAGCCCATCTGCCCATCTGATCAAGGTCCCATTATACTCTGAGATAACCTTCTTCACTATCCACTACATCACCAAGTTTGATGCCATCTGCAAACTTACTAACCATTCCTTCTATATCTGTATCCAAAACATTTAGATAAATGTCATAAAGTAATGGATCCATCACTGATCCTTGCGGCAAACCTCTGGTCACAGGCCTCCAGTCCAAAAAACAACCCTCCACCACCATCCACTGTTTCCCATCTTCAAGTCAATTTTGCATCCAAATGATTATTTCTTCCTGGATTCTGTGTGATCTAATCTTGCTAACCAGTTTACCATATGACACCCTGTCAAATGCTTTGCTAAAGTCCATACAGACAATATCCACCACTCTGCCTTCATTAATCTTGTCACTTCTTCAAAAAAGGAGAAAGTGAGGACTGCAGATGCTGGAGATCAGAGCTGAAAATGTGTTGCTGGAAAAGCGCAGCAGGTCAGGCAGCATCCAAGGAACAGGAGAATCAACGTTTCGGGCATAAGCCCTTCTTCAGGAATCTTCAAAAAACTCAATCAGGTCAGTTAGTTAATTTGGCAAGTTAGTTTGATGATGTTATAAATAGTTAGGACTGGTATTCAGAAGAAAGTGAAATGATAACAACGTGGCAATTAATAATTATTGCAACATAACTTCATTGTCTCATTTTTTTTGAATGTTGATCAGTGGTGAAGAGACTTCTAAATTCACAAATGGAAGGATTTGTTTTTACTTTGTCTATCTTTATTCTCACTCTAGCACATTGCTTTTTAAATCACAATCTTAATTTAGTTTATAAATTCAGTTTGTATATTCACTTTGTATTTTTTGGTTTGGACTCCATTTGAGTGAAGATTCCTCACTTTGCTTGATTGAGGAGTCTCACTGCTACTCTCTAACTCAGATTCCCTGTAAATGGTGCAACACTGAATCAAACAACAACTGAAGCACATCTTTGTTCTTAAACCCATGAAATCTGTATTGATAATTGTCAGCAAGGTAAACGGCATGAGCCATTCCTTTACAACAGCTCACAAAATCCAAGCCATTTTCAATTTCAGATCTCTTCTGTTGTTCATGTGATAAATGTACCTAATTTTTCTTGTTTAATTGCACATATCTCTTTTTTTTAACTTTGAAGAATTTTGAACAGTTAACACACAGTGAAATCTTTGTATATGTGGCATAATTACTTTGAAGCAAATTGTTAAGTGCCGACTCATTAGATCCCGTTGCATGGGTTTCTGCTTGTTCAATACCACCAATCTTTGTATTAACAAGAAACACAAATTAAAAGCTCAATCTTTTTTTGAGGAACATCTTCATGATCTGTTTAAGAAACACAGAGCCAGAGTTTCAGAAAAAGTCCTGTGAGAATTCAGCAGAATGAAAACAGAAAAATGAAAAGGCAAAATTTTTTAAAAAATATAGAAATGATCAAACATACTGGTTTAGAAAAGTAAATTGCTAAGTAGATGACATACTTTTCCGGCCTGACTTTTGTCATAGAAATGGAATGTGTCCATCGGAGAGTTCCAGATAGGTCTCACACTGATTAAAATATCTTGCAATCGCCATAAAATCTGTACCACCAGCTCAGAATGCCATGACAATTTACAATTGATGGTCAACCTTGAAAGGTGAAACTGAACAATTACTGCAGTGATAGAATATGGAAAAATAAATTATCTTGCACCTTTCTATTTCTTATTTAATTTATTTCATCAAACATTGTTTTGAATCAATAAAAAGTATACATTTCATTTCAAGGACCAGTGAAAGATGTGGTGTCTGCCTAATCCAGTTTAATGAACCATCGGTTTGAATTATTTAGGGCTGTGCCTTACATTCACCATAGGCGAATAAATTAGGCAATAAACTAAGGACATGAGAACTTCAGAACATGTCAAATTTATCTTCATCGGCTACATCATTGAACACTGGAAAAGAAAATAAGAAGCAGTTACAGTCCCCCTAAAATAGAAAGTTAAGATCACAGCCTGCCGAGAAAAGGCTGGTCATGCACTATTTACCATTGTTTGCCTTCGCAGGTTTATTCCCAATGCCCTCACCATCATCTCATTCCTTTGTTGTGTAGATGTTACCCAATGGCTGAATCTACAGTCTACCAATGGAAAGAGCACTTTGTGGAATCACTTTCGATGGAAACTGGCAGAGCAGATAAAGGAGGCATTAATCGACTACTTATTAAAAATCTTCAGCATAATACAAAGCACTTCATACCAATTCAGACTTTTAGCTTGTCACTGATTCTCCTGACTAATTATTTGACTGCCTTGCTTTTCTTGGCTTTAATAAGTAAATTCGGATCAGTGAAAGTAATTACTGGATTTGTAATATGATTTAGTGGTGCAACAGCAGCAATAGAGTGAATTTTTTAACAATATTAAGTCATGATTATACTTGCCCTTTGCAATTTTACATCAAATTTATTAGAAATTGCATTGCACTTTAACATTGCTTTGGAAAAGCAAATAATTTGTTTGCTATACCTTCCAATGAATCATGTCATCAATGCTTTCTGCATTGATAACATCTCTAAACCATCTTTCAACCTTTAATCAGTGACTCAGAAATTCCAGAAGCAGGGAACCTTACTCACCTTCAAATCCTATTACTCTTGATTAGCAAATTGTTCGAATTACTCATTGACAATGGGGTACTGAGAAAATCAGAGCATCTGGCATCTCTTGAACTCCAACTAGAATGGTCTATCTTTTTAACCTCTGAATTTAAAAGCAGGGAAAATAGGAAAAGGAAGGGGGAAGACACTAATGAGTGATTCAAAATCAATATAAATGTATAAAGAGAAATAAAGAGAAGGAAATGAACATTGGATTGAGAGAAAGAAACAAACAGGTGAAAGAAAAAGTAAGAAATTAAAATAAAAAGTTCAAAAAAAACTCCAGGAAAAAGTCATTATCAGGAGTGAAAATCTAGAGCTTCATTTATTTTCCTTTCCCTTTTCAAAAATGAGTATCATGACAGGATCATAAACTAGGTAATTAGTAAGGTCCTCACAACATCAATTAACAATGCTTAAATGTCTTCAAAAAATTCATTTAAATTTATGGTGCAAATACAGCAATTGAGACTCACAGGAGGATGTTGGTGAGCCGCAATTTTTTACAAAGCTGATGTAGGAGTGATGTAAATTGGCCAAAAATGAATGGCAATTGCAACTGAGGCATGACTCTTCTGTACCTGATATTACTGATTATTGATATGCATTAGCAAGGGGTTGGCGTAAACTGTCGACAACATTTCCTGTGCCAGTGTTTCAGGGGGTTGTTTAGCCTAGTTGGTTGCATGGCTGGTTTGTGATGCAGAGCAATGTTAACAGCATAGAGTCAATTCCCATACTGACTGAGGTCTCCATGAATGGCTTTTCTTCTCAATCTCTCTCCTCACCTTAAGAGCATTGACTCTGAAGCTTCTCTTTCTAATGAGAGAACAATCCATAAAGTCTGGTAGGACTATGGCAACTTTACCTTTGATTAATTCAATTTTTATTAATATTAAAGTCACTTTAGTGATACCAAGGTGCAGTCTGAAAGAAAAGATAGTAGATGGTAAAAAAAATCAAGTTAAACCTATCATTTTATTGTCGGATTGGAACTTTTTAAGATGTCATCTGACTCTTCTTTGAATGACAACATTATTATTCACTCATAATCATCCATAGTTACTTACAATAGAAACAATAGTCCCAGTGACATGAAAAGCAATAAAGTGAGCTGACTTGACATTGACTGAAGACACAGAGAAACTACAGTGCTGAATAATATCACAGGAGGATTCAACACATAGACTAATGTATGTTTGAACATGAATAACAGCATATAATTTAATTGAGAGCTTCATAAGATGTTACAAGAGAATTTGTGCTGTTTGTGTTTGTTACAAAATCCAGACACTGATTTGTACAAACACTTGACTGTGAAATTTATTGTCAATATCATTCAATAAATCTGTAGTAATCTTATTACAAACATTAATCCTTGAGGCTGGACATTGTCATACATCAACTGCATGCAAGTCCCTGGATTCTGGCATCCATCTTAATACAGGAGTCTGACGGAAATAAAAGAGTGAAAATCAAATAAATTAGTCTGACTCCTTGTCCAATATATTCTATAGAATTAATAGATCAGTGGGAATGACTTGCAGGCAGTAATTTCATCTTGAGCTGAATGCTTATTAAAGATAAAAAGAAAGCCTTGCATTTGTACGTATAGAATGTAATACATCTCTAGGCCACATTACAAAGTATTTCACATGCAGGAACAGAGTTTATGAATTAATATTAAAGGTTAGTGCAAAAGAGAAAAATAAACATTTTAGTACAGAGGTTAATACCCAAATTCCCAATATGCGCTCTCATTACATGAAAGTTCTGAGCTAACAATGCAAAATTGTAAAATCTACTCCATACTAAATTATCTTGAAATGCAATAATTGGCTGCCATGTTTCCCATTGTAAGATCCCACAATTAGTAAATTGTGGCAGAATCTTCCCAACTCTTGAACAAAATGGCCATTTGCAAATCATTGGAGAAACTATGGTTAGATCTGCAAAAATGAAATTCTTAACGTAAAGGGGAAAAGGTCAGATTCTCCAACCAATTTGTGAATAATGAAATGACAATCTTGTTTGTGAGGGGCATTTTTGTGTCCACTTAGATGTATCAGCATGTCAGAATTACCTAACCTCATCTCATTGATGTGCAGTTTTCCCATTCTCATAACTGCTAGATAGAAATGAGATGGTGAAAATCATGAATGTCAAGGAAGATACCTGATGACTGGAGATCACTGTGGCTCCTCCTGGTCTCCATCTTGGTCACCAGTCCCCAACATCTTAGCGCATGGGTAATGACCGCCCTCAACTCCTGTTCACAGATGTTGACATAGGACACATAGGCACATCTCTGAGCCACTTATACCAATGGATCTGCACAAGTACACTGGTACCTTTCATTGTAATGCTGTTGCCAGGACATTGTATACAGGGTAAAACACCCATTTCATAGATGAGAGCAGTGTGCACCTCAGGCCATCTTATTGACTCTTATTGTTACTACTTTAACACTCACAGCACCTCTGTCTTACTTTGGCTGAAGAGGCAAAATCTAAAAAGACAAAGCTTTAAGGCTCACAGCACATCTGTCTTGTTTCACAGTTTAGCACAAACACAATGCCAGGCAACTGATCGTGGTTGTCAGCAATGATCAGTCAAAGGGAGTGGACATGTTCCTGTATGGCACCATGCTACATCAAACTCACATCTGCAGCAAGTGCCAACAACACTCCATATGTGTTTCAGACAACAGGTATGTCTCAAAGTCGACAGGAAATAGTTTTCAGTCCGGCTAAGGGAGACAGCCTTCAGTCAGGGTGTCCTGATCTGGTCAAGATATTTAAATGATACAACGATTTGAAAGGTTAGGTTTAGGGAAAATGGTGGGTGGCACTGCTGCCTCACAGTGCCAGAGACCCGGGTTCAATTCCCGCAATGGTCTGTGTGGAGTTTGCACATTCTCCCCGTGTCTGCGTGGGTTTCCTCTGGGTGCTCTGGTTTCCTCCCACCGTCCAAAAATGTGCAGGTTAGGTGAATCGGCCATGCTAAATTGCCCGTAGTGTTAGGTGAAGGAGTAAATGTAGGGGAATGGGTCTGGGTGGGTCAGTATGGACTTGTTGGGCCGAAGGGCCTGTTTCCACACTGTAGGGAATCTAATCTAATCTAATGCTTCACTTGGGGAAAGTACAAAGTGAGACAATTTTACTATTTGACTTGTACCGTTTAGAAGAAAATCATGAAGTCCGTTTTCTACACAAAGTGTAGACAAAACCTGTAGCTCTTTCCCTGGGGCTGTGGTGCTGGGTCAGTAAGACCTTTATGATTAAGGTAGATATATTTCTTTTAGCAAGGGTATCTTGATACACACCAAAGTGGGAAAGATACGGTTGAGGTGCAAATCAGTAAAAGTCTAACTGTATGGTGGAATAAGTTTGAGGAATTGAATGTTGTAAACCTTTCCTTATGTTCTGAATGTTTTTATTAAAATAAAAGTCAATTCCAAGACACTGGAAGAACCCATCAGTCATGCTGACCTAGCTTTATTTATATAATGTTTGCCACCTCAATCTTTTATGAAACTTCTGAGAAAAGATCACAGCTCCTTAATATGCATTTTAAAGTGGTGTTTCCCATTCTTGCTTTGGAATATCAACGATAGGTTTTGAAGTGTAGGAATTAAGGATTCACGTTAAAACTGAACTAGTCAATTGACAGTTGGTTGCATTAGCACAGGCATTCTATTGATTAAATAGTCCAACTGGCTGTCACAACATAATGGAGTTATTATTTTCGCAGCTGTAAAGCAGTATTATGAGTAATTTAGGAAATCCAGTATGTATCACATATCTTAGATGGCATAGCTTCAAAAACCACAGTGGTAAAATATGCTAAAACTATCAGTTTCCATTTACACTGCTCCTGCAATACAGATTATCAATGCTCTGTGTGAAATGTGAGTTCTTGACTCTAACTAGACACAAGGGCACTCATTAACGTTTTACTGAGGGCCATATTCATATGTGGTAACTTAATCAAGCTGCTCTTCACAAATCTATGAGAAAGATTTAATTTTTTTAATTCAGCCTCAGTGTTAACACTCAAATATATCCTTGGAGAGAAGGCTCAACAAACTTTACCTTTCTCACCTAATGTCTGTTGGAAATTATGGGGTTCACACATTGTTCTGCTGCCTGTGGTAAATGAGTTTGAGTTTGTGTCAAACAACTGAAATGGAATGTTTACATTCATGTAAAAGTCCTACATAAAGCCAATGGTTTTGAAAGTTTTAATATGGAGACATAGATGTACAACATAAATATTGCCTATTACTTCATGCAAATTGCCACTAGGTAGGCAATTCTCTCAATGCTAGACATGCTCCTGATCTATGTGCTAATATATATAAAATATAGTATTGACTGAAGGGATTTTTTTTCACTTTATTTTGTAATATTGTAAATATCAATTTTTTTTTTATTCATTCTTGGGATGACGGCAACACTGACAAGACCAGCTTTTATCATCCATTCCTAATTGATCTCTGAACAGCTTATTGGTTCAACCGACATTTACAAAATAATGGCAGGTATAAATAGAGTTGATGGTAGTTGTCTTTTTCCCTCGGTTGGGGACTTTCAAGACTGGAGGGCACATTTTTGAGGTGAGAGGAGAGAAATTTATAAAAGATATGAGGCAAATTTTTGATACAGAAGGTGGTTCATGTATGGAATAAACTTTCTGAGGAAATGATGGATGTGGTTACAATTGCAATGTTTACAAGACATTTGGCTAGATATATGAATAGAAAAGGTTTGGAGGGATATGGGCCAAGAGCAGGCAGGTGGGAGTAGTTTAGTCTGGGATTATGTTCGGCGTGGACGGGTTGGACTGAAGGACCTGTCTCCATGCTGTATGACTCTATGATATGACTCTATGATACTCTGACTCTATGCGTTCGGAGGGCATGAACTGATTCCCTTCTTTGTCCCACTCCTCTAAATGGTGACAACAAAGTTTGAATTTTAAAAGGGAGATAATATTTCTATCTATACAGACACACACTCTCAAACACAGTCGCACACTTGTGCACATGCACACACACATCACACATATATGCACTGCTTCCCCTAAGCTGGGAGTAAACAGTACTGCAGAGTATATCTTTGTCCAAGCATTAGTTAAATTCAGAAAACAAAGTTTATAAATTGATTCAAATGTTGTTCATTGGCCAAAGCCGCATTGTACACAAGCTGTTGAGACAAGAGTGTCATCCTGCATCAATCGTAGCTGGCTGAATTTGTTTTTTCTCAAAACAGTAGTATAGATCTTGAATTTTCCTTGAGTACTCTCCACTTGTGGTGATGAGGTCTTCCAGTTTTTTCAACTCATAAATTTGATGGATGGTGCTTCAGGGAAAGAGAAAGGCAAGGTCCTTTGCACCTAAATTAAGTTATGACACTGATTTTCTGCATTCACAACCAATATCTTTTTATTGCTCACAACTGGATCATGTGACTTCTCTCTGAAAGTGTTGTAGATTTAGCATCACAATCTAAGCAGTTTGTTCCTTACAAATGCAATGTTGTTTCTGCTGTAGATGGCATATTTTGCTTTGCAAAGAATTCTTCCCAAAAAGTTCAAGAGGTGTATAATATATAATGTTTAGTCAATAATGTTGTAAATTATTATTTTGTTCAACACAGTTTTATCGCTATTATCTAGAATGGCTTGGAGTCACATATAAAGCATATAAAGTGAGGACTGCAGATTTCCTTCCCGAAGGACGTTAGCAAATTATAGCTTTTATCTGATCAATTTATGTGTTCAAGTTGACTTTCTTTACCCAGCTACAACTAAATGTAATCAGTTAACTTAAAAGATGTGGGGATTGTGATATGTGCTTAATCTGCACCAATTTATGGTGAAACAGACAGTGCATCAGATTTGTGCAGCCTACTGTTCTAATCTGTAGGAGACAAGGGGAGATGCAGTGTAGCTGGCAACATTGCTGGGTGTTTCACGAAAAAATGAAATCTAAGGAATAGTTGATCATGTGAGCAGCAACGGGAATTACCAATAATCTGCTGTAGGAGACACAATGTAAGAGCTAGAGGGAAGTAGATACACCTTTTATCCTCCATGGGGTGATGCAGAGGGACTTTGGAGGCCCTCCAGGCATGTTTTCCAAGAAGATGATGCAGTGCAGGAAGGAACTCAGAGATCCGACAGGTGTTGCCAAAGTGAGTGACTTCATCTTCAAGTAACATATTCTAGACAGAGATGAGGTATTCGTTGGGCGGCACGGTGGCTCAGTGGTTAGCACTGCTGCCTCATAGCACTAAGGACCCAGGTTTGCTTCCAGCCTTGGGTAACTGTGTATAGTTTGCACATTCTCCCCATGTCTGCATGGGTTTCCTCCCACAATCCAAAGATGGTCATTCTAAATTGCCCATAGTGTTTGGTGCATTAGTCAGAGGGAAATGGGTCTGGGTGGATTACTCTTTGGAGGGTTGGTGTGGACTGGTTGGGCCGAAGGTGCTGTTTCCACACTGTAGGGAATCTAATCTAATCTTTTCTTTCCTCTTGGAAGATTGTGAGCCTGTGGAACTCTGTTTCCCAGGAAGCAGTGGAGGCAGGGTCATTGAATATTTTGAAGGCAGTGGTAGATAGATTCTTGACTAAACCAAGAGTCATGAGGTATTGGAGGTCAGCAGAAAAGTGGAATTAAGCCCACAGTTAGATCAAACATGGTCTTATTGAACAGTGGAGCAGACCTGTGAGGTCAATTAGCTTCCTCCTGCTTCTAATCAGTTCTGCAAGAAAAAGGGATCTGTGTAATTGATTGCTGTTCAATATGTTTTAGTGATGTGATTGTCATGTTTGAATAATTGGTACTATGCATGTACATGTGGGTGTAAGGCATGCCACAACACTAAATGTATGAGACAAAATAAATGAATTGAAGAGGTGCTTACTGATTAATAGAGATTGCTGTTAGTTGGGTGAGGGGAGCACAATGAATTGAACGATTGACGTGTTAAGTTGTGCAGGTGATGGGTTCTGCCATTTGCTGATAGAGCAGGTTATATGAACTAATTAAACTTCTTCCTGACACAGCAGCATGTTCTTAGAGCTGTAGCCATGGTACCGGCCTCTGCCCTTTGTGCTTTTCATAGCTTCTTGAGCAGGTGACTCCTGTCGACATGTGAGTTTTGAATTTCCCTCCTTCTCTCCATCATTTCCATTAACATCGCTAGTGGATTATCTTTACATGTTCTTTCATCCTTCAAAGGATCAGATTCAGCTTCTAAAGCACTCACACTACTTTTTGCACTCATAATGAACTGTCCACTAAGAGCTGTAGGGAGCCTTTAGTGAGTCAATTACATTATTGAGCCCATTTCTGATTTTTCCAGCCTCAGGGCAGGTAGAGGAATCACTTGCAGCATAGTGTGCACCAACCTTTTCGAAGGCCACTTGCCTCATCTATGGCCAAGCCTATGGCTCCAGAATTAGACCATTCAACGACCACAGAACCCACCCCACCCCACCCCCTCTAGACTGGAAGAAAGTCATCCTCCTCCCTGAGAGACTGCTAAGGAAGAATAATGTGTGTTAAACATAGACAGTGATGCTGATTTTCAGGACATTAACCAATTTGACTCTCTATACCTGTGTAGGAAGTGACCCGATTTCCAACAGTAGTTTAAATGGAGGGCAAGTGGATGTGTTTCTTTGCAGCCATGTACTCTGATCTGCCTGACTTATCACTGCATTCACTGCACTGAGAAGATCCTCTGTTTTGTGCATTTAAAAAATCTCCATTTAAAACACTTCCAACATTTTTTCAGCTGTTTCCTAGTGTCTGAAAATCTATTCTTCTCACCTTTCTGTTTTATCTTCTCACAGAGTATCTGCTTTCCATTTTCTCTGGTTGCTTTGAATGGGTTTTGACTTTCCTTTCTTCCTCATCTGGAGCTCCCATCTGTCTGGTTTCGACGACAGTCTGTTTTTTTGGTCTGGCTAAAAATTTGCAACATACAAACCAGACACTAGTTGTCTGATTTTTAAAAATGCAGTTCCTTTTCCTATTGTCGCATGTTATGGTTATTAAAAATGTTTAATTTTTTATAATAATTTTCAGCAACAGGACACAAGACTTCAGCGAACAGATTATTTGATCAGCTGCTAGAAAATTATTGGGAAACTGGTCAGGTCGATAATATGAAGTCTCGCATCTGATTCCTTTACTTCGGATTTTCCATCTAGTTATGCCATTGCATCTGACCCCAATTACATGTTGCAATCTCAGTAAAATCCCAGAAGTCATAAAAAAATTTAAATGAACATATGGTGGAATTTTCCTGCCTTTTGTATCAGGATTGTGCTTTTAGTCTTCAAAGCCCCTTTTTTGAATTTTTGAATATACAGGGGGAGGACCCTGTGTGAAATGGAGCTTTAATAGCAAAAAGAACCTTTTTAATTATTCTTTGAAATATTTCCCATCCCTATTTGGCACTGTGTTGCATGATCAGAAGGTTTTTGTCAATAATTCTTTGATAGTTATTAAGAATATAATGATTTTTTGATGGACAATTTTAATTTTGTGGTTAAATTTGTTGTACATGTTGCTTACAAAAGAGTTCATTGTTGCCCATTGCTAAACGAGAAGCATTACGTATTTACATGACTACACAGAAATAGAAGCAGATGGAAACATTTTCTCTAATCTTCAATTTCAAGGTAACTGAAAGTATCCCAAGACCTTCCAGGTCCAAGTTGCATAGTTAATTTCTGGACAAGTAATTGACTTCATTTCTCCTCTACTGTTCCCACAAATCCTCTGAATGCTTTACCCAAATATATGATCAATAAGTTTAAAAGTAAATTTATACATTGATTAAGTAGCATTTTAATTTTTCCAACAGCTGCCAAACCTTTGACTTTACCTGATCATTGCCCTTTGATCGGTGCCATGAGGGGTAATATTCTAAATCTGCACCAATAGTGAGGTACCTAGCCCCTCATCAGCGCACACTGACAAACTGCAAGTTACAATGTTTTGATGCACCCTCGTGTTGAGGAAGGTTGGATGATACCAACCGAGACAAAGATGATTACTGCCAGTACTCTATTTGTATTTTCTTTTTTTTTATGTTTTTGACAACGTTTGTATCCATTTTTTCCAAAGTTTGTGTCACAGCACTTACTTTAAATGTCAAATTATCTCCAAACTTGCCTTTGTATTTTTTGTTTATTCTCAGATTTGTCATTAGTCATCACCACTAGTGATCAGTTGAATAAAATAGGCCTCTTTCTCATTACGGTCTTTGTTCTGGTCCCCAGTGTTTTGCTGACTAAAACATTTAAAACACTCCGCAAGAAACTGGAAGTTTAAAGGGCTGAAGAGCACCGAAATGTAGGAATTACACCATAGGAGGAGGCCATGCAATCCATTTTTAATGTGACACCATTAACTGCTCAATAGGCGATACCCAGTGCATCTCACTTCATGCCTTCTATCTTTTATACATATTTTTAATCAACCTGTTTAGAAATATTATGATACACCTTTGAGACAACTTGAATCTGGACCATTTTTTCTGAGAGGTACAGATACTACCACTGTGCAACGAGACCCATTCATCCATATGTTTATATTCTTAGTATTACTAATCCTGATCCATTTTAAATGCCGTTCTAATGCTTGGCTAAATATCCCTTTGTAATGGAAATGTTTTCATTTAATAACCTTTTATGTACAGATTCCTTTCAGTTTTTGTTTTGATTATGTTCCTTACAGATCAATGCTGATGCACACCCCCTTCCACCCACATTATTATTTGCCAAATATTGGATGCAATTGGTCACTGTTTACCTTATCAAAGCACTTCAGAAAATCGGAAGCATCCATCATGTGATGGCTTAATCTTTCTTCTTTCAGTGAGAGAAGATTTTTTTCTTTCATAACCATGACTCTTCATTATAATTGTGTTGCATTTTTGTTACTCCTTTTCCATATCTTTAATATCCTTCCTATAATGGGGTCACTCAATGTTAATCAATAATGGCAGTGTTAAACCAAGCAGACATTTCTGGCTCCCACTGTCCCAGTTTTTGACCTAATTTCCAGGTTCCTCAGCTCCCGTTCCTGTTATTGCATTTTCCATACCTATTCTCAACGTCCTGCCCACAATCAGTTAAATTCAATGGTTTTCCAAACTCCTAACATCTGTAACACTGGCACATTTGAGCCACACATAACTAACTTTGACAATATAGCATTCTTCAACTGGAGCTATTTTCTTCACCATTTGTTTGAAAAGAAAATCTACTATTCAAAAGGGAATAAAACAGAACACCAAGGAGAAGCTCGATGTAAGTTATGGTAATGTGGAAAAGATATTATCGCACTTCAGTTTGCAAAAGAAAGTCAGTTCTAATTGAAGTGAAGCTGAGAGGCTATGTGTAGCATGTCTCCCGTGTCCTCTCAGTTACGTACATTTTTGGTTGCAGGATCATTTTGCGCTAAGCAGACAATATTGCGTCTGTTTTTCCGACAGTTGGGATACTTAGTGTTACCCGAGCAGAGGGGCTTCAGTTTCACTGCATGACTCTTAGGGAAATTCAATTTTTCAGAAAAAAAATCAGGGCTTCTTTCTTCAATTCCCTGTGGGTTGATTTTTGGTTGATTTCAGGCTTAACAAATATTTAACTCCTCAGGTTGAGTTTTGTTTGAAATAAACCACTGCTCATATTTTTTGGAAATAAAGTTAGAAAAGTGGATAATTTGCAAATGTTACTGAGGCAGCCATGCTCAGTCGGTTGCATTCTCGTCGCTCAGTGACTTTATTGTGAGTTCATGTCCCATTCCAGATACTCAACTACTAAATCACAGATCACACACCAATGTTGTACTATTGGAGCGTTGCACTGTGGGAGTTGCTACTTTTTAGATGGCATGCTAAACTGTGGCTCCGTCTCAGGTGTTTGTAAAAGATCCCAGAGAATCATTTAAAGAAGAGTAGCAGAGTCACTTTGGTGTTCTGGCAAAAATCTATTCCTCAAATAACATTATCTAGTCACTATCTCAGAGCTGTTTATGGGAACTTGCTGTGCACAATTTAGTTGCCTCCATTAGTTTCCTAAATCACAACAGCTATTACACTTCAAAAGTACTTCATGGTCTGTTAAACATGTGAAAAATGCAAATTCCTCATTTTTTAGTATTGCCCATTAAATTTAACCTGATGGAGCCGTTTATATCCCAGGGCTTATGAGGGGCGCAGTCAGTCAGGGCCCTGACTTCTACCCACTATCCAGTGATCCCTGGTTGGAAAGTAAAACTGATGAACATTGGGTAACAATAACATTTAGGGAGCTGATTTCATTGATTGAGTTCATTGTTTGGGGTCAGACTTGGAAGTGACAGCTCGGCTATACCGCTGAGAAGCACTTGGCATCCATTTAATCATATTGCAGAATGAGAACTTGCAGCAGAGGACAGAAGACAATTGGAAGGAATAGGACTTTTTTCAGAGAAGCATATTTTTCAGCATGGATTGACGTTGAGTGGAGGTCAATGGAGGTTCTCCATTGTGGAGGAAACATATTGCAGAATGAGAACTTGCAGCAGAGGACAGAAGACAATTGGAAGGAATAGGACTTTTTTCAGAGAAGCATATTTTTCAATCAGCATGGATTGACGTTGAGTGGAGGTCAATGGAGGTTCTCCATTGTGGAGGAAAAATATGTCAGACGCCTGGGTTCACTGTTCAATGTTTTTGCTTGCTCAGAATGAAATTTTTGTAACAGGTACACAGCTCATAATCTATGATTCACAGGTGAGTGGTATATTGATACGAGGGATGGAGAAATACTTGTTTATTTGCTCAATCAGGCCATTTAGTGGCTCTTATCAGGGGACCCCACTTGACACTAGTGAGCATCCCTGACTGGGATTACTTTTCTTTTTTTTATCAAAGGGCAATGCTACACTTTTGGTTTTTTTTCTTTTTTTCTTCTAAAAACCCCCAGAATACCGCCTAACCGCAGTAGTGCTTATTTTTTCCCCAGCACCCATGGTGTGTGTGCAGGTGTGAGACCCAGTGAGAGACACAAGGTGTACGAATCTTTATTCAATTTCCACCACCAGGAAGATAGGAAAACACCCGAGTGGCCAGTGACAAGCAATGCCCTTCACATCAAAGGGCAATGCTGTGTGATCAAACAGTGAAGGGGAGGGCAGAGACTAAATCAAAATAGAGTTGGAGGGGGAAATAATGCACTCCACTCCCTGCGGCGCCCACCTCTCCCTGAACAAATCCAGGGTATTGGTCGACACTGCGTGCTCCTTCTCCAAGGACACCCGGGCTCTAACGTAACCGCGGAAGAGGGGCAGGCAGTCGGCCGGGATTACTTTTCTCTTTTACTTTTTTTCTTTGTGAGACACAGTGAAAGACACAAAGTGCACGAATCTTTATTCAGTTTCCACCACCAGGAAGATAGGAAAACACCCGGGTGGCCAGTGACAAGCAGTGCCCTTCACATCAAAGGGCAATGCTGTGTGATCAAAACAGTGAAGGGGAGGGTAGGGACTAAATCAAAATAGAGTTGGAGGGGGAAATAATGCACTCCACTCCCTGCGGCGCCCACCTCTCCCTGAACAACTCCAGGGTGTTGGCGGACACCACGTGCTCCTTCTCCAAGCACACCCGGGCTCTAACGTAACTGCGGAAGAGGGGCAGGCAGTCTCAAATGGGGAGGCCCTGCTTGCCATTGGATAAATCCACTGCTGTCTGAATGGGGCTCTTAAACTAGTGTTAATTGCCCACTTAAAGGTCTCGATAGTAGTGGGATGGGAAGGCCATCCACAGACCATGCCACTGATCCCGCCACAGTGGAGAAAACTACATTAGATTTACAGACATTGACAGCATAGAAGGAGGCCATTCAGCCCACTTACCTGTCATCAAAGATCTAACTACACCAATCCCAATCTCCAGCTTTTTCCCCTCGTCCTGGATGCTACGGCAACACAAGTGAATGTCTAAAAGTTACTTAAATGTTATGAGAATTTCAAACTCAACCACACATTCAAGGATGTAAATTCCATACTCTCACCACTTACCATTCCCCCCAACATTTTGTTCTGCTGCAATGACCTCTCAGGTGTGAGTGCAGCAGTGGTTTCCAGAATCAGAAATTGATGCATTTGCACAGCAACTCTGTGCGTTGGCACTGAGAACAAGGAACCTCTAAATGGCTGCACAGCTACATAGCTTCAAAGAAATACTGCCCACCACTCTCTGGTGAAAACACTTCTCCTCACATCTCCTTTTAGCCTTCTATCCCTTACTTTACATCCATGTTCCCTGATTATGGATTCCTTTACTAACAGAAAAAGTGCCTTCCTATCTACCCGATTAAATCACCTCATAATCTTATACCCCTCTTTGTATTTCCAACCTCTGCTGCTCCAAAGAAAATACTGCCAGACTATCTAATGTTTCTGCATAGTTCATACGCTCCAGCCCAAGCAGCATCCTAATAAATCTCCTCTGCATGTTCTCCAATGCAATCAGATCCCTCCTACAATATGATGATAGGAACTGCACACTTTCCTTCAGTTGTGGCCTAACCATTATTTTACCATTCTAGCATTTTATTGTATGTAATTTGCCTTGGCTAATAAAAATAAGTATTGCACAGGCTTTCTTAACCTACCTGCCTGCTACCTTCAAGGATCTGATAAAGTACACACCAAGGTCCTTCTGATCTTCAGTGCTTTCCAGGGGCCTACTCTTCACAGTGTAATCCTTAACTTGTTAGTCCTCCCAAGTGTATTACCTCACACTTTTCCAGACTGGATTCCAAATCATTAATGTACGTCACAAACAGCATGTGCCCCAGCACCAAGCCCTGCTGAACCCACTGGAAACAGACTTCCAGTCACAAAAACATCCCTCTATCATCCTCCTATGCTTTCAACCAATACTGGATCCAAAGTGCCACTTCACCTTGGGTCCCATGGGCTCTTACTTTTTTGACCAGTCAACCTTATCAAAACCATATCAATACTCCTGGATCCCCCCTCAAAAAATTCAATCAAAGCTGTCAAAACTTTAGCAAATCCATGCTGATTATTCCTGATTAATCCATGTGTCTCCAAATGCAGATATGTTCTATCATTCAGAATTCTTTCTAACCAACTTCAAACTATCAAAGCTAAATTTTGACCTATGACTCTAAATCAAATAGATTCTAATGTCGGTACAGAAAAATCTCATTAGAATTCAAATGACTTATGAGTCACTAGTCAGTAGAGATTCACATTGAGCAAACTAGTTAGAGCACATTGTTTGAAAGTTTGCTGAACAGGCAGCATTTACATTATTAAAATAATAATTTACCCATCTCTCAAAAACATTCTAACTACAGATGTATTGTGTATTCGAGTTTTTGTAGTAGATCAATTGTTCAGTACGTAATTCTACATTGAAAATATAATTGTGTTTGTTTTTGGTCTCCCTGAAGTATTTTTTTCATGTGCCATCAATTATGGTGAAATGTTAAGTCTTAAATATTTGGTCCTTTTTACTAATGTTCTGTTACAACTCAAGATTCTGATGATGTTTTTAATATATTTGCACCTTTTATTTGCTGAAAGATATCTGTGGGGTCCATTTTCTTGTAAGGTTTCGATAGGCAAAATGTTTCCTTAACCTCCATCTGCCCTCTGGGTGTCTGATGAAACATAGATCCGTTCGAGAAACATTTGATCCTTTGACAGTTGACTTGGCAGCTTTGGCCCTCTTACAAATCAAAAGAAGTGACTGTAGTTATTAATTATTGAACTTCTCTCATTTTTTGTGTTTTTTTATGTTCGCAGGGGTGATATTAGTCATGGAAAATAGATCATTATGCTCCCATGTGTCAAAATCAAATAATCACATTGAATTTTTTAAAAATCAAAAGAACTGTGGATGCTGCAAATCAGAAACAAAAACAGAAATTACTAGGAAAACACAGCAAGTCTGGCAACGTCTGTGCAGAGAAATCAGAGTAAACAATTTGGGTCCAATGACCCAGCGACAATAAGGCTTGGAACGTGAACTCTGATTTCTCTCTACAGAAGCTGCCAGACTTGCTGAGTTTTTCCAGCAATTTCTGATTTTTAATCACATTGAATGGTTTGATGTGATGTTTTCTACTCCGTTCCAACAATGTGCTTCAGACAGATTATCCAGTTTTCCATTGCGATATTTTTCCATTAATCAAACCAACCATCCTGTGTTTCCTAGTGAGATTCACAGTGTGCACGTTGACCTGTACTCTCCTGTACCCGTGCAAATATCAGGCAAATAAGACTTTCACCCTGTCTGCCTGAGATAGATTTGAACTAAGATTCTGTAAAAACACCAGGGGCTAACACAGAATGGCCAATGCCCAACTGGGATTCCATGTAACCTGTGTGGAGGATAGCCATGTTATCTAATGCAAAACATGTTCCAATATGACTGGACACTCTGCAGTCCTGCATTCCCAATGTAGAGGTTTGTAGGTTTAGGGCATGGGTGGTAGATTCATGGTTATAATATTGAAGTCCTGTCTAATAAACGGTTTGATGCTGGCAGTGCAGAATTGGTGAATTGAACTGAAGTAGTGATTATGAGTACAGTAAAACAGGGTGAGACCAATGTGCAGAATATAGGAAATCTAAAATATATTACTTTTTATAATATATTGCTTTTTAATGAGGCAGTCAAAATTCACACTTGAGCAAAAGTGTACCCAAATTAATTTAAAGGTCAGTCAATTCATTTTATCACATGATCATCAATGCTTGAGTGAAAGCAGTAATATTTTACACTACATCGAATAATATACTTTAATTATAGTTTTCATTTTGAGCGCATTGTGAATAAAGAAATGTGTATGCTCAGTGATTTGGCCTTATTCTGTTCCTGTGACAGTCAGTCTCCATTTATGTCATTTGTCAGTGAAGAAACAGCAATGAGGAAATATGAAGTCATCTGTTGTATATCATGTTTGAGCATTAGGCAGTTGACAAGCAAACTCCAGATCTGAGTCTCAGTCTCAACTGATATTCACACTTACTTCTCTCAAGAATTAGTACTGAAAAGATCCCTTATTGAAAGGGAGGAAAGGAAATTGCCTCATGGAAAACTTGCTCAGTGCTCTGAGCTTGAACCTTCCTGATCTACATAAGAACAATGTTACTTCCTGGATTATAATCCTGCCATATGTTTTCAGATGACTATAAATAGTTCTTGAGCTCCCAATTCCTGTTCAAACTATTTCTTTTTCTAAACTTTCTAATACATTTTCTGTAATACCACAGCTAAATCTAAAAGAATGAAGACCCAGATAGGAAGGAATTAATTCTCGAAGGAGCTTTTTGAATAATAAAGATATAACTCAGCCATTATTGAGCAAGTGCAGAGCTTGTGGTGCAATGGCTAGCAATACTACCTCTAAACCAGGAAGTTTTATGTTGAAATCCCATGCCAGGGCTAGATGGCTAAGGGAGGTATTTGCATGTTGTTGCCAAACAGGATGAGTATTAGCTTGAAAATCCTTTCAACACACAGCAATGACAGGCAATTAAAATAAAAGAGTTTCCTGTACAGGAATGTGAAAATTTAAAGCTTCTAAAATCACTCTCTATGGGTCCAGACTACAACACATAGAGTGCACATTCCCAGCAGTTGGCTACATGGCTAGGTTGGTGATCTGCCTCTGTGTCCAACCTGTGCTTGGAGGCTGCAGTGTCATGGCTCATATATGTCAATATTATGCTTTAAAAATGAGCATGTGGTCAAGTAATCGTGTCAGAGGAGTTAACACTCAAAAACAAGTAGCAATCTCTAACTGTGAAAGTCACAGCTGGAGTTAAAATATTAATACCACTTATGTGATTAAAAATGGCTTATAAATAGCAACGTCAATCTCAGTTCACAGCCCCAGAAGTTACTGAGGCTAGATTGACTCTCATCACGTCTGAGGTCATGTGACAGTCTTTTGGAAATGGAAGAATGAAGGGTGACCTATATATGTATTTACAACTATGAAATGTTTTGGTGGAGTGGATACAGAGAGAATGTTTCCTTTTGTGAAGAAGAGCATAACTAGAGGCCATCAATATAAGACAGTCGCAAAAAATTGCAGTAGGTAATTCAAAAGAAACATCTTTACTAAAATCGGAACTCCCAATTATAGTGTTTGAAACAAATAGTAAAGGTGCATTTAAGAGGATGTTAGGCAAGCATCTGTAAGAGAAGAAAATAAGTGATTACATTAATAACTTAGATCAGGAAAGGCAAGACACTGCTCAAGTAAAGTATAAATACCAGCAACTACATGTTCGGCCAAATGATTTGATTATGTATCACATCCCTATGTAAGTCTAAGTAATTTGTGCAATAGTGTATAAGTAATGATTAAATACAATATGCTCAAGATCCAGTATGGTGTTGTAATTCACATTGTATTTAACCTCTGTCAAGCTGCACAAATCTGAGCTCTCATGTGCCAATATATGGCCCTGGAAATGGTACTGTCATGTGACAATTTAGCAAACAATCGATATGCTAAAGCAGAGTACCACTACAGTGGGAACCTGTCTTCTCGGGCACGGAGACATTTTGCCTTTCCAGAGGCACTTTGATTGTAGAACGTGCCCTGTATGTTGAAAGCAAAGTTACTTGATGCTCCTCTTCTACTCCATATGGGTTATGTATAAAAAGGTTACAAAAGAAATGGAGATGCTTGGGGTTAAATTGGCTGATACAGTATCTGTGTTCAGGCTCTGCACAGCCTCCCATGATGCAAAGTGGCAGGCATGAAGCATACCTCCAATCAAGTTAGAGCAGGAAAAATAAGAGATGGCTTTTACCCAGGCATAAACCAAGTAATGCACCATTTATTGCTATAATGGTGATTTGCCTGCAAGAAATGAAACTTATGCGTTATTGATTTTTTTTTAAGAAGTGCCCAACAACATCAATGGTTCAACTGTAGGTACTACTAGACACCCCCCACCTACCCCCTTCCCACCCCAATCCTCTCTATTGCCTTCCTCCTTCCCATTTCTCTTTTTCTGTAAAAATTTTTATTGGGAAAAAGATTTTCTTTTACAGAATTACAAAATCACTACAAAAAGTATAACAATCTTGTAATATAATAATAACAGTGAACAAATCACTACTCTTCTCCATAAACCACTGAGGAGAGAGGTAAAATAACCTATGAAAACGACAATTTAATTAATAACAAAAAAAAACTAAATTAAACCAAGTTGAACCAAGGTAAATTAAATTACATTCAGTTAAGTTACCGCACTTAGAACAATCTCACCAAAGCTATCTCACTACCGGTAGGCATCAGTAGGCAAACCCGTATTTGTTTGGAATTCTTCCTCTCAGGGGCCCCTGGACCGCCAGACACAGCCGTCATGGCTGCACAAAGGCCCTGACCAGTATAGCTGACCAGTCTGCATGTATATAGTTCAGAAAGGGCCGCCACATTCCATGAAACAATTCAGTTTTCTGGTGCACCATACTCGTAAGGACGTCCAGGGGATGTGCTCCATAATGAATCTACATCACCCTGAGAATCCCAGGGGGATTCTCTGATACCCAGCTCATTCAAATGTTTTTCCTGTCTCAGAATGAAAGAATATTAAACAGTTTCTTCCCATGTGCATTCAAAGAAGGTAGATTTAGCAAACTCATGAAAAAGGATCCCAGATCCACCTTGACCTCAGTTCCCAAAACCCCTTCCAAAATGCTCGCTGTGGCACCACAATACCAACGAAGCTTATGGCATGACCGTAAACAATGAGTAAGAGTGTCAACGTCTGTCTTACATTTGGGGCACATTGGGGACGCTCCATTCTTAAATTTCAAAAGCTGCTCCGGTGCCAAATGAGCCCTTTGGAGTACCGTCAAATGCATAACCGCCAAATCGAAATCTTGCTTATGTTCTGCCAAATATCCTCCCAAGCCTCTGATGAGATCTCCACCCCCAATTCTTGAGTCCAAAGTCCACACAGCCACTCAATGTCTTTCAAGACATTACCTCCTAACAAATAATAGAGGGTGCTGACTGAGAGAGTGCCCATGGACCGGAGCACTCTCCTCTCCATATCTGACTCCAGTACATAAAAGAGGTATAGCCAGTCCACCCGGTCAAAAGCTTTCTCTGCATCCAAAGAGACTACTAAGCCCGGAATTGACCCTTGCTGGCATACATGTTTAACACTCTTCTAATATTATTAGCAGATCTACAAGCCTTAATAAAACCTGTCTGATCTTTCTTTACAATGGAGGGCAAAACCCTCTCCAACCTCAACGCCAGCATTTTTGACAGAATTTTAAAATCCACGTTCAGTAACAATATGGGCCTATACAAAGTGCAATCCTCTGTGGCTTTCCCTTTCTTGAGAACAAGAGAAATATTTGCTTCTGTCAGAGAGGATAGGAGGCAGTCTTGACTATACGGGTAGTTGTACATATCCAACATTGGCCCGGCCAGCGTGTCTATAAACTCCTTGTAAAACTCACTTTGAAGTCCATCTGGGCCAGATGCCTTGCCACTCTGGAGTTGCCTCATCACCTTTTGTATCTCTTGGATTGTCCGAGGGGCATTCAAAAGAGACACTTGCTCTGAAGTTACATCTGGAAGGTCCAAGGCCTTAGAAAAGAACTCCATCTTCGCCAATCTGTCCTCACAGCCCTCTTACAGGTTCAGCTCAGAATGGAACTTCCTAAATGCTGCACTAATCTTTTTGGCATCGCAAGTAAGAGTACCAGCACTCTCTCTGATGGATGTGATAGATTGGGGGGCGTTCTTCTTTCTGGCCAGGTACGCTAGGTATCTACTCAGTTCATCACCATATCAAGTAACCTCTGTTTCGCAAAAGAGATTTCCCTCTTTGTTGTCTGGGTGAGCGCAGCATTCAAAGTAGCCCTGAGGGCTGTAATCCACTGTAACTTAGTTACAGACGGTCTGTCAAAGTATGGTGTCTCAAGCACTGTTGCTATCCCTTCTGCCACTTCCATGTCGCCATGTAAGAAATAATCAAACCCCTTGCATTGGCTTTGGCAATCTCCCAGAGCACCGATGGATTACTGGCTGTACCCAAATTAATGGCCCAAAAAATGTCTAAATTCCCAAAAAAACATACACAATGAACTTGCTATCCTTCAAGAGGAAAGGGTCCATGTGCCGTGACCCTGTCCCGTTACCACTGGCCTTGACCTCCATGTACACTGCCGCATGATCAGAAATGGCTATGTTTCCGATTCTGCAAGACAGCATTGAATTCAAAAAGGTCAATGGGGCAAAAAACATGTCAATCCTTGTATAGCACTTATGTGGGTTAGAGAAAAAAGTGAAATCCCTACCCTCAGGGTGAAGACATCTCCACAAATCCACCAACCCCAACTCCCTGCTCAGGTCTACCAACTGCCTGGATTGTGGGGACATACCCGCAAGGTCCCTAGGCATCTTGTCCACTTCGGGGTCAATAAGTTTGGTTAAAGCCTCCCCATATAATTGTATGCTGCATCCCAAGGGCTATCGACCTGGAAAGTGCATCTGTTAAAAATTTGAGGGAATATGCTGGGGGCAATATACATTCCAGATCCCATACTCCTCTCCATGTATTAAAGCTTTAAGGATCATAAACCGCCCATATTCATCCTTAATTTGGTCTAACAGTTGAAATGGGATATTCTTCTGGATGACTATAGCATTTTCTCTACTTTTCGAGTTAAAGGATGAGAAAAACATCCGTCCGAACCCTCCCTGCTGTAACTTCAAGTGCTCCTTATTGATTAAATGTGTTTCTTGCAGCAAGGCTTGAAAGTATCTTTTTTCTCTTATTTGGTGAATGACTCCCCTTAACATTCCAGGTGCACCATTTAAATAAACGGTTAGCCATAGCCGTCCAAAACAGTCCATGACCCCCTGAGAGGAAGAATCCCACTCATAATGCTTGGAGTGAAAACAGCAAACAGTTCATATGAACTTAAAAATACAACTGCCAAAGCTACTAAATCAAAACTTCTAACAACTACTTCTACAACAAACCAACATATAACACAAATGAAAGGAGACTTTCCCTCCTTGCCCACAGGGGGCGTTCATTCTACCCACTAACCCCTCCATGGCTCCTTCTAGCTGAAGCCACGTCCTCACCACAGACAACACAAAGTAAGAAAAGTTACACGCATTGTATACCAAGAAAATTAAAAGTGGGCACTCAACCTGTCCTATCCATACTTTAACCCTAGGCACTCCTTGTAGAGAAAAAAAATGTAACCCTCCCTCCGCCTCCCCAACCGCTCCCCCACTGCCTCCCATCCCATACAAAAAGAGGGAAATGAAAAGGAAATGAAGAGAAAGAAAAACAAACGATAACAGAAAGGGAGAGAGAAGGGAGGGGAGAGAGAAAAAGAAAAAACAATTAAGACTCCCACATATTTAAAAAAAACCTGACAACCGATTAAACCAGTCAAACTACAGAGAAATAAAAAGTAAACATTATTGGCCATATTATTTGAGCCAGCCAGTCTGCTTTAAGGTATCCAGGTCCTTTGCCTTTTCCGGTGAGTCAAAGTTAAACATGGACCCTCCGTGGCTGAAACGTAATATTGCCAGATATTTTACGGAGAAGTGAATATTCAAGTCCCTCAGCTGCCTTTTTAATCTCATCAAAGGCGTCCCTCTTGCGAATCACGACCGCAGAAAAGTCTTGGAAAAGCATAATTCGTGACCCTTTGTATATCAGAGCCTGTGGATCCTTTCCCAGTGCTCCAGAGGTTTCCGTCACCATCTGCTTATCTCTATAGTGCTAGAGTTGCACTTGCACTGGACGGGGGCGCTGGTCCGACCAGGCCTACACACTGCGACCCAATGGGTCCGCTCGACCCGTACCCAGTCTGCCTCAATTTCCAGCTTCAAAAACTGTGGGAGCCATTGCTCCAAGAAGCTGATGAGCTGGCCTTCCTCCTCCCATTCCGGCAGCCCCACCAGGTGGATATTCTTCCGATAGCCTCGATTTTCAAGGTCGTCGACCTGCTCTTCCAAGGTCCATACCTGCCGCTCCAGGGCCTGGACCCGACCGACGAGATTCTGCCACAGTTTTGGAGACTGCAGTTCATTGTTCCACCTCCACAATGTGCTGTCTGAGATGCTAGATCTCCTGGTCATGCTTCTGCAGCATGCCCAAGATCAGTTCCAGCCTGATCCGGGTCTCCTCCTTTGCTGAATCGATCTTCTCTCGGAGTTTCATGAACTCCGAGACCAGGCTCTGCTCCACAGGTAAGTCCTCTGGGATATTCACAGACATTGACACCACAGCCGCGGGCATGTCTGGTACTACACAGAAATGCCCTGCTTGTTGCGATCCTCATGGTTCTTTCCCTTTAATCATTTTTCTAACACACAGTAATTCTGGGCATCGAGAACTAACAACTTCTACCAGAATGGGTAATAAAGGGAGGGTGAGTGCACCACTTTGTCTAGGTTCTGGTGCAGAGCTCAGCAGGGCAGACCCACTGGATTGCTGCAATCTTGAATCCCTCCCTCTTCCCATTTCTGATAACTACAACCCTTCAGTGTCCTGAGACTTAGATATCCCTCCAAGACTGCGATCCTTAAATCCCCCAATTTAATTACCTGATGCTGCATTCTCCTATAATGTGCCTTTAATGTGTTGAGATCTGAAGTCCAATGGTTGGGGCTCCTTCAATGTCCCAATTTGTGGTCAGGGTAATATGTCTGTACTTTAGGGGGATAGGGTAATATGTCCTAAACTAGATGCTCCCTAATTTAGCCAATACATATTCTGTAAGATATTCACCTTCCAAGTATACACTACTGTTTTCAGGTAATAAAGTTATTGCATTATAAACACGTTTCTTATTAAGTAAATCTATTCTTGTCACACTGTGTATAATATCACACTTGTATTCATTGCATTCTTATCCAATTTCAATGAACTTTGTCTCAGTTAATCTTCATCACTGAAGAAGAAACCGCATCAAGTTTTGTCTTGGTGTTTACCGTTGCCTTGCTTCCAAGATTATTTCCTTCTCAGGGCTGCAGTATTCATGATATGTAGGATGTAGGCTGAGGCTGCACAGTGTATTCATAAAAGGGATAATGGCATTTCCAACTCAGTGGTGTGTACAACTTAATTGGGATTAATTAGAGCACCATCCTTAGATGGAACAATTTAATTGGATCAAAACTTACTTTAATCACAAAATTAAGCTTTTGCACATCAATACTATCTCATAAAAATGAATGATATTTTAGTTATAATTAAGTGATTGGGCTGGAGGCTCAGCCTGGCCTTATTATTCACTAGAAATAACTTTCCATTTTTTATGTAATCATGGGTTGGGTCATGAGTGTGTCTATGACCTTCACTGAATTATTATATCTTAATTGTAATTGCAAGTTAAGAACTGCAAAGGTAAAACTATTTCTGTGAGATCAAAACAGAGGTAAAATCAAGGCAGAAACTACTTTGTCAGGACTTTGTCTCTTTTTACATAGGCTAAAAATTTTTCTGTTTCCCCAACTGAGAGGCGAGATGCAAGACCTGTGCTTGCAATCCAGTTAGATAACAGATTAGATAAAGCTGTCACCCAGCTCACTTCTCCAATCCACTGAGTGCACCCTTCAAAGAACAGTCAAAGAACGCTGCTATTATGTAGGCAGCTCGCTACCATCTTCTTAAGAGCAGTTAGGAATGTTCATTTAAGTGCTGATGAATGATGCTCCCATCACAAGAATTAATTTAACAAATTGTAGTTGGTGCCTAGCTCCTGCTGGGAAAAGAAATCCGTACTGGTCCCAGTATTGTCCAACTCTGAGGATGCAAAACATTTTCCTTCCCCATTTGTGATCTAACAATATTTAGAAGCCTCAAAGAATGTGTGGCTGTGCTCTACCAATTGTCATAAGGTTTAATTCTAGTGGCCAGAGACTTGTTCACACCAATTGCGTATTTCTCCATTCCTCCTGGTTTCACAGCACTTATGGCATTTTGGAGATGGACCTACGTCAGGGGTGCTCCTGAGCTATATGACTCAAGGCAGGAAATTTGATACCCTGTTCAGGTGACGCACACTTTCCACTCCTGTGTGGTGCAGCCATAGTAGAAATAATTTTAAAAAGTACATATCATAAGTCATGGGATATAAGTCAACCTGATATGTGGGGCAAACTCAATTGTCTGCCCCTAAAGATCATGTTTTTCGCACATACTTGTCATATATGTTGGCTGCCCTAAGCCATGATGTAGTATACATGCATTAGTTGTCAGCTTTAATATTTCATATCGCAAATAAATGTTTTACTTTCCAATACCTCAGAACTAAGTTCAGAGATCAAGCAGGTGTTACACTTACGATGTGAAGATGCAGGGACGTTCAAAATGGATGTGTTCATTACACCAGAAGCTGATGACATTTCAAAATGGCAACTACGCACACTGATACTAGTGATTCACTTTTATGGCTGACTTCCATTTTTTGGAAGGATTTTTAAAACCTTGAAAGGTCAACTTAGGCACTGACATCCACCGTAAGGACTTCAATGGTCCATAATAGGCATTGTCCTCCTGTATATAACTGCCCTTGTTGTCAATTAACTACTTCTACATCACTCCCGGTAGAAAAGAATAATTTTTTTTTCATTCACGGGACATGGTATTTAATGTCTATCCCGAGTTCCCCTTGAGAAGGTGGTAGGAAGCTGCCTTCATGAACTATTGCACACCACTTCCTGTAGATTGACCCTAAAACCCTAAAAAATGGAAGTCAGCCATAAAAGTGAATCACTAGTATCAGTTCCAGGGTTTTGACTCAGAGTATTGGAGAAAAGACGATGTACTTCCAACTCAATGTGGTGAATTGGCTTGAAGTTGAAATTGCAGGTGGTTGTATTCCCATGTATCTACTGCCCTTTTCATTCTAGATGGAAGTGGTCATGGGTTTGGAAGGTGCTGTTTATGGAATCTTGGTGATTTTCTGCAGTGCATCTTGTAGATTGTACATGCTGTTGTTAATGAAGGTCAGTAGTGGAGGGATTGAATATTTATCGATGTGATCCAATCAAGTGGGCTGCTATATCCTGAATGATGTCAAGCTTCTTGAGCTGCACCAATCCACGCAAGTGGGGAGTATGCTATCATATTTCTGACAGGTCTTAGGAGTCAGGGGGTGAGTCACTCACTGAATGTTTCTTAGCATCTGAACTGCTTTGTAACAACTGTGTTTAAATGGCAAGTCAACGTAAACTCTACAAATTGAAAAAGGGGCTTCAGTAAATGTCAAGGGGCAATGGTTTAATGCTCTTTTGTTGGTGATGGTCATTTTCTGGCATTTTTATGGTGTGAATGTTAGGTGCCACTTGTTAGCTCAAGCCTGGATGTTGTCCAGATTTTGTTGCATTAGGACATTGCCTGCTTCAGTATAGATTGAATCACAGATAGTGCTGAACATTTTGTAATCATCAGCAAATATCCCCACTTCAGATGGAAGGTCATTGTTGAAGCAGCTGAAGATGGTTAGACCTAGAACACTACCCTGAGGAACTCTTTCAGGGATTCCTATCATCTCACAATGTTTAAAAAAGCCACTGTGCGCCCAACCAAAAGCTGACAGTTAGATGGTTCATAGCTTTAGTCCCAGACATGGCAGATCAGGGGGAATTGGTAAACCACTTTATGGACAGGAAACTGATGGTCAGAATGGTGCAGAGGAGGGATATTCTCTTCCCCCAGGATTGGCAAAGGACGTGAATGAGTACTGCAACAGCAATCGAGCAACCCTCAGATGCAGCATGAAACAAATAGTGAGCTAGGTGCCGTCTCTTGTTCTCAATATGTCCTTGCAGCAGCATTCCACTGAAAGGTGCCAGTGTCCCCCAAGGTGCAAAGTAAAAGTAGAGAACTGTATTATCGTTTGATCAGAGATGTGTCACGATGATGTGGAGAGGTGTGCATTCGATGCCAGTGTCCAGTGGAGCAGCTGTGTGTGAAGTGTGTCCTGCGCTACTAGCACCAGGTGTCCAAAGTGGACCTTCAGAGGAGCGAACAGCGAGTTGGACTAACCAGGTATTTAGAGTTGAAAAATGTGGTGCTGGAAAAACACAGCAGGCCAGGCAGCATCCGAGGAGCAGGAGAATTGACGTTTCGGGCATAAGTCCTTCTTCCTGAAGAAGGGCTTATGCCCGAAATGCTGATTCTCCTGCTCCTTGGATGCTGCCTGGCCTGCTGTGCTTTTCCAGCACCACATTTTTCAACTCTAGTGTCCAGCATCTGCAGTCCTCACTTTCTCCTCACCAGGTAGTTACTCAGAATTTCATGATGGGAATTGTCGGCATCTAGTTTCTGTCCGACAGATGGGGAATTGGGAGATTGCATAACCATGAGGTGAGATTAAGTATTACTGAAGATGATACTGAGTGATAATCCATATGAATAGTCCACTGAGTGCTCACAAGTGACAATCTCTTCTCAACGTGCAGAACCTGGTTGAAAAATGCAAAGGTTTGGTATCAGCATTGAGAAGGGCCTTGCTGGACATCTCACCCAATTTTCCAAAATTTCTCGAATAGCCCTCATCATGAAGAGGCTAGGTAGTTTCCACACGTCAAAATTTTACACAGAATAACAGTGAAATCTACTTGTTTGGAGACCTGGAACTTCAACCTGAGATTTCCTAGCTATTAGAGGTGAGGATTCCCATTGCTATTCATGTGGTAATTGCGAAAATATGAGGTAATGTGGAAGAGTAATTTGACAAGGTAACTAGTCAGAAATCTCACCCATTCACTTGATTTATAGCAATGTAAGGAATGTTACGATGAGTTGAGCTTCTTGATTGCTTTAGCTATCACTGCCTGTGCACAAAGATCAATACTAATCCTCTGATCTGATCAGGCCCGTGTCTAAGGGTTAGTTGCTTCTTATTGATTGGTGAATCAAGGTGAAAGTGCATGATGGATATAGCTATTAAGATACTCATGGAAGTGCTCGTACACATTGTGACTCGTATATTATTTCTAAATGCCTTCATGCTACACATAGCATGTCAACCTGAATCAAAACCAGGTTAGAAATCAAGACACCTTTCTTTGTGAACAGAGTTTATTAATTACTCAGTCTTACAGCTCCTTCCACACACAAGTCCCAATTATTGCTACTATCCAGGTAGTTCATTAACTAACCACAATTTTCTGCTTAACTATTTGCAATATTAACTTAGCACAGCAATTTATATTGAATTGTTATAAGTGTGGTTTTGTAATGAGTTAAAGAAGGGAGAAACTATGCATGGTAACCATCCTCAAAAGTTTAGATTTATAAAAACATTGTAAAGTGAGAGGTGGGAAAACCAAATGTTGGCAAATGGACATCCAACTGAGACAAAATTGTTTATTTATTTTTAATCTCCAAATATTCAGTGAATGGTATTCATATGTTCCATCACAGAATGAATAGGAACCATTGATTTTTGTGCATTTCTGGTGGGATGTTGTTATCCAGCACCAAATCATGAGGGGAAGAAGTTAAGAGGAAAACTCATATGGCCAACACAGCATTGTTGCTTCATAATTGATGCTGATTAAGACAGTCAAGTTTCACTTAAGTTGGACTTCCATTTCCTTTTGAATAGTTTAGAACTTTTGGAAAATACCAGCAAAATGAAACTAATGAATTGAATTAAGCAACTAGTTTACAATCCCAAGGTGAACAGAACTACAATTCAGGCCCCAAATGCCCCAGGCTTCGTGAACAAGGCACTGAAACACTTTCTCAATTCGCTGAGACATCCTTAGTAATACCATATTCAAGCTCAATGCAAAAATTATCATTGAATCAAGGTCTGTTATATGGCCTCTCCACTGATGAAAGAGCTATAAAGAATTACTGAAAAATAAAGGGTTGACAGGGAGTTATTAAATGGTAATCCAATTGAGTTATTCAGAGGAATTTACAAATTGAGATTTATGATCAACAATGGAACTGTGAAGGATTAAATTACTGTTTTGAACATTTGTTCATTTTATTTGGGTGTTTCTTTCTTTCAGAAATCTTTAAGTAATTTGCAAATAGATGTGAGTTCACAATACAGGAATTACCCTGATTGGGTACTAGTTGAAACAAAAGTGTTAATTATTGAATCAGGCCAGTGCAATGACTCATGTTGGGAAATGGAAACATTCACATGAAGCAAAGACATCCATTCTTCATAGAAAACATGGAAAATTGGACATCACTTAAAAGGATAACATTGACTGTCCATTATGCATGGTGCCTACTGTTCTTTTTAATTGAAATCAATGATAAGAACATTAAGTAGCTTGGCTAATCCACAAATGAGCAATTGGTCAGCTATCGTAATCTTAGCAATTTCTAGTCCAGATTCATCAAATTTCAACATGACAAACCAACAGAAAAGAAACACAACAGCAAAAAAAAATCAGTTTCTGGTTCCAAAGAAGCTGCTTCAGCAAAGCAAAAACTAATAGAAACATGGACTGTAAATTTGAAATGCACCTCTCAGGGCTCCATGCTATGGACCGTGTAAAAAGGTTAGGTATCCCTTTTCTATATAAGAAGGATTTTTTTTTACTTTCCGGATAAGTCATCCTTTTGGTCTCAAATTCAATTACGAATTATCTTGCCTTAGCTTTTTATTTACAATGAGGTGGCCAGTGAAGGAAACGCAAATACACAATGTTGCATATTTGGTTTAAACAATGAAACAGAAGTTGATTATGCAAAATAAGTTAAGAAAATAGAACAAATGAAACCATTTACATGGAACAGAAGTTTAAAGATTCTGAATCAAATCGTAAAATACAATACATTAATCCCAACAGGACTCCTTTATGGTGCTCCCACCAGAGAGAAATGTCTTCTCTATCACATCTATAACATTTAATTTAACAGTGCTTCAGAATCTGATAGCCTCTTCCTTGAGTCTCCATTCAGCTAACTCAGAATTTCTCCACTGTAAAACCAGACATTCTCATGCTCAAATAATCCCTTCAGGAATTTAACCAACCCCTTCCAGTCTAGAACTTACAAAATAAACTTCTTACACTAAAGTAACATAATTATTAATAGTTCTAAACTGTCTCCCCTGTTCAGGAGCAACTGACTTACATATCCATCTCGTGAAGACTTCTGCAAACCTGAAATCTAAAGGCTTTCTTCAGCAATGGTTATTTTCCTTAAGCCAAAAAACAATTCCAAACATCCTAACAGAGGCCAATTGTAATGTCGGGTTTTTATGAGTTCACTTGTGAAACTCATCCAACAAGGCTACATTACTCTCCATTTCTTTCATTCTGTGTTTTACAGGCAATTGCAATGGCTACAGGGTATTTAGAAGTTAATCATTTAAACCCCTTCATAAACTAAGACCAAACCCACATGCCACTAGTTCAAAATTCAAACTCAAAATTAAATTATATTACATACTTTACATCACATTGGGATAATAGCTATATAATGGACAAAGAAAGAAATAGTTTCTTAAAGTGCTCAGGTGAACTTTCTGGATCAGTATGGATCCAGTGGCAGTAGGAGAACACTTAAGAGACAGTGATTGTTGTTAAGGCGATCCTGGTTTAGATTAGTCGGGGGAAAAGTACAAGCAACTATCTGGAATGAAATTGGAGGTGAGTCAATTTAAGTAGGGTGAAAACAGCTCTTTTTCAGTTCTGTTGGAATCAAGTTTTAATAGCTTCAATTGGAACAGAACTTTATGCAGCCTTTAAAAAGGAGCCTGTTCAGGTATAGTTGAAATGCATTCCCACAAGGGAGCATGTTAGGGCAATCAAAGTCAGAGCTCCCTGAATGGTAAAATAGTTTGAGAATAGACTGAAGCAGGAAAATAGAGGTCTTATGGTCGATGTCATATTGATGATCCATGAGAAATGATCTGAAAATAAAAGGCTGAAAGAGGAATGAAAAATAGAATGAAAGAGTTTGAAAAGAGCCTGGCAGCTAATATTAAAAAGAACCCAATATTCTTCGATAGGCATATCAATAATACAAGGATAGTGGAAGGAGTGATGGGACCAATTTGCAACTAAAAACGAATCTACATATGAGACAGAGGAGCATTGTTCACAAGCTTTGCATCTGTTCTTGTCAAGGAAGAAGATTCTGCCAAAGTCATAGAAGAAAAGCAATTCTTTGAGATGCTTTTATTTGGCTGAAAAGAGAAAGTTATAAAATGAATGTGTAAAGCTATCTCTGCTTCAAATTGATCAGAGACGAGAACCCAAGATATAATACAAGATGCTAAGCAAAATGAGCATTGAAATTGCAATAGCACTGGTCCTAATTTATTGTTCCCCTTTAGATACGGATTGGAGGCAAAGGATTGTCATGATTGTTATACCGTTGTCGAAAAAGAATGTAAGGATAAACCGTAGGTCAGTTAGTTTAACCTTGGTGCTTTTAGAAATGATAATCCAATATATATTTAGTCATCACTTGGGCAACTGGGGAGACTGAAGGAAAATCAGGAAGGCAAATTACATTTAACTAATTTAATTAAATTTACGAGGTAACCAAGAGGAGTAATGGGCACAATTCAGTTAATGTGATGTGGTTATTTTATGACACATAGCTGAGACAGGTAGGACCTGAACCTGGACCTTCCTACCAAGAGATAGGGACACTACCACTGTATCACAAGAACTCTTGTTTTATGTGGTGCATATAATCTTCCTGAAGGTGTTTGATAAAGTGTCTCATAGTAGACTTCCCAACAAAATTGAAATGCATGGAATAAGAGGGAAAGTGGCTGTATGGAGACAAAATTGGCTGAGTGATACGAAACAGCAACTAATGGTGAATAGTTTGCAGATTGGAAGAAACAGTGGGGCTCCATGGAATTATTGCTTTTCTGGATATATATTAATGACTTAGACTTGGATATATTGGGAATAATTCCAAAATTTACAGATAGCACGTAACTTGGAGGAATTATGAATTATGAGGGTGGATATTGATTGACTTCTGTAAGGCAATCTAGGGGAGTAGGCAGACATGTCAAACTTAATACAGATAAGTCTGAAGTGATATATTTGGCAGGAAGACTGAAGATGTGTGATGTACAATTGTGCACAAGTCTACAGGTAATACAGATAAAAGGCTGGGAATTCTGTGGGAGTTAGCTCACCTCTTTAAAGCCTCTTCATCATGTACAAGGCACAAGCCAGGAACATTTTGGAATATAATCCAAGATACCCAAATCATTGCAACTCCAAAAATACTCAAGAAGCACGACAATGCAGCTAGTTTAATTTGTAATACATCTAAAACGTTCAATATTCACTATCTCCATTATTGACACAGAGTGGTAACCATGTGTCCCCTTTACAAGGTACACTGCAAGAAATCACGAAGGATCCTTTGACAATATCTTTCAAACCCAAGTTCTGTGCCATCTGGGAGGTGTAGAGACATGGGAACACCATCACCCACTCGTCCCTCTCCAAGTCATGCACACTATCTTTGTCATAAAACTCTGGATCTCCCGCTCGAATAGCATTGTGGGCATACTTACAGTGGACTGCAAGGGACTGCAGTGGTTGAAGAATATATGTATATGAGCTAATCATTGAAAGTGGCAGTGCAATTTGAGAAAATGGTTAAAAAGGCACATGGCATATTAGCCCTTATAAAAAGAGGCACTGAGCACAAAAGCGGGAAAGATGTCATGAACCTTTATAAAAAATAAGGAAAGCCTCAAATGGAGTATTGCGTCTTGTTCATGAGGCCACACTTTAGAAATATGGGTGAAGAAAAGGTTTATGAGAATTCTTCCAGGAATGAGGGTCTGGATTTATAAGGATATCTTAGAAAAGATATAGTTATTTTGAACAGAAAGAGGTGAGGAAATTTGAAAGCGATGTTCAAAATCCCGAGTAGATAGAGACAAATTCTTCCCTTTTGGCAGAGGAGTAGAAAAACAGAGGGTAGTGACTTAAGGTAAATTACAAAATAACCAATGGCGACATGAGGTAACCTATTTTTTAAGATTAGTATTTGGATTGCACTGTCTGAGAATGTGACAGAGGCAGATTCAATTGTGGTTTTAAAAAGCAAATTGACAGGAACATGGAGAGAATAGATTTTCAGGAATTTAGGGAAATGATAAGCAAGTGGAAACAGCTGAGTTGTTTTTGCAGAGAGTCAGGAAGGACAGAATGAACACCTTCTGTGTAGTAATCATTCTATGACTCTGATTATAACTGTCAGGGTTGAAGAGGTTCATCTGAATTCCTTACGTATACTCATGCTGTGAAAGATGCTCTCCATAAGGCTTGGGTTAAGCCACTGCATTGGAACAGAGTAAGAGAGCTTTACTTTGAAGCTCATTATACTTGCCTGGCCTGAGAACACTGCATTTGTGATCCTCTGTTACAAATTGATAAAAGCACTCTGCTTGTAATATTGACGTCCTTCACCCATATGAGCAGAAACTTTGACCTTAAATACTGGAAAGTGACACGGATGCTATAACATTGCCTTTAAAAATCCATTTGAAGCTCTGTAAAAAAAAAGCTGATTCTTAAATATGTTTCAGAATATTATATACAATATAGATACTAATATATTGGTGGTAAATCAGAAAGCCTTGTGTAAACAGATACATGGTCTGAATATTAGCAGCAACATAATAATTGAACCATTGAAATTTGATAACATCATAAAACAAATGAACTGTTATTGATGAATAGTTATTGAATGTTATTTTTAGTATTTAAACAAAGTGAAATTTGGCTTTTTAAAATAAATGCTAATGATCATCGGGATTGTGCAAAATAGTTAATGGTCCATTATGATGAAAAGAAGTGGTACATCACGGAGTCAGGAGCTGAAAAGGAAAGAAACAAAAAAAACCAGGAAGGAAAACAAGATATTGTGAATAAAGTGCCTTCCACTGACTGGACTTCAGAGGCCGTACAATTGAAGAAAATGTCAATTGTCTTTTTGCCTCATTATAATCTAAATTTATTTTAGACATAACTTGCCATTGTCATGTATTTACACTTAGCAATGTATTCATTTTTAGGACTAAGGCACTGCATTTTGGAAAAAAAAATGATGCAGATTAAATACACTATCACTACCTTTACTTAAAATAATTTATTAAATATATTTAAATTAATGTACCAACTAAATGCATCAGGAGCAAACACTTCTTAATTACTTTATCGTCACCAGTTAAAATAATTGCAAATGACTCTGATGAGCGCAGAGAATTATTTTGGTAAGATGTAAGTTATATTTTTGAGTAGCTGTAATAGAGCAAATGCATTTCCTTTAAGGTAAAAATAATATTTTTTTAAGCAATTGATAGCTGAAACAAGATGCTATGAAACTGTTGCTCCACTTCTGAAGTCTTAGGAAATGACACAATAAAAATCGCTGGCCTTGTGATTGTGACATGTTACTGTAAATAGATTAATCAATATTTACAACATAGTTATTTATATTTGTCACACCACAGTACACAGTTTTACTGCTTGGGGTGACACTAAATGAAGGTTAAGCAGGAAGGGGCAGATAATGTTGCAATAGCTGGTAGTTGTTCAATTTGTCACATTCTCCATACTTACCAGCACCTTAATGATCAATCCCAGGCATGACAAAAGACAAAATGTCAACATGAATTTCTCATGTTACACAGTGGCATCAAGTAAATATTTGTGAAATTAACTAAATTAAACTATGAAAAAAGAAAATGAGAAAAATGTATTGTGTTTTAAAAATAAAGTGCTAGAATTTACAAAAATGAAGAAAGTAGAAAGTAATAAATACTTGAGAAACAGGCAGATTATCATCATTTTCAAATCCTTCCAAGAACCTGACCTACTTAATCTTGACAATCACCTCAAACCTTCCATCCCTTTCAGCTCTCCAACTGTTGTGTTTCATAAGTTTCTTGAGTATGTCCCTCTCAGGGATGGGAAAGCAGATTTGAGGTAGAGGCTTCCTCTGACTTTATTGTGGCAGAGCTGGGTCAAGGAGTTGAATGGCTTATTTCTGCTCCTCATTCAGAAGTGATCTTGCAAAATATTTTTAAATTTCTTTTGCCATAAAAAGTATGGTTGCCGCTGCAAGCAGGACATATCCTTATCCTCTTTACCAATCCGTGTCATTTCCCTGGGTGAAAATAGTAGAAAATTCACCCACTCCTTGGCCTGTCATACTGTTCCTCTGGAACCACATGCAGGAACAGCAGAGAAGAGTATGAGGTGAAGTCATTCAGCTTGTAATTTCCCCTGTCACTTGATTGAGAAGTACTGGGCATCCTTTAGGAATGGATATTGTCAGGTGAATTACCATCACTGCTCATCATATTTGTATGATCCATCTGGTAAATTTGCTGCTGCAATCCTCTTTCCTCGTAGGCATCGACTGGGCTTGTTTAGTCTAATGTGGTACAGGAAAACCATTTGGTAATTGAATGAGGAGAGGCACTTGTCTTAAACATGATGCAGATTATTGCATGGTACCACCGAGGTAGATGATGGGGATAATATGATGGGGATAACCCAGATGTGGAGGCTCTTACTTCTTCAAGATCTTAAGCTGTTCTTCCACCAATTTTGTACAAAATCACCATAGAAGGTGGCCCTTAAGGCACTTCTCAGTATTAACCCTTCCAGGCTCTTACACTGTTGCACAATGGATTAGATTTCAAATGATAAGTCCATGTAGAAGAAAATTAGTCCTTTGACATATCATTTTTGTTAGTGTAATACACATTTATGGGAATGAGTGCAATAATGGATTTATCTTTTTGTTAATGTTTTCAGATATTTTATGCAGTTATCCAAACAGAAATTATACAAATGGGCTGTACTAATGTGTGGTTTATAATTATAATTCAAGTGATGAACATGTGGAAGGACAGTTCCTGGTTGACCTGTACCATAACTGCTTCAAAAGAAAATTCTGATCTAATGAATGTAATTTTTCCTGTTGCATTGTTGAGTATCGCTTCCTCCTCCAGGGCTTTCTCTATTAAAATGAATTACCATTTTCCTGATAGATGATATGTTCACATGATTAATTGATTTCAAAGACAAAATGAGAAATTTAAAGGTCACATTAATGCAAAAGCAATTTCTAGGGGTGAAACTGGTCTCTAGAAGCAGTGCAAGACAAGTTCTTGGTGAACTACAAGTTGATTTTTCATTATAATAATTTTTATTTTCCACTGATTTGTAGAACATTGCAAAGATTTTTAACTTCAAAGCAAGTAATTTAATGGTAAGACCAGGATATGAGTCTCCAAAAGGGGGTTGAACTGTGGAAAGACTAATTGTGGTGAAAAACCAACCACAAATTGTCACAAATCCACTCTATGCTGCTGGTGTAGACAATTCCATCCCCTTTATGTTTGTTCTCAGGGCTGAATCTGACAGTTTTTTTGGTGAAATGAAAGCCATGTTGAGTTTGGTGGAATGATTCTCTCTGCAAGGTCGAGCAATTTTTATCACTTTATTTTACCAAACTCATTACATAAATTGGTGCATCAATCCACAAGGCAAGTATCATGCCCGATAATCACTCCATCCCTTATTATGCCTCATTCCCAGAACAATTCACCACTCACAGAAGATCCTGGAATTGACTGGTATTCCTGGCACTGCCAGCAGATTTAAAACGTTATTGCGTTCCAGGTCAAGCACTATTAGTCTTGAGCTGCCCTGCATAGTTCCTGACATGAACATGGCAAATAGGGGGAGATCAGCTTTGCAAGCGTGGTCCTGGAACTCCTACTTAGTGAGACAATGCACAGACTTTCTCTTCCCCCAGGATCAGCAGAGGAGGCCACAATACCAAACCTTGCCAACCTACCTTGAGCTTGTCATCCAACAGTCTCAGTTGCCTAGACATATACACAGCATTGTAGGAAGAAGAACAATGTCCTTCTGCACTCTGCCAGGGTAAGGTTTTCCCTCCAGTACCTCACAGTCTCTCTGTCTCTGCCACTAGACCCATCTCTCACCAAGGCTCATGTTCCACAACCTGCACTAATGTGTGCAACATCTTCCCTACCTGCCGTCACCCATTTCAATCTGTGACACCACTAACCCTTGCATGTCCTCTGTGTGTTCACTCAGGAAACTCACTCAGGAAACGTCCCCACCTGCACTGTTACTAATAGCTGTGCCATCCACTTTTGTCTTCTGTAATACCTCTCTCATTCCAGGACCACTGTAGCCCACAATAGGGCAGAAAGAATCAAGACTGGTGATGTGCTGGTGTCATCTTGATGTGCACCCTTCATCAGCAGAGGATCCTAACTTTGATCACACAGGGCTGGTCTTGAACTGGCATTGGACGTTGCCCTTGGCTTACTGTGTCAGAATTCTCTGTTCACCTTGACTGAACTGGCAATTGTGACAAACTGCTGGCTTTGTGTCTGTGCTTGATGGCATGGTGAGATAGCATTAATAACCTGGCAGTTCTGGCTGAGGAGAAAGTGAGGACTGCAGATGCTGGAGATCAGAGTGGTGCTGAAAAAGCACAGCCGGTCAGGCAGCATCTGAGCAGCAGGAGCATTGACATTTCGAGCATAAGTTCTTCATCAGGAATGTCACACTTTTTAAGTTCTGGCTGAGAGGGCAGTGTGCAAAAAGACAAGGCAGTGCAATGCATGGCAGGGATGCTGTGAGCATCCAGATAGGCTCAGAGTGAGTGAAGAAGGGCCTGTGCCCGAAACGTCGAATCTCCTGTTCCCTGGATGCTGCCTGACCTGCTGTGCTGTTCCAGCAATAAAGTTTCAACTTTGATCTCCAGCATCTGCAGACCTCACTTTCTCCTCAGAGTGAGTGAATACTATGAGAGCAAGTGAAGAACCTGAAGATGCAACCTGGTTCAGTCCATGAACTGGATGTGGATCCCTGAATACAAAGCGTCCATGCTAAAGCACTACAATGAGAGTTGCCAATGCAGACCAAAGTACAATATTGAAGTTCAGAAGCATTCTATAAGTGGATCATAGAGTGATAGAGATGTACAGTATGGAAACAGATCCTTCGGTCCAACTTGTCCATGCCGACCAGATATCCCACCCCAATCTAGTCCCACCTGGCAGGACCCGCTCCATATCCTTCCAAACCCTTCCTTTTCATATATCCATCCAGATGCCTTTTAAATGTTGAAAACATATGCCGTGTGGGTTCATAAAGAATGGCACATGTTGATGGCCAACGTCCATGGATATCACATGCGTGTGGTGTATGCCTGAGATGTTGGTAACTGATGTCCAGTTTGAACCTACTAGGAACCCGCTAAGAACGCTCTCTGATTTCTATGTCCGATGGCTAGTTTGTATGGCAAGATTGGTGAGATCACAACCAGTGGAGGGTTGAGAAGCTAACAAGGTATTTAATGAGCAATAATCTGGGTCAAAGGGACCTTTCCAGTTGGGTACAGCTCAAACCTGATTTTTGGTGCTGCCAATTTTCACCTAAAGGTTAACATGGGAATAACCTTTGTTTTATTTTAAGCTGCTATTTTGAATAGCAATAAATTTACTGCATGTGTTAAAAGAGATTATTGATGAGGAGGGAAGAAAATTAGGCAGAAATATTTTTTCTTCCTCTGAGGAGCAATCTGAGCACAGTCTGCAAGACTAGTTTTCTGTATGTAATGAAAACCAATGCATCACTCTCGCAAGTTGTCCCTGCACAGTGAGTAAAAAAGCCATTGCACAAATTTACTTTTAGGTACCAGAGTGAAAAGGGCTGGATAATTCTACTCAGTAGCATTTTAATGCGAACACTGAGGTTACCCCTGAAACAAGTTTGAATACAAAACTATGTTGGAGATTTATCCTTGTACAGCAAATCAAATATCCTGCTTGTCTGATGCAAGCATTTGAACAAGCAACATTTGGAGTAAATGTTATTTAAATTTATTTTAAAACTGCCTGTAACGACTGTGATATTATTATTATTAACAATTTGTTTTCTTTTCTGTATGATAGTATCTTTGCAATATCCATTCTGAGTGTTGCTTTTGAGAATTCTAATTGCACTCACTGTGTAGCACTGCACAAATGTATTACCTCTGTGTGTGTCTGTGACTAAATCATCGCTTTAAGTTGATGCTGGAGATTGAAAATTAATATGCATGTGTGAGATGAGCAAAATTGGTCATGCTAGCAATAACATCCAAGATGATCATTCTGTGAAGGTTGGGTTAGCAGTTTGAGTCCAGTTTCCCTGCTGTGTCCAATTCGTTCATAAGCCAAGGTAGTGTGTAGAATTTTTAGCCACTAACCTTTTCCTTTGATACTTGCAGTTTTTGAGACCTGATTTTGTTATTTTCTGCTTGAATTTGTGACCTTTCAACACTCCTGTCCTTCCAGGCTGTAACTCAGGTGATGCTTCTGGTACAGAACTCCTTTGGTAGTTGCCCTAGTTGTCATTTGGACAGTAAGAGTCGACAATGTATTTGACTGTGATTAGCAGCACAGCTGAACCTGAACCTGTTTACACCTGATGTCTGCACACATTCCCTGCCAAGAATCAGTGGAGAGCAATCAGGGATCCTGGCCAATATTGTCTTTTACCGAGTCTGGTGTTGTTTCAGTCCATTGAGGGATGGGTGGAAGAACAGGGAGAAACTGGGACATTTCCTGGCACCAGAAGTAAGAGAAGCAAAATTCTGCAGCATGATGTTTTATGCTGGAATTATGCACAACACCACATTGGTCCAAGTGCCAAATATTTATCATGGTAAATGTGAAAATGAGGCTTCTGCATTTTTGCTGAAATCTGTACATGTTTGAAATGTCATTTCCCTAAAAGGGCCACCAAATCATACTTATTGATCAACGTGCTATTACACACTTCAAGGGCAGGTGAAACGTGAATGCAGGTCTCCTGGCTCAGAGTTAGGGGTGCCACAAAAGCCCTACAAATTACAGTTAGAACAATTTTCCAAAGTATTTTTACTTAGTATGTGAATGGTCATTAAAGGTTTCTTGGTTATTCCAATCGCCACCAGGACAGAACCCCACTGGTCCTCACCTACCACCCCACCAACCTCCATGTACATCGTATCATCCGTCGTCATTTCCACCACCTCCAAACGGGCCCCACCACCAGGGATATATTTCCCTTCCCTCCCCTATCAGCGTTCCGAAAAGACCACTCCCTCCGTGACTCCCTCGTCAGGTCCACACCCCCCACCAACCCAACCTCCACTCCCGGCACCTTCCCCTGCAACCGCAAGAAATGCAAAACCTGCGCCCACACACCTCCTCCTTTACTTCCCTCCAAGGCCACAAGGGATCCTTCCATATCCGCCACAAATTCACCTGCACCTCCACACACATCATTTACTGCATCCACTGCACCCGATGTGGCCTCCTCTATATTGGGGAGACAGGCCGCCTACTTGTGGAACGTTTCAGAGAACACCTCTGGGACACCCGGACCAACCAACCAACCCAACACCCCCGTGGCTCAACACTTCAACTCCCCCTCCCACTCCACCAAGGACATGCAAGTCCTTGGATTCCTCCATCGCCAGATCATAGCAAAGCGACGGCTGGAGGAAGAGCGCCTCATCTTCCGCCTAGGAACCCTCCAACCACAAGGGACGAACTCAGATTTCTCCAGTTTCCTCATTTCCCCTCCCCCGCCTTGTCTCAGTCCCAACCCTCAAACTCAGCACCACCTTCCTAACCTGCAATCTTCTTTCTGACCTCTCTGCCCCCACCCCCACTCTGGTCTATTACCCTCACCTTAACCTCCTTCCACCTATTGCATTCCCAACGCCCCTCTCCCAAGTCCCTTCTCCCTACTTTTTATCTTAGCCTGCTTGGAACACCTTCCTCATTCCTGAAGAAGGGCTCATGCCCGTAACGTCGATTCTCCTGCTCCTTGGATGCTGCCTGACCTGCTGCGCTTTTCCAGCAACACATTTTCAGCTCTGATCTCCAGCATCTGCAGTCCTCACTTTCTCCTTGATTATTTCTGAGCCAAGGTTTGGACAAATGTTGTTCCATTAGATACTTTTCAGAGTGAGTTTATGGAGGATAAGAAGTGTTTCACAGTGAATTTTCTTGTTCTGAATTGGAATTCTGTGGAGCTTATCCTTAAGGCTCTGAAGCTTGGAGGTATAGCAGGAAGACAGACAGCAAGAGCTGACACAGGAAGGTGATGGAGACAAGGGTGAAGGAGGTCTCTTCCCAGCTACTAAAGCCCTGTTTCTGAGTTCATTGTCATCCCATTGGAGATGCATAAGTAAAAGGAAAGAGCTAGGAATTTTCCAACAATGTTGGGATCCCTAATATCATGGATGGTACACATTCTCAACTGGAAGGACAACCATTCACTTCATTTTCAACCTGTTTGAAACCACAGATAAGACACATATCTGTGATAGCTATCCAGGCAGTAGCTGTGATATTTTCATATGATTATCCTTGCAGGTTCCCTTCCCATTCCTTGCTTCAGTCAAATGTCCAAATGGCAGTTAGCCTTTATGACGCAGGTTCCTTTCATTAGAAACCCTTTCATGGACAGATCCAACTCTCATCCATCCACATTCCTGGAAATGGGATGCTTCAATCTCAGTGAATGAGTCTCAATTAAAAACCTGTTCCTCAAACATTTGCGTCCCTGACCCACAAACTGTCCCATTGTTGAGGCAGAGCACAAGTGTTGAAAAGTCTACCTGATGGGTCCATTGTTTGGATATCTCAGGATATCCAGTATCACTCAGAGTGTGTGTCAAGATTAATTGATGTTGACTGTACATTCCACAATTCACAATTCAATTTCACAATTTAGAGGGGAGTTGCCTTTGAGCTTCCTGAGTCAAAAGATATGGACCAGAAAAATAATAAAGTGAATAAAAAAGCAAACAATAGAGAAGAGAATACATAGGAATACTGTGACTTGACAGAGGTGGAAGGCAACAAATTCCAGGGAGAGACTTTCCTGAACAGTCCCTCTCCAGCCCAGAGCACCATCATTTTCTCTTTCCATTTGATACTGATTCCTAGAATATCTTAACTCAGAACAGCAAAGCATTAAAATATATTTCTACTCAGTCATTCTCAACCTATCAAAGTGATCACTACCTAGCTGCACAATGAGTTGACCCTTGGATCTCTGGTCTCTAGAGTTTCTGAGTAAGGACATAGGGCATGTCAAAGCCAATATCAATTCCAAAGTAAACTAAACTAGTTCAGTATGAACTTAGTCTTAGTTCCCTCTCAAAAGCGAAAGAAAAACTGCTCTCAGCAAGGGTCGGATTCAGAAAATGTTTAACTGCTGAGGATAGCATTACATCTCACAAACTCAAACAGATGTGTGATATCTCTACTTATTCTGACACCCTGATGGATAATTGATTTATGTGCTGTCTTGTTAAAGAGCATTTAAAGGGCAGTCCATCAGTTTGAGCAGACTACCATCAATCAAATTTGAACACATCATGATAACCAGTCTGGGCAACCTTCTTTCAAATGTACTCGGTTAACAAATTAGGTGAGGGCTTTGGTTAGTTGCCTCAAGCTGTAAAATAACAAGAAAAGAAAGAGAAACAGAGAAAGTTCAAATAAATTATAAGGGTTAACAAAGGTAAGGTTCCCATTTCCAAACCAGAATATCAGAGATCACAAACATCTCGATTGCTTCCAAAAGTGCAACACTGACTGGCTAGCTGGAAATACACGCTCTATTGAATGTTGATTCCACTTTCACAATTGGGTTTTCTACTGCCTCACGTTGCCTCATCCAATGAATTAAATAATTATTGTCACCCAAATGAACAATCCCAATGTGGCACATGAAGTTTTGATTCAAATGCCAATTGAACATCACTGTTACATGACATCAAATTATGCAATAACTGGAATTTTCCTCTCCCTGGACACAGTGTAAGTGGTAGTGAAAAGTGAAATAGATACATTTTCTCCAGAGAGAAAATTACATCTCAGCAATTAAATGCTGGGCAGGAAAATTCAACACGGCAACAATTTAAGTCTTTAATTAAATAATTTATAGCCAGCTAAGGACCTCAGCTCACCATCTCCTCAAGCATCTAGCTCCCTAATGGGGAAGAAAAGTGGCTAGTTTCCAAATTTGGAAACCTGCAATGGGGTTAGGGTTACATTTATGGTGAGGCTTACGGTTAAGATTAGGGTTAGGGTTAGGGTTAAGTTTAGTGACCTGCCTAGTTGGGGTGTGGCCCTCATTCGGTTAAGAGCCACAGTCTTCCAATGCCTCCCATCCTCCTGGTCGTCTTGTGAACCTCACCATACAAGAAGGAAAGCAACTTAACCCTCTCAGCACTGGATCCTCTGATTAGCCAGTAGCTTCTGATGACCTGGTTGAGACGGCAAAGATACTAATCCTTACTCTCAATGAGCTGTTAGGTGGGCAATCTGGTGACTTACCTCACTGATTAAATATCACCTAAAACACTTGTCCCCACACCTTATGAGAAAGGAAAAATCACATCAAATGGGTCAAAAATTAATGCAACCATGAAAATTTGTCCTTGTCCATTTAAATTGTTGGAAACTGCATGGTGCTACAAACATCAAAACAGCATTCCCAATCCACTAGAAATATGGAAATCATATGAAAGGGTTTGTAAGTGGGCATCTCATTAACCAGGGAGCAGGAGAATCGACGTTTCAGGCATGAGCCCTTCTTCAGGAATGAGGAAAGTGTGCTAAGCAGGCTAAGATAAAAGGTAGAGAGGAGGGACTTGGGGGAGGGGCATTGGAAATGCGATAGGTGGAAGGAGGTTAAGGTGAGGGTGATAGGCCGGAGTGGGGATGGGGGCGGAGAGGTCAGGAAGAAGATTGCAGGTTAGGAAGGTGGTACTGAGTTCGAGGGTTGGGACTGAGACAAGGTGGGGGG